>NC_087436.1:110779798-111100840 GCF_036321535.1 Camelus dromedarius | reverse complement strand
AGAAACAGGCACAGAAAACAAACTTATGGTTACCAGGGGGGAAAGAGGGTAGGAAGGGATAAATTGGGGAATAAAGATTTGTAGATACTAACTACTATATATAAAATAGATAAACAGTAAGTTTCTATTGTATAGCACAGGGAACCATATTCAGTATCTTGTAGTAACCTATTAAGAAAAAGAATATGGAAATGAATATATGTACATATCTGTATGACTGAAACTTTATGCCGTACATGAGAAATTGACACAACATTGACTATACTTAAAAAAAAAAAAAGGCCACCACTACTGATCTCATGGACATTAAAAAGATAATAAAGAAACATTATGAAAAACTTCATCCCCACAAGTTTGATAACTTAGATGAAACAGACTAATTACTTGAAAGTCACAATCTACAAAAACACACAAGAAAAATACAGAACATGAGTAGGCTTGGATCTATTAAAAAATGAATTAATAATTAATAACCTTTCACAGCAGAAAGCACGAGCCCAGATAATTTTCAATGGTGAATTCTACTAAGCATTAAGGAAGAAATTACACCAATTCCCCACAATCTCTTCCAAAGAATAGAAGAAATGGGAATAACTACTAATTCATTCTAAGGTCAGCATTACAGTAATGCAAACGGTAGATAAAGACACTACAAGGAAAAAAACTATGGAGGAATATCTCTCATAAAGATAAATTTCAAAACCTTTGCTAAATATTAGCAAATAGAATCCAACAATGTATAAAAAGAATTATACCGAATGACCAAGTGGGATTTATTTCAGGTATGCAAAGCTGATTCAACATTTGAAAATCAATTAATGCAATCCATCACATCAACAGGCTAAGAAGAAAAACCATATCATCACCTAAACTGATGAAGAAAAAGCATATGACAATTCAATACACATTCATAATACAAAGTCTTAGCAAGTTAGGAACAGGCGAGAATTTCTTCAACTTGATAAAAAGCATCTACAAAAACCTACAGCTAACATCATACTTAATGATGAGAAACTAGATGCTTTCCCCTTGAGATCAGGAACAAGGCAAGTATGTCTCCTCTTATCACACCTATTCAACATCATAATGGAAGCTCTAGATAATATTTATAAGAAAAGGAAACAACAGGTATACTGATGGGGAAGAAAGAAATAAAACTGCCTTTGTTCACATATGATACAATTGTCTATACAAAAGAATCAACAAAAATATTCCTGAAGATAAACACAGTGAGAAGTTTGCCAAAAGGTATAAGACATAAAGAACTAAATAGAGATGAATAATACAATTCAACTGAAATAAAAATTACACTAGAAGGAATCAACAGTAGATTAAATGATACAGGGGAACAGAACAGTGAGCTAGAAGACAGAATAGTGAAAATCACTGAAGCTGAACAGAAAAAAGAAATGAAGACAGCTTCAGAGAACTCTGGGACATCAAGCAAACTTAGAGTCCCATAGTAGGGGTCCCATAGGGAGAAGAGAGAAGGAAAAAGGCAGAAGACATATTTGAAGACAACAGCTGAAAAATTCCCTAACTTGGAAAGGAAACAGACATACAGGTCTAGGAAGCACAGAGAGCCCCAAGTAGGACCAACCCAAAAAGGACCATACCAAAACACACTGCAATTAAAATGTCAAAAATTAAAGATCAAGAGAGAATATTAAATGCAGCAAGGGAAAAGCAACAAATTACAAGGAATTCCCATACAGCTACCAGATCATCTTTCAGCAGAAACTCTGCAGGCCAAAAGGGAGTGGGACAATATATTTAAAGTAATGAAAGGGAAAAAAACCTACAACCAAGAATACTCTACCCAGCAAGGTTTTTATTCAGATTTGATGGGGAGATCAAGAATTTTACAGACAAGCAAAAGCTAAAAGAGTTCAGCTTTATCAAACCAACTTTACAAGTATTAAAGGGACTTCTCTAAGTGAAAAAGAAAAGGCCACAACTGGAAACGTGAAAATTACAAAAGGAAAAAAACTTACTGGTAAATACAAATATACAGCAAAGATAATAAATCAACTATGTACAATGCTAGTAGGAAGGTTAAAAGAAAAAAGTAGTAAAAATCATCTATATCCCTAATAAATAATTAAGGGATATACAAAACAAAGATGCAAAATATGTCAAAAACAGTAACTGTAGGGGGAGGGGAGTAAAAGTGCCAGGTTGTTAAAAATGAGTTTGAAATTAAGAGACCAGCAAATTACAATAATTACATATATATGCAGATTGCTATATATAAACCTCATGGTAATCACAAATCAAAAATCTATTAACAGATACACAGACAAAAAAGAGAAAGGAATCTAAACTTAACACTAAACATAAAGTCATCAAATCACAAGAGAAGGGGAAAAAAGAAACAAAAAAGAACTACAAAAACAACCGCAAAACAACTAACAAAATGGCAGTAAGTGCGTATCTACCAATGATTACTTGACACACACTAACTAAAAATGAGAGGATGGAAAAAGGTATTCCATGCAAACAGAAATCAAAAGAAAGCTGGGGCAGCAATACTTATATCAGACAAAGTGGACTTTAAAAGAAAGACTGTAGCAAGAGACAAAGAAGGACATTACATAATAATCAAGGGATCAATCCAAGAAGATATAACAATTATAAATATGTGTGCACCCCACATAGGAGCACCTAAATACATAAAGCAAATATTAATGGACATAAAGGAGAAACTGATAGTAGCACAATAACATTAGGGGACTTTAATACCCCACTTACATCAAAGGATAGATCATCCAGACAGAAAATCAATAAGGAAACACTGGCCTTAAATGACACATCAGGTCAAATAAGCTTAATAGAGATATATAGAACATTCCATTCAAAAGCATCAGAATACACATTCTTTTCAAGTGTACATGTAACATTTCCAGAATAGATCACATGTCAGACCATAAAACAAGTCTTGTAAAATTTACGAAAACTGAAACCGCATCAAACATCTTTTCTGACCACAATGCTTTGAGACTAGAAACCAATTACAAGAAAAAAACTGCGAAAAAACACAAAGATGTGGAGGCTAAACAATGTGCTACTAGACAACCAGTGGATCACTGAAGAAATCAAAGAAGAAATTAAAAAATATGTGGAGACAAATGAAAACAAAAACACAATGATCCAAAATCTATGGGATGTAACAAAACCCACAGTAGAAGAAAAGAAATCATAAAGACTAGAGCAGAAGTAAATGAAATAGAAACTAAAAAAAACAACAGAAAAGATCAATGAAACTAAGAGCAGGTTCTCTGAAAAGATAAAGAAAATTGATAAATCTTTAGCCAGACTCATCAAGAAAAAAAGATAGAGGCCCCAAATCAATAAAATCAGAAATAAAAATGGAGAAGTTACAACTGACACCACGGAAGTACAGAGGATCATAACAGATTACTACAAAAAACCATATGCCAATAAAATGGGCAACTTACAAGAAATGGAGAAATTCATAGAAACTTGCAATCTCCCCAGACTGAACCAGGAAGAAATAGAAGATATGAACAGACTACTAATGAAATTGGATTATAAAAAACTCAACAATGCTGTTCATAGCAGCAACAATGTTGTTCAACAGCTAAGAAATGGAAGAAATCTAAGTGTCCATTACCAGACAAGAGATAAAGAATAGAATATGTGGTGTATATATGTGGTATATAATATATATATATATTATATACACACGCACAAGGGAATACTACTCAGCCATAAAACAAAATGAAATTTGCCACTTGTAACAATGTGGACAAGCCTGGCAGGTATTATGCTTAGTGAAATAAATCAGAGAGAGAAAGACAAACACTGTATGTTACCACTTATATGTCGAAATTAAAAAATTAAACAAATGAATGAATATAACAAAATAGGAACAGACTCACAGAGAGTGAACAAACTAGTGGTTATTAATGGGAAAAGAGTAGAGGGTGGGGCAAGATTGCAATAGGGGATTAAGAGGTACAAACTACTATGTATAAAATAAATAAGCTACAATGATGTATCATTCAGAGAAGGGAATACAGCCAATATGCTATAAGAATAAATGGAACATGATTTGTAAAATTTTTATATCATTATGTTTTACAACTGAAACTAATATAATATTGTAAACCAACTATATCTCAATAAAAATAAAAGCAAAAGTCTATTAGGATGAACAAAAGATTATTCTCATTTTAACTTACTGATTTTAGGACTCAAACTAAGAATAAGGTTACTATGTCTGGGATTATTAGATTATTATTCTTTCAGTATACTTTTGGAGTCAACAGACTAACATCTCATTTAGAATTGTTGTCTATACATTCATTAGAGGATAACAATTTTTCAGATTTTGAATCAGTTGTTAAAATACACTGACAATTTTCCATATTCTGTACTCTAAAAAATACATATAACATTACAATTTGCAAAAACTAAAAAAAAAGTTTCTGGAACTAACAATAGCAAAGTTGCAGATACAAGGTAAATATACAAAATTCAATCATCTTCCTACACGCTACCAATGAACAAGTGGAATATGAAATTTGAAACATAATACAATTTACATTAACACTCTTTTAATGAAGTACTGAGGTATAAACCTAAGAAAATATGTGCAGGATCTACATGAATCTGATCACAAAAATCTGATCACAAAAATCACAAAAATCTGATAAAAGAAATCAAAGAACCTGAAAAAACAGATATCCCACGTTAACAAATAGAAACTCAACGTTGCTAAGATGTCAGTTTTTCCCAACTTTATCTACAGATTCAACGTAATCTTAATCAAAATCTCACAAGTTACCTTTTGGATACTGACGAACTGATTCTTTGCCATCACAATAGCAAAAAAGAACCAAATTGGAGAATTGATCCTGCCAACCTCAAGACTTACTATTTAACAAGCTACAGTAATTGAGGCAGGATGATGATGACCAAAGAACAGACAAACAGATCAGTGGAAGAGAACAGAGCACCCAGAAACAGAACCAGACAAACAAGAGTCAACCAATCTTTGATAAAAGAGCAAAAGTAATCAAATGGAGAAAGGACTGTCTTCAACAAATGGTGGTGGTACAACTGGACAATTACATGCAAAGAAAGAAACTAGACACAGACCTTTTACCTTTCAACAAAATGAACTCAAAATAGGTCCTACACCTAACTGTAAAACATGAAACTATAAAACCATTGGAAGACAACACAGGAAAAACTCTTGGTGACCTTGGTTTGGCAATGATTGTGAAAGACTCTGTTAAGAGAATGGAAAGACAAGCCACCGACTGAGAGGAAATATTTGCAAAACACTTACCTGATAAATGGCTGTTATGTCCAAAATACATAAAGAACTCTTAAAATTCAACAATGAGAAAATGAACAACCTGATTTTAAAATGGGCAAAAGATCTGGATATATTATCTCACCCAAGAAGATATGCAGATAGCAAATAAGCATATAAAAATGCTCAATATCATATGTCATTAAGGAACTGCAAATTAGAACAATAACAAGATACCAATACACACCTATTAGAAAGCCTAAAACCCGAAACTGACAACAACAAATGCTGTTGAGGATGTGGAGCAACAGGAATTCTCATTCATTCCAGACTGGAATGCAAATTGGTAAAGCCACATTGGAAGATAGTTTGGCAGCTTCTTAACCAAGCTAAAGTCTTAGCAAAGGATCCAGAAATTGCACTCCTACGTATTTACTCAAATGAGTTGAAAACTTATATCCACACATAAAATAGTGAATGTTTATAGAAGCTTTATTTATAGTTGGGAAAAACTAAAGCAAAGATGTTCTTCAACAGGTTAACAGATACACAAATTGTGGTATATCCACAGCATGGAACATTATTCAGTAACAAAAAAAAATGAGCTATGTATCAAGCCACGAAAGGACATAGAGGAACTTTAAATGCACATTGCTAAGTGAAAAAGCAAATCTAAAAAGGTTACATACTGCATGATTCCAACCGTATCACATTCTGAAATAGGCAAAACTAAGGAGACAGTAAAAAGATCAGTGTTTAACACAGGTTGGGGCATGGGGCTGAAGGATGAATAAGTGGAGCACAGAAGATTTTCAGGGCAGTGAAACTATTGTGCATGACACTGTAATGGTGGATATATAAAACTGTACATTTGGCAGAGCCCGCACAACTGTACAAGACAGAAAGAGCGAACCTAATGTAAACTATGAACTTTTTATTTAATAATAGTTTATCAATACTGATTCATCAACTGTAATAAATGTACAACTATCAATGAAAAATGTTAACAGGAGAAATTGAATGGGAGTAGTATATGGGAATGCTCTGTACTTTCTGCTCGATTTTTCTGTAAATCTAAAACTGTAAAAAAAAAAAAAGTCTATTAATTTAAAAAACAAAACAAAAAATTGGATTAAGTAAAAAATCTATTTGACTTCACATACTTTTCTTCCTTTAAAAAACTATTCAGTAGGTGGCACCAGAGATCCTTTAGAATAAGGAATTACAGATGTACTATTCAGAATGCTTAGTTTTGATGGTGATACATACTTTAAGATTGGATTTATTCATTAATGAATATGATTGTTGTTTTTGAAAAAAGTGTGTTAGAGACAACTAAATTTAGATGGAAATTATAGCATTCCATAAGTAGGTAACTAACCATGAAAATCTAGGAATGCAGATTAAGAATTATGGACCAACAGTAATCCTACACTATGGGTAAAAAAGAAAAAGGTGCTATATTAAGCTACTTAAAAACTAAATTCCAACTCACATTTTGACAACTACATAGCATATCCATTTGACATTTCTTGACTACTAGGTGAGCAAGTATCACATTAGAAAATTGTTTTTCTCCGTAGACTAAAAGCATTTACTAAATGTGGCATCAAGGCATTTTAAAATTCATTTTCTCAAGTTGGGACAGAAAAAAGTATTATGTCTCTCTAAAAAGCAGAGGATGAAAATGTTAATTATCCACTGAACAACTATCGCCAGTCCACCCACTGGGATTCAAACTGACATATGCAGTACACAGTTTTACAGAGAACAAATTACTCTTAATTTATATCACTTTAAAGTGATGCTATACTGGTGCTCAGGTATTACGTATTTTACCCAATAATGGAGACCAAATACCATATACTGCCACTTAGGTGGAGACAGGAGAGGCAACAGAAGAAAAGAGGGAATCAAAGAAGTACCCAGAGAGAAGAGTAAAATGCATTCTTTTCTTCTCCAAACTTAATATTCAATTCTCAAAAAAACAAATTATCAACAATGGCAGCATGTAGTTGAAACAGTAATATAAACACATATATTAACTTTTAATTATCATTATAGAGTTCTGTACATTAGATAAGAATTAGATTTAACATTTATTCCCAAGAAAAAAAATACTACTCAGCATCCCAAATGAATTAATCAAAATTATAAAACAGAGTTTAACTGTAGTTAGAGAACAGAAACGGAATGAAATTAAGTTTAGGTACGCAGTAACTGAAAACCAATCTTGGAAGCAAATCCCCTGAAAGTCTACTACATATTACTAGATAATACAAAAATATGGTCACTGATGGATCTCTCACTTGTCCATAAATACATGTATTAATCTTAATTTGTAAGGGTAAACTATGGTCACCTACACCTTGGGTAATATTACAATATACAGCATGGTGATTTCCAGTCTTTCATAATTTAATTCCCTGTTTAATTTAATTAAAAGGTATGCCAATAAGTGGTAAGTTGTTCTGTCTTACAAGTTCTATGAAGAAAAAGTATTATCAATTTGAACCAAATATGAAGGAATCTGTGTTTGTTATATTGTCTTATTGCAAGTAAATATGTGTCTTTCTCTGGCTTTCTGAAATGTCAAAAACAGTTCCTGAACTTTTACCAACTTTCAGGACCTCTAGACTTCAGGATCTACCACGTGAGACAAAATCTAATCCAACCTCATAATTTTACAGAGATGGTAGCAAAAATGCAGAAAGGTCAAGTCAGAGATGGTGGCAGAGCTTAGAACGTCAATTTACTAATTTTCCAGACTATACTCTTACCAGCCTATGTGGTCTTACAAAAGCAGTAGTACAAGTATCACTCTTGGAAATGTATTTGGTTCTTAAATTCACACAGTTTGAGAAGCAAGAGCAGGTAGCAAGGTATACTGCAGTATCTGAATCCGTTTTTCCCCTGAGTTTTCAACAGTAAGAAATTTGAAAATTTATCTGAAATCCAATTCCTTAGTTCAAATTATCTCATCTGAATTCTCATTTTATAGGAGGGGAAAAATCTGATCACCTCTTTCCTTTCTGTGCATGCCTCCAATCCTACCGTTGCCAAGTCTCAAGAGTCATGATGACTGAAATCATCTTATTTTTCTTAGCAGCAGTGGCATAATCTAATTAGAAAAGATTCTGGCTTCCTCTCAACTCCAAACCTCTTTTCATGTACAATATTATAAAAGGTCTCCAACTACCACCAGCAGAAGTATATAAAACAGATTAAACAGATTAAATTGAACAAATATGTGTTAGAAATCAACATGCTCAGTATGCATGGATCAGTTTACATTGTTTTGTAATCACTTCATAATTCAATATGTAAATTTTATAACAGTATATATGTAGGGTTAGGAATTTATAAAATGACATACTGGATACCCTTTTAATCCTCTTGAACAATTGAGAGGAATTCAGCCTCTTTTTATATTGGGCCTCCATTCCTTGCACCTACTCCTTAGTGCCAAACTAACATTGTTCTGGGATAACATTCTTATCATTTTAAAGTTTTCAGACAAATTTTGCCAACACTCTACTGCAACTGTTCCTAGAATGCTGTAACACATCACCACTGCTAGCTGTATTTCAACAAAACAAGCTGTAGCATCCATACTATACAACTGGAAAAATATTTTAAAAGAGAGGTTTATTAATAAAGAAATGTTAATCTTCTGCAATCACTGTACTATATTACCAGGAAAAGATAATTCTTCAATAGAGAGTAGTAATTAACACATCTAACTTTTTAAAGCATTTGTAAGAACAGAATGTAAGAACATGGGCTAACTGAATCTCTCAAATTTTAAAAAAACCTTGATTTTCATTAATAATTTCATCCTTACTTTACTGAAAATCTCTTGTGATAGAGGCAATTAATGGAAAACCTTACAGATTTAGATGTCTTCTCCTTTTCCTCATCATTCTCCAGGGAAAGATATTAACAAGTATGACCTTTACAACACCAGAAGATAAACAGCACCGCACACTCTCATCTCCATGATTAAGAGGTATAGCTAAGCCATATAAAAAAATTCCTAAGTCATTATATTAATTATCAATTTATCCATTGATATACGTTTTTCTCAAATAAAAAGAACTAAAGAGTGAAAATGTAGAACAAAGTCTGGTCTAGTTTTACGTCTAGCATAGAAGTAGCCAGGACAGTACTTTGACTTGGGCGTCACATTTACAAATTTGCTACATATTTAAGATTTTAATATCATATTTGAATGAGATTATATATTTGAATGTGGCAGGTCTAAAAAAACGGCTTTAACCTTACAAATTCAAATTTCCATCCTTCCACTGGACTTCTCGGATATTACAAATTAATACCTTCCGTAGATCTAATAATGGTCTTGTGAATACAATTTTATTCCATTTTGTAAATGTGTTTAAAGCTTAATTTGTTATACAAAACATTTAAAATACACAGTTTGCAAAGCCAACCTTGAAAAGTTAAGTTGCCAAGCCTCTCTCAAGTTTTCAGAGATCCCTTTTAATTTCCTTACTTTTCTTAGTCTACTAGAAGAGCTTGTAACAAAGATGGGTAACAGTAGTTGCTGACAGGGGTCTGGAGCAACTAGAACTCTCAAGTGTTTCTAATAAGTCTGTGAAATGATAAATTTGGGAGAATGATTTGTCAGTTTCTAATATATTTCAAATATACATGATGATACAATCCAACAATTCTATTTGTACAGATTTTCCCAAGAGAAATGAGACAAATGTCCAAAAGTAAGAATGTTCATAGCAGCCTTATTAATAATCCCTAGTGACTTATTAATAACTACTTTCAGAGGAGGTTGTAAGAAAAGAATAAAGAATCAAAAATTATTGTTGCATTTTAATCCTGAGTGAGTGGGAAGGTGTGAATGCTGCTAATTAATGGGGAACATAGAAAAATAAACAGACTTAAAAAGGAAAATAAGTTTCGTGTAGATTCACTGAACTTAAAATTCCTCCCATAATACATATGTGGAGATGTCTAGGAAACCGCATGTAACTTGGCGACAGAACAGAAGAGTTGAAGCCAGGAGAGTGGATGAGACTGTGGTTGGGGTGGGAGGAGATAGGGAAATACATATACGTGCATAAATATACATATGTGTCTATTTATAAATTCTAAGGACACAGTCCTTAAGGTATAACATTCTGGAGACAGTCTGAAGATCAAATAGTAAAGTAGGCAGGATTCTTAACCCTTTTTGTGCAAGAACTCTTTTGGCAGTGTGGTGAAGACTATGGTCTCCTTCTCAGAATCACGCTTTAAATGCACAAATTTGTAGGATTACAGAAGAAACCAACTATAATGAAATACCATTAAAAATTTTTTAAATTCAGATATAGTAATATGTGCTTTTTTCTTAATGAATTAAAATATAAGATCTAGCATTAAGACTAATATCTACCACAATTTCAAAGTAGTGGGAATGTAAACAATAATTTAAGATATGTGATATGAAAATATCTATGATTTTTATTGCTAAAACAGTATAATACTACTGCTGCTTGCCGTCAACATTTATATTTGACGGAAACGTTAAATTTCAGCTAGGGGTTAGTGAAAATAAAGATGCCATTTCCCTCCCATTCAAGTTCATGAACCCACGAAATCCCATCCATAAACTTTTGGGGGAATATCCCAGGTTAAGAATCCCCGAGCAAGAAAGCAAAATTAAAGAGACATAAAAACTTGATAAAACAATTATCATGGAAATTATAGCAATAAAACAGCATATGTTATTTTTAAGTTGCAATGATAAAATACTATACCCTCTGCTTCATTTCTTACAATTGTGAAGAAGAACATGAGAAAAGTCAGAGAACAGCATGTTGAGCAAACTAAGGTAGAAGAGATTCAGAGTTTCTGAATATTTTCAGAGAAAGAAAAGAAATCACAAGTGCATTTGAACTAGTATTTAAAAATGTATCCCCATTAGGAATCACTTGATAACCACAGCCACAGACCGCCAATACAACAATTACTGTATGTCCCATATGTTCCACTCCCATCCTGTTTCATCCAGCTTCTACTTCTTACACAATCTACTGATACATTCTGCCACACAAGCCAGAACAGATGAGTAACAATGGTTCAAGTCTTTCAGTTGGCCTGCTACCCTAGAAACATGAAACAATTCATTACGATACTAAATAAGAGGGATAAAAACCATTTTCCTTTAATAGTGATACAGTCAGGCAAGTTACCCTAGATATATTATCTTAATGATTATATCTCTCTATATAATAGTCTGTGTTGTAGCGAAAATTTGACTAGATTATTTGGAATGTTGAGTCATTTCCCATGATAGACTCTTTTTCTGGCTTCTCAACTGCTATGGCAGTTGCTATTAAGTAGTATCAAATCTGACCCAACAACGTAGTTGAGACAACACCTTATTCCTATCACAGCCATAGTCAAAAGAGTTTAGACATTATTGTCCAGAGGCAACTGTAGGGCAGTTATGGCTGAGTGTAGTACCACAAGTGTTTGCAGAACATATCCACTTGTAGAAAATACCCACTGTAACCAACGTAGCACACAGAGAGATACCAACATCTCTAGAGAGGCTTTAGATCTGCTAAAGCTGGGGAATTCCTGGGAACAAACAGAAAACAAAATAGAAGTGTTAAAAAGCAAACTGCGTACCAAAGAAAATCTAAATACTTCAACAATACAGTGAAGCCCAAATGAGGCTGTAAAAACTGTATTCTAAATCAGTTAAGTTTGATAAGGACTACTATAGGATTTAAATGTATTGTTCTCTGGACATGACAAGGTCATGGAGAACATTTACCTGCTACAGTAACAGGCAGGAAGGTTAACTGAGGAGTGAGGGCTTAATACTCAACTAACAAGACTAACAATACTGCTTTCTTGCCTACTGAATATGAGCTAGCCATAAAAGCCCCTCCCAAATGTTGCTTGCTTACTTTATTGCTTTTAATTTTAAATGGAATGAGACTCTAAACAAAATGCAAATTACTAATAACAAGCAATAATTTTTTTGCTAGAAAAATAATGGGATAGCTACAGAGGCACAGAGCTATATTTTAACTAAAGATCACTGTTCATTCTTGTAATTAAAGTTATTAAAAATCAATTACCAAGACTCTAATATAACTATGACATTTGGTCAGTGTAGTAAAAGAGACAATGAGAAAGAATACATATTTTCTGCTCTCTAGGAGTTAGCAATCCACTATGGAAGGATACAGTGTAAAAATTTTATATTTCTTGCAGGGGTATCTTGAGGCCCATTTGATCTTCAATTTACCCACAGGAAGTTAAAGATGACATGAGAATCAAGAGCATGTGAACTACTGTCTCTATTCTATCTCCAACATATCCTACTATATGACATGCTGGCTTCCTCCTTGAGACTAAGCACTGTATGTTACTCACTTACCTATTCAGGAATCTACAGTGGTACCACAACAAGGTAACTCAATAAATTTCATAAATAAATGATACTCTGCTTTTTAAATTTTTTCTTTTTTTTAAATTCATTTTATTCTTATTATTTTTTTACAGGGCATAGATTAAGCAAGAATGAGAAAATATTCCTTTCCTCTCTTGCACTTCACACCAAAAGGAACTGAACGGTCATTGAAAGGAATTATTAAAGAAAACTGATCTTTTTTTTTCTGAAAGTCTTATGAGCTAGTTGGTTCAAAGGCAGGCAAGAATGAAGACTTAGACATAGCTCATGCTGCTTTCACTGTGGTTTACTATGTCACTACTGAACGTGCACTGCGAAGGATAAACACAAAATCAAGGATCAGATAAGGAGACATGTGCTTCCTGAAGCTTCTTTTTATTCCACAGATTTGACAGTCTCAACTGTCCGTGTGTAATGAGGAATCCGTCAGGTTAGAGGAACATGGAGAATACAGAATCGCAGGATTTCTCCCTTTTACAACATTTAAGGGTTTTTTTGGGGGGGGAGGGTAAGAGGGATAGAACCACATTATCATAGGAATTCATAACATTATCATAAAAGGAAACTCTTGCTGTACCCCAGTATACTTTCAAGTTTCATTTCTTAAAGCCTACATGAAGTTTTAGTAAAAGTCATGGCCTACCACAGCTTAATGTAGCTATTTAAGCCTTTTGCCCATCCTAACCATTCTTGTTCCTTGTTTTTTTTTTTTTTGCGTCTTTGAAGCCATGAACTGACCACAGTATTTGTGAATTTCCTAGCCTTGTTAAAACAAAAGTCCAACTCCCCTGTGATTACAACTTTCCTTATTAGACTTTTTTTAGCAATTAAATATTCTTCATAAGTTCAGTTCACCAATTCTGGACTTCAGAAAAATCAGTTTCTAAAATATTCCTTCAGAATAGAGTTCTTCAAATTCTGATGGATATTCACCTCACCAACTTACAAAATTGAGAACACACCTTAAAAACATGTGTATTATTTATAAATTACATAGCCACATTCTTATTATGAGCCAAACAACTCAAAGCACTGCACATATTTGGAAAAGGGTTCATTAATGATATAATTTTTAAATGCCATTTTTCAAACTTAATTCAGACAAAACTACATAGTAGAATATGTATATCCATTTAACTGGGCCATATAAGCTGCGATGTATCACAACACTTAGATTGCAAACCAAAGAATAAGGGCCTCATTATCAATCCCTCCTTGTTTGAGGAACGGAGCTCTCACTCTTCTCCCAGGACACTAAGTCTCCTTTATATGACAGGACTTCTGATATAAAGCCCAAGTAAGGATGCCATTGTCAGTCTATTCATCAAAGATCTGAAATGGTTAACTTACTTTTTATTTTTATTATGTTTTTAAAAATATTTTGAATTTTGAAGTAATTTTAGCCTACAGAAAAGTTTCAAAAGCAGCACAAAGATTTCCTTTTTGTTTGTTTGTTTTTTGTTTTTAGCTTTTTTGTGGGGGGAGGGTAATTAGGTTTGTTTATTTATTTATTTTTAGAGGAGGTACTGGGGATTGAACCCAGGACCTCGTGCATGCTAAGCAGGTGCTCTACCACTTGAGCTATACCCTCCCTCAAAAGATTTCCTATATATTCTTTTCCCAGCTTTTTCTTAATGTTAACATTCTATAAAACCAATTATCAAAACCGAGAAATTTACATCAGTATAATACTATTAACTAAACTATAGATTTTATTTGAAATTCATCAATTTTTCCACTAAGGTCCTTTTTCTGTTCCAGAATCCAATCCAGGATCCCATTTAGTAGTCATGTTTCCTTAGACTTCTCTAATCAGTCAATGTTCCTGTTTTTCCTTGTCTTTCATGATACTGATATTTTAGATGAGTACTGGTCAGTTATTTGAGAGAAAATGTTCCTCAACATATCTGATGCTTTCTCATGATTAGTTCAAAGGTATGCATTTTTGGCTACAGAAGTGATGTGCCTTTCTCAGTGTATGACATCAGTGCACCAGTAAGACTGGGTATGTTTTATTACTGGTGATACTACCCTGGGTCACTTGGTTAAGTTGGTGTCTCCTGGGTTTCCGTACTGTAAAATTACTATTTCTCTCTTTGTAACTAATATATTAGGGAAGATACTCTTAGAGCATGCAAGTACTCTGTTTCTCATCAACCTTTTGCCCACTAATGCTAGCACTCATTGGTGGATGCAGTAATTGTCACTGTGGAGTTCTAAGGCTGATTTTCATTTCCTGCATTCCTTCTACATTTTTAAATGGAAATTCTTCTGTAAGAAAGAGCTGTCCCTTCTTCCTCATTTATTTATAACAGTATGAAAACATAGATATTGATCTTATCCCATAGGTATTTATTTTTTTGCTCAAATTGTTCCAGTTTTGGCCATCAGCAGCTCTTTCAGGTTGGTACCTGTGTCCTACCAGCCTACTTCTTTCGAGACTTCCTTACTTTCTTGGCATCACAAAATGCTCCAAACTCATTTTATACTTTCCCAGCCCCAGCTATGGAAGCAACCACTTCTCAAAAAGCCTTGGTTCCCTTTATTGGAGAAATCTTGTTTTATTAAGGATGTAGATCAATGTAGAATTCTTGCACTTCAGTGGATTATCTTATTTAATCTCTGACTACATGTACACATGATTTTGGACAGCACGGTTTTACAGTACTGCTCCGTACAATTTTTTTTTTTTTGCTCCAACAAAATACTCAACAATAATGAAAGAACACTCATTAACAATCTAAAACATTTCCAGAGCTAAAAAGGATTAAGTCAAAGAAATGGATGTAACAGGAAGAATCACAGACTTCATATTATCCCTGGGTTTATCTCTATAACATTCTAGACATTGTAACTCCAATAACTCCAATAAACAATGATGCCAGAGGTATACAACATACCCTAATCTAGGTAGCAACTGACCAGTACTCCACCAGAGTGCTTCTTCTACAAACAAACCTCAACAACATCAACCAGTATTGCCAGAACAATAAGTGTGCTTTTTAAGAAAAACAAAAATGGATAAAGACTCATGAAAAAAAAATAGCAAGCTTTTAATATGGGCCCACAGATGGTTTTGCAGAACTCTTCTATTTTGTGTTGAAAAATGAGATACATGCAAAGTAAATAAGGATGCTCTAGGCCACCCAAAAGGTTTTGGAGTTCAGGCAATACCAGAAAATTAGAGTACATGATCAGACTCACTAGCATATTTGGTTAGTATCATGGTTCCAGCTACTCAACAGAAACAATGTAATCTGACTTAGTGTATTTAAGACAGAAGCAATCCTAAAGCAGGATACTGTAACATCTGCTGGCCTAAAAAAAAATTTTTTTTCTTATATATACATAAAAGTATTTTAATATTTCTTGTCACTATAAAGGAGGCAAGAATATACAATGGAATAAAGACAGTCTCTTCAGCAAATGGTGTTGGGAAAACTGGACAGCAGCCATGTAAATCAATGAAGCTAGAACACTCCCTTACACCATACACAAAAGTAAAGTCAAAATGGATCAAAGACTTAAACTTAAGACAAGATACAATAAACCTCCTAGAAGAAACTATAGGCAACACATTATCTGACATACATCTCAAAAATGTTCTCCTAGGGCAGTCTACCCAAGCAATAGAAATAAAAGCAAGAATAAACAAATGAGACCTAATTAAACTTACAAGCTTCTGCACAGCAGAGGAAACCATGAGTAAAACAAATGACAACCTATGGAATGGGAGAAAATTTTTGCAAATGAAACCAACAAAGGCTCGATCTCCAGAATATATAAGCAGCTCATACAACTTAATAAGAAAACAACAAACAACCCAATCCAAAAATGGGCAGAAGACCTAAACAAGCAATTCTCCAAGGAAGAAATACAAATTATCAATAGGCACATGAAGAAAATGCTCAATATCACTAATTATCAGAGAAATGCAAATCAAAACTACAATGGGGTATCACCTCACACCAGCTGGAATGGCCATCATTTAAAAGTCCACAAATGACAAATGCTGGAGAAGCTGTGGAGAAAACGGAACCCTCCTACACTGCTGGTGGGAATGCAGTTTGGTGCAGCCACTGTGGAAAACAGTATGGAGATAACTCAAAAGACTAGGAATAGACTTATCATATGACCCAGGAATCCCCCTCCTGGGCATATATCCAGAAGGAACCCTACTTCAAAAAGACACCTGCACCCCAATGTTCACAGCAGCACTATTTACAATAGCCAAGACATGGAAACAGCCTAAATGTCCATCAACAGATGACTGGATAAAGAAGAGGTGGTATATTTATACAATGGAATACTACTCAGCCATAAAAACCGACAACATAATGCCATTTGCAGCAACATGGATGTTCCTGGAGAATGTCATTCTAAGTGAAGTAAGCCAGAAAGAGAAAGAAAAATCCCACATGAGATCGCTCATATGTGGAATCTAAAACAAAAAAAACCAAAGAACAAAAAAACCCCATAAATACAAAACAGAAACAGACTCACAGACATAGAATACAAACTTGTGATTGCCAAGGGGGCGGTGGGTGGGAAGGGACAGACTGGTTTTCAAAATGTTGAATAGATAAACAAGATTACACTGTATAGCACAGGGAAATATATACAAGATCTTGTGGTAGCTCACAGCAAAAAAAAAATGTGACAATGAATATATGTATGATCATGTATAACTGAAAAATTGTGCTCTACACTGGAATTTGACACAACATTGTAAAATGACTATAACACAATAAAAAAAGTTAAAAAAAACCCATTTATCATTATAAAGTACACTCTCTATTGCCCATACCTAAAGAATTAAAAAGTAAAATAATAAGTTCTTAAATAATTTATGTTTTGCTTTAGAAAATGTGACCTTTCATTGCACAAATATATTCATACAAGATTTTCACTCTGTTATTAATATTTTAAAATTAGTTTTGGTTCTCTGATATTCAGAACATGGAGGGAATAAGAAAAACAGCTAACAGGATTAGCCAACTTTGAAATTTTACTTCAAAGTGTCTCATGATTATGGAAGGCTGATTGGTGTATATGTCTATAGAACAATTTTTTCAAATATTCCTTTTCTTTTTACTTCTTGAATGTTACATAGGCTAACAATATATATCAACACATTTTAGCAAAAAATTTTTCTATTTTATTAGCTAAGAAAGTGAAGCACAAAAGTGACTTATTTGTATAAAACAAACACAAAGAATGTTGTAATTTGTATCCTATTTATGTGACAATTCTACTTCCCCAAAATATTCAGAGTATCATGTATGCTGCTGACAGTTCTGAAGTATTACTACTGCTCACTTTTGAGACTGCACGACACCTTACACCTTGATGTTAGTTACTAATTCATGGAATCCTAAGGATAATCTTCTTAATGATTATAAGATGTAATCTGAGAACTAACCCCTAGGTGATACTCCTTTGTTGACTTAGTGTGATTCCAAGTAATTGATAATAATAATAATAAATAATAGTAGCAGCAGTTTTAGACAACTGAGCTCTTACATTATCTCTTCCTCCCATCCCTCCCCATCTTTATTGAGGCATAACTGGTATACAAAAAACTGCACATAAATAATGTATACAATTTGGTGAGTTTGCAAGCAGTATCTCTTTTACATCACAATAATCTTCTTAAGAAGTAGAATCATTCCTATTAGACAGAAATGGAAACTAGTCTTAAGGAGGTTAAAAAGTTTGCTTAAGGTCACACAAGGCTGAATAAGTTGTAGAACCAGGACTAGAACCCAGGTCTAACTAAAAAACCTGACCTCTTAACTTCTGTGCCATATTATGAATAGAACAGGTCATTTAGATGCCATTGCTTAGTTTTCTTATACATTCAAAGCGAAAAAATTAGTGCAGTCCACCATGGGGCTACTCTTCACTGGATGCCTATATGGCACTAAGCTGGATGTTTCATTTACATTATATCAATCTTCACAATGATATAACATCACCAAGTAAAGTAACTTGCCCAATATCACAGCTATTTAATGAATAAAACAGCAAACAACCAACCAATCTAGGTTTGACTGCATAGCCCGTATTTTTTCCACCAGAAGCTACTAGTAAACACACAGTAAACGCTAAAATGTAAACCAATATCTTTTGTTTTAATAAAACTATTTTTAGTGGGTGAGGGCACACAATAGAGTATAAGCATCTATAATTATTACGCCTCTTCTGCATATGAGAAAACTAGGTCACATAAAAGAGTAAGTAGTTTATCAAAACCATATCACTAATTCATGGTAGAGCAAGATTTGAATCCATATCTGTTCTA
Source organism: Camelus dromedarius (assembly GCF_036321535.1). Lineage (NCBI taxonomy): Eukaryota > Metazoa > Chordata > Mammalia > Artiodactyla > Camelidae > Camelus > Camelus dromedarius. The sequence goes on along the minus strand of NC_087436.1, from coordinate 111,081,805 downwards.
TGGTAGAGCTTATGCTTTTGCCCTTTCTCCTTAAGATAGAAACATTTTAGACGACTTCATTCAAAATACTTTAAGGTGGAAAACACACACACATAACAAATCCACATGGAGAAAGGTAGGGGATCACCACTACTTAGCAATAACAAATCAGTGAGTTCCAATCAACAGAACAGTCTGAGCAGGCTGTCAATATAATGTACAACTAGCCAACTGCAAATAGTAAACTGTAATGGATAGTTCATAATGATATATAAACTAAAAATGGTGAGATTGTAATTTACAAAACTAATTTATCACATTTCAAAGGTACAGTATCTGATCAAACTCTGCTAGAATCCTAGACTCCTTATATCTTGAGATACACAAGAGAAATTCAGAAAGAATTAATCAGCCATTGAGGTTCCAAAGGGCCACAGAAAATAAGTAATTATTTAAAAGAGAATTACAACTATTATCATATTAAATGAGATAAAGGAAAGTTCATGTGTTAGAGTATGTTTAACAAAGTACTATCTCTACAAAAATTGCATTTGAAAAAATGACCTTTGTGTGAGAGTAAGAAACTGAAAACATCAGACTCAAAATTATGGCAAGACAGAACCTTTATAAAAGCACTGAGGCAGTAGATTGTTTCAGAGGCCGGCTTATAACTCAGTTGTTTTTTACAGTAGAGTTTATCACCCATAAAACTACAGTAATATGAAGAAAATTATCAGAAAAAAAAAATAGCTGACCAGCAACATACCCCTCCCCACCCTTTTTATTTCAGTTCAAGGCACACGACTACTTTACTTCAGTCTTCAGCTAATTTCATTGGCTATCGAGTTTTGTTTTTTCCTTAAAAGGCCCTGATCTTCAGATGCTAGTACCACCCAATTTAGTATATTGGACTGTCTTAAATTTGCAGGCAGACTGCAATCGGGTTTAAAGTCTTACAGCTAAGAGAATCACGTGCTATGTGCAAAGATGCTTTATAAACTACAGGAGGTGTGCAGAAACTAAGCTATTAAAAAAAAGTAAGTTTATTTATCTCCTATCTCATGGTCTCTTTGGGATGTATTCTGACCAATTAGACCAGTGGACAGATACCCCATGACACAGATTTTTATTTTTCACACTTGTCATGAAATATCTGCAGTGGCATGCTGATGCATTTGGCACTTCTAGATGTAGGATTCATGGAAGAGCTTTGATTAAAAGACACTCTAAGTCAATCAGGCTTAGGAAAAAGTATCACAATAAACAATAAATGGAGTATGAACAAACCTAGTGTATTTTTGGTTAACTTCCAGGAGTTAAAGGAAATGCTCACTGTAAAGTAAAAAGCCTTATATCTAGATAAAGAGGCTGGATTTAATGAAGTGCACCATGAAAATGTTAAAGAACTGCTAATATCACATAGTGGAGAGTTTATGATTGAGAAAAGTTTTCAACTTGATGCTCATCATTAGTCAGGTAAAGATAAAGGAGTCACAGATATCTGACATCAAATCTTTAAAAGAAACTTTACATTATGCAGATAAAATGGTTGTTGATACAACAGAGTTTGGTCATGATATGAGAAGACTTCTCACATTACAGGGTAATCAGGAGCTGAAAAAGTGCAAGTGAAGCAAACTTAAATAGTTGGTCCATTTTTAGTTTTTAAGAGTCCCATTGTTTTTTCCATGGCTTCAACTAATGGTTAAGAGCTAGTTTCACGGATTCAGACTTGGACAAACCTCAGGCATTTAATTCAGCTTTCCACTACTTCCCCAGCTCAACGTGGCTTAATATTGCTTATCACCGAACAGCAACAGGAACTAAGCCTCCATCTCTTTTATTACCATCAAACTTCAGGTAGGCAACTCTTTCATCCATTAATTAAACATTTAAAAAATGCCTTTTAAAAATTGTTTTACTGAATGCTACTGGCAATCATTAACTATCTTACATTATTTCATTAGTTACTTACATTAGAGTACACGTTCCTTGGTCAAGTTATTTAACTGTTATTTCTTTGTATGTAAGTAAAGGAACAGAGTAAATAATCTCTAAATCCCCTACTTGCTTTAAAATGCTGTAATTTTAGATTGGTTTTAAAAGGAAAATAAATGATCTGTAAAACTAAGGAATGGGCGTGGCAGTCACCTACCACATGCCTGATCTGTAATTTTTCAAAACTTTAACTCTTTAATTCTTGAAATGTAATCCCCCTAGGATTTCTGTAGTTTGATACCTTATTTTTTCGCTTTTGCTCAAATGTTATTTGAATACTCTTTATAAGATCGCGATCCCCACCTCTAACCTGACATTCCCTATGCTCCTCTCTCCACTTTGCCTCCACAGCCCTTATATATATATTTATATCCAGCCTGTGTGTAAGGGGTGTATGCGTGTATGTATGCACATTCAACCACAAATAGACTTTACTTATTTACTGTCTGCTTCCCATCACTAGCATACAAAAGTCCATGAAGAGAAGGATGTTTTTTTGCCTTTTGTTCACTAGTACGATACCTGGCATATAGAAGGAAGCTTAGTGGATCTTTGTTGAATGAAGGGACTTCTTTATTCATGGACCAGCAATATGTTTTATAAAGGCCAACATGTTAGTCTTGCTTCAGGGAAAGTCATACTTCAGGGAAAGAAAGAACTAAGTTAGTAGCATTTTATAAAAGAACACATAGGTGATGACACAGCTGGTAACTTCATGAGTTACTCAGAAAACCAGAGAATATTATAAAAAGATTTTTAAAATAAGTTAATAATAAACAGTTAAATAGCAAAAGTAATTGTCTATTTCTTCCACATAAAAGTGCTTTTTCCAATTTAGTACTCTGATTATTTTGAATAGCATATACAGATTACTACATTTAATTGGATACAGGCTAATTTCACTATCTGCCATATTAGAGACAGAGCATAGGCAAGAAATATTACCTAAGGATAGATGCTAATTCAAATAATAGAGCCCCAAATAAAATTTCCTTTTTTCTGAGAATTAGGTCTTCCCTCTCACCCACTAGACTATACCGTCTCAACTTAATTAGAATATGCAAATAAAAATTTTAGACAAGTCCTAAAGAATTTTATAAAGATAAATGGAAGAACCACTGCTTCCTCCAAATTTAAACTATGCCCTCAAAAGGTTATTAGAGTTGTGTAAAACCACTGAAACAGTAATTCAATGACTAAACATTTCTGAAAGGAATTTAGAATCTCTTATATTTTCAATATTTTTGACTGACCCCTGGAACATCTTAGAATTTTGGCACTTGCTTTTCACATGCAAGGACTCTTAAAAGATTTTGCTTTAGCATACTACTGCTATAAGTCACGGTTTTTAAAAGCTGGATAGACAATCATGATTTTAAAGCATTGCTATTGATCTTTAAAATTATTCCTTTTCTACATGCACTCAATTAAGTTATTGAGTATTAACTATACCAGGTACTATTCTAGATGCTTACGATATAGCAAAATAGACAAAATCCCTGTCTTACTGTTCTTATATTCTAGAAGTAGCAGATAACAAAGAGATGGTAAAAGAGGAGTCAGTCAGGGAAACAAATAAACAAAAAGCAGAATGATAGGAAAGAGAGTGACTGAAAGAATTATAAACAGAATGACTGGGGCAATGGGTGGCATCTGGCCATTGGTAATGTTTGGTAATATGAAGGAGTGCAATGCTCAGGCAGAAACAGGATTCCAGGTAGAGGTAATAGCAACAGCAAGTAGGAAGACCCTGAGATGGGAATAAAGTTAGCACACTTAAGAAAAAGCAAAAAAGCCAGAGTCTGCAAAAGAATGGGCAATTAAGAGATGTGGTTAAAGAGGAGGCAGAACCAGACAATGCAGATCAAGTCCTTGATAGATTTTTTACTCTGACATGCAAAGCCAATTAAACATTTTTGGGCAGAGGAATGTTCTGGTTAAGGCTTTAGAAATATCACTTTGCCTTCTATGAAGAAAAATGAATTGGTACGGAAGGGCAAAGGAGAAGCAGAGACACCAGTTAGGAGGCTCTTTAAGGAGTATATGTAAAAAATGAAGTGCCGTGGTTTAGGATGGTAGCAAAAGAAATGTTGAGACACGGTCAGATTCTGGACAGATTTTGAAGGTAGAGCCAATGGGACTTGACTATAGGTTGAATGTGGGTATAAAGGACACTGAGGAATCAAGAAAGGCTCCAAGCTTTGGGGGCTGACCACCTGGGTCAAAAGTGATACATTTTACTAAAATGGGAAAGACTAGGGCAGAGGAAAGTTTCGTTGAGAGTAAAATCAACTGTTCTGTTTTAGTCAGGTCATTCTGAGATGCCTATCAGATATTCTAGTAAAGAAAGATATAAGAAAGAAGACATGATATAAGATCAAGTAGACAGATATAAGAGAGTAAAGCTAGAGGAAAGATTAGGATTAGATGTAATTCTATAATATGCAGATATCATCAGCACGTACATTATAATTAAATCCACTGGACAAAATGAGGCCATCAAGTAAGAGAAGGTATAATGGGAAGAACGACAGCTGAGGACTAACTCCTGGGCTCTTCAATATTTAAAGATCAAGAAGATAAAAATCAGCAAGAAGCATATGAAAGAAGTTATCTGCAAGAAATAGGAAAAAGAAATTAAAAGAATATAATTTCCTAGAAACCAGGATTAAGGAAGTGATCAATTCTATCAAATGATGCTGAAAGCCTGAATAAGGTGAAAATTGATAACTTTCTTCTGAGTAGTACAAGATGGAATTACCAATGAAATTGATAAAAAACAACTTCAGTGGAATAGTAGGAAAGAAAGTTTAATTGGGATGGGTTGAAAAGACAAGGGGAGTTGAGAAGTGAAGCTGGTAAAAGTATAGAAAGAACAAATATTTATTAAATATGAACCAAATGTCAGATGCTTCAGATATATCAGTCAGTAAAAATAAAAAAATCCAATTCTTCATAGTGTTTATATTCTAGCAGGAAGAAAAAGATAATAAACAATAAATAAAAGGAAAAAGTAAATTATATAATATGTAAGAAGGTGATTGTGCTACAAAAAAAGGAAGGGTGATTTTTCGTTGTGACGGTTTGAGGAGACAGAGAACATAACCACCTGTAATAGAGGAAACTGACTAGGTGAGACATCACAGTCAGCATAACCGGGTGTTTTACTCTAGTTAAGTTCAGCTGTTCCAGGACAAGGGTGTAATATATACAGAATTGGGTTAAAACACAGATAAGGTTCTGATAAACAAATATGAAGAGAAGAAGGGAGTTAAGATTTATAGAAAGATGACCACAGCGATCAAGCACAGTATCTGAGCTGAGTAAGGAGAGATGTGAAGTCATGAGAAGACAATAAACAGTAAGAAGTGGTATGGGCAATAGATTGCAGGATGCAAGGAGGTTAAAAAAAAAAATACTGGCATGACTACTGGAATAAAATGGTAGTTAGAAAAAGAGATGGTTGAAATTTTATTTGGCAGGAGGCAATGGTCTAGGGATGATTATGGGAAAAGGTAGCTGGAGTGGAATGGAGGGAGAGATCATTTGAAATGAAAAGATCAAGTAACTGAGAGGCCAGAATGTTGACCATATCAGCTACATAGAACTTGAAGTCACCAAGAACTATGATGAGAGGAAGAAAGTGAAAGGGCTGGTAGAGGTCTGCAACATGATAATATTAATGGGATGTTTGATGTCATGTGCTCCAAACAAGCTGATGGTTTTGATGATGAGGGCAAATAAATGATCAGAAAGCAGCTATACAGATCTCAGAAGTTGCTTGTTAATTTTATCATACTTACATTACATAAAGCAAGGAATTACAAATATCCAGCAAGAGAAAGGGTTATAAAAGCATCTTTTATGAATATATATGCTTCAGTTATAGCAAAAAAGTAAAGGTAACATTAAGAGAAAAGACTAAGGATATAGGGGATTGCTGATGAAAGACCACAAGTTCCAGAAGACACAGTGGGAAAAATGTGGGTGCTTGTAAAGCTGTAACTGGGTCAAATTAGAGGTGAAAAAAGACAAAAAAAGGGAAGAATCCAGGTGATGAAGAATGACCCCATAGTCGGCCTTTAATTTCTGCTGTATTGCAGGCAGAAAGGTGATTTTAATAGAAATGCAAAAATTTTTTAATCTAGTCCTAATTTTAAGTGTGTTCTTAGAATTTCATTCATGTCCTCTGTATATGGCAAAACAAGGAAAATCTTTTCATGAACATTTCTGAATGTGGCTTATAATGGTATGTGGATTATTTTATGGCACTAACATACAATTCCCTGAGAGTTCCAAAAAGGCAACCCACATATAAAAAGAAAGCCTATGTATGACCACAATGGTATCACAAAGGCACACTTGTAAAAGAAACACTTATGGCCTGAATGAATTAGGTCAAATTTAAATAGTCAGGGATGATTGCATTTAGAGAAAAGTGATCTAAAATATTAACACTCCTGTTTCTAAGAAATCAAATGTTTTATCATCAGTCATAATCCACTTAGTTAAAGAGCAGTGTAAATATTTATTTCATGCAATAGTATAAAGCTTAAAAATGAAGAGTTTAAAAGGAAACGGGTCTGTGTTCAGAAAAGGCATGAAAAACTTTACATAAAACCTGGCTATCAGTTAATTCAAGGGGAAAGGGCTGTTTAATCGCAGCTTTCAACTAACTACATCAGATACAGACGGAAGGTCTGTGAAAAGACAAGACCAGAACAATAGTTACATAAATGGTAAATGTATGTGGGGGTAAAAGATAAACTAGGAAAAACATACTGTATTTTGCTGAAAGGTTTTATTGTACTATATACTTAGTATGATTCATTCAGCTATAATGTGCATACTATTTGTCCAATTTATTCAAGTTAAGTAGCCTTTTTTAATTTAAAAATAAAAGATGAGACATCTTCCTGAACCATAAGCCAGTGATTTACACGACTTTAGGTGATTAGAGAATGTGAAGCTAAAAGTCAAAATAATTCAGTTTATATCTTATGGGGATAGCCTCATAAAAGGCATTTTATATCTATATGCCTATGTTTATTCACACTTCAAAACAACTAAATTTACTGATATTCAAACTATACATAGTAATAAACTTAAGTACAAAGTAGGAAAATATAAACTATACGTACATGCTAAATAATTTTAGTCTTCAAACAGAGTAAGTGTTAATACCACTGAGTATGTAGAGAAACTGGAAGCTATCTGGACAGTTTATCTTAGTACTCATTCATTCATTCAAGAAATATTTACTGAAGATCTAAGATGTGACAAGTACTGTTCCAGATACCTGGGATTCTGCAATTAACAGAACAAAGTCTCTACTATCATGGAGCTTTCATTCTACTCTAGCACTCTGGACAATTTCTAGGGTTAACCTCTGGAAGGAATTCAATATTGAAAAACTTCTAAAGTAAAGAACATACAAAATTAGTTAAAAGTTCACTTCTGCACTAAAATATCCCCTCCTCCTGATTCTATTTATTCAATCCTGAAAGAGTATCTTTGACTCGTTTCTCATTATAAGGGATTGTCCGAACTGTATTTAGTTTAGTAAGTTTTCTCCAATTATTAAACACTATGAAGGAACTAATCACTAAAGCTGTTCATAGTTCATAAAAAGGAAAAGGAAACCTATGAGAAACAGAGCATTTCTCATAGTTTCTCTCTAGTTTGCCTAATTCAATTAAAATAATTCTAGTCCTAGGCTGCTAAGTAGTAGAGAATAGGAAGGCTTTTCTATTTAATACTTAAAAGAACTTCAGTGCTCTCCACACAGAACATCTCTGACCTTTTTAAAATTTCTTTCAAGGATTCAAATGTTCACAACACAGAATTTAACTTCTCTGTGCTTCATTGTCTCTATCTGTTAAAATGATAATAAGAGGACCTCTCTCTTAAAACTGTTTTGGGATTAAATGAGATAAAGCACCAAAAGGGTCTAGTGTTCCATCATAAGTGATGGCCTCAATGATAATAATTATCCTAAGTGTGAGTTCTCAATAATAATAGTTTACATTTAATTTATCATCATTATCCCCAAAATTATAGTTAGGAAGGATAACAAACAAGCTACAATGAGGATTATATTAAAAGATTTTCTTGTTTTGGCAAGATGATCTCATGCTTATGTTCCTCAAACTAAGCAACAGATTTAAATATCAGTAACATTAATGTTATTAATATCCAGAACTCCTAAAAATGACTGAGAAATTTTCAGGAATCAAATGAAAACTTCACTAAACAATATGTTTTATTAACATTTTATTTGCTTCAAAGTCTCAGAAGTATTTCCTGTCTTTAAAAACACATTTTTTGCCTTTTATTTCAAAGCAGAGTAAATAGAACTTCCTAAAAAAATAAACAAATAATAAACAAATACACAAAGGAATTAGGACCATTTAAAAGATAGTTATTATCTTCTAGCCTCATCCTGGTCAGACCATACTGGAAATCTCTAAAATGATTTTATTCAAAGAAAATGAAAAACAAACAACAGAAACAAACCCAAGTAAACAAGTAGAAAAGTATTTATGTTTAATTAAATCTGGAAAGTGATGATGGACTACAAATAAAGAAATTAACAAAGATAAAAATACTTAAGACCTGAAGTAAAGCAAAAATACTAGTAAGACTCTTTCATTTAAAAACCCTGGGATCTTTCAAAGATCTTGAAGAAAATCAAAAAAATCCCCAAATGGAGAGGTCACTAAATATCCATGAACACTCACCCAACCATTGGTAGGAGACCTCTTGGAGACCCAGATGCTTGAATCAGCTGAAATAGTACCAAGTTTTTACTGATTACTCTTAATAGGGCAATGGAGCACAGGTTAACTCCATACTATCAAATATTAAAGGTTATTACTATTGATAATTCTACCTACTACCATTACAAATTATTCAAAGGAGACTGAGTAATAAGTTCAAAGGTGAGTGAAAGTTAACTGCATGCATGGGTGCAAATGCATACATTTCCTACAGCTCTCTCAGTGATGTAAATCTGATACAATAATTCTTCTTAGAAGTGTAAACTTACAGACAGAATACAATTTTTAAAATTAATATTATAAAATTCATAAAGCATGTAAAGTATTTTTATATTGGTTCACATAGAAAATTTTGGAAAAATAATTTTTTTAAAGACAATGCCACTTTTTCAATACTAAGTACTTTAGTAACACAGGAAAAGGTTTTCAGTTCTTTGAACTTAAAATATAGTTCTTAACTTTAGGCCTTTAAATATACTGATGATTCTTCTAACCAGAGGATTTTCATATTTCAACACATAAAAGAACTCATAACATTAAGACTAAACAAAAGCCTCCTTTCTCAAAGGGAAGGACTATATTCAACATCATTCATTAAAACCTGGAAGCTATTAATTTAACAGAAAATATTTAATATTACCTAATTCAAAAGAGGAGTAAAAGCACAGTCAGTACTTGGATGAAAACACAGTAATGTTTTTCTCAATCTCTGGAAGCTGGGAGGTAGGATGATCCCTCCACCACCCCCCTGAAATCCCCCCATGCCATGACTTACTCCAAAGGTCTATGTGGTAAAAATTAAGACACTCTACTACTAATGCAGAAATGGCCAAGAAAAAAAAATGGAAGGTTCTACGTGTCTGTATTTTTCTCAAGTAATTCAAGATACAAAAACTACTTCTGCCTAATAAATGTGTATCAAGGGAACAAGTGAAACAAGCTTCATTTGGATTAAATAGTTTAGATAGACAGGAAGCAAAGAAGAACACTGACATTTTAATGTCAAGTAAGCATATTCAGGATATCAAAGAAACACTGAAATCTCAATTCAGCAAATATACTACCAACCTGGCTGGTAAATGATTTAACTGTTCCATTTCTAAAAATAGCTTTGCAATATATCACTTATTGAACATGAATAATTTTCAAGTCTTGTGCAACCAAATAAGGAAGACTAGAAGCATTAAAAATTTTCATCTGCCTATAGTAGATTAAGAAAATAAAGACAGGGAGAGATTTGAGAATAGAATAGTGAAAAGGAATGCCTAATGAAGACTAGGTCTACAGTGACTGCAAATCCTAATGTCTCTAAAAATACAAAGAAAAACTAGCGATAAAGAAAAAATCAAGAATGGAGTAGAGATTGACATACTAAAAACATGTGTGTGAGGAAAATTAAAACATTTTAGATCTCTATTGAAAATTTTACATGACAAAGTATATCAATATTACCTTTCTTTCGAAAGAGTGCATTTAGGTAATTTTCTGCTTGGCATTCAATCTTTTCAGTGTTGGACTGGCCCTGAGATGATAGTTCCTCTGTTGGTGTTGACTGTGAAGAATCAAGAGATGGTATACAATCCTAGAATTAGGAGAAAGCAACACACACACACACAAATCACTTTTTATTTAAACACAGGACTCCATTTAAAATGGCAAAAAAAAAAAAATTAATTCTCTAAATGCTCATTTGTTCTACCTTTTAAATAAATTATATACAGATCACAAAATTTAGGAGCAGAGTCAGGAAAAAAGATATTTATCTTTTACAGAGGGCCAAATTAGCATTATTCTTCAGCAAAATTTTTGTCAAAAAGGGGGGAGGGCAGATAAAATATATTGTTAAATAAATTCACTATATAGCATGCCAATAATAAGTTTTAAGAACAAAGCAGATGTGTTTACACACTAATCTAACCAAAATGGGTACAAGTTCTCAAGTTCCCACTTCTTCTCAACAGTACATAAAGAATTAGGACTTCCCACCATACAAGAAGATGCTGCGCATCTAGTTTATGGCCTGTTTACTGTAGACACCAATAATTAATCATGTCACAGGAGATAATTATTTGATATCCAAAAGACTTCATAAGAAAGTTAAAAGGCTAAAATGTAGTGCTACATTATCCTCCAACCACCAATTCCTAAGAAATCAGACTATAGGATGGCCTCAGACCAAACTGTCTTCCTAAATATAAAACAGATCTGCAACTTAACTTTATGAGTCAGGGAGTTCTAAGAAAGAAATGTAAAATAAGCAAAAAAAGATGAGTGTGTTGGGATTTTCATCCGTAGGTTAAACTAAATGTTAGACTTCTAACGTAAGACTTTAAAATATTATTCTCATTACTAAAATCAAGTATTTAAATTTCACTGTAAGTCACATATTTTCAGAACAAATTAAGTTTAAAAAATTGTGTTACAATTGTACAATTAGTTTAGAAATAATTTCACAGCACTAAAACTTACACTGACTGCTTCTCTCTGTAGGTTACAAAATGAACATTTTTCATCCATAGACCAGTCAGTCAGCTCTTCTGGTTCACAGTCTTTAAAAGAGGGAAAAATATTGATTAAATACACTAACTTTATTAAAATAAATAAAATTACCTCTCTATAGCAATGGCTCATATAAAAAAAACTAACTACTAACTATAAGGGGAAAAGCCCTAACTTTAAAACTAAACTGGTGACATCTAGAAAGGAATATGAAGAGTAAATTTGCACTATTATCAGACAAAGCAGCAAGAACAATAAGCTGGTTATAAATTAACTTTCCAACATTAGAATTTTAAGTATTTAGCCTTCTGAAAGATTCAATTTATCATTGTCTATTAATTTTTACTTTCACTATGAAAGAAATCAGAAAAAACAAGACGATATGGGGGAAGAGGAATAAATTCTCCTTATCACGAAAGACAACATAAAACAGAGAAATGGAGTAAAGCACCAGAAAAGCCTTCAGAATTTGAGAAAATGGAATGCTGTCCCCCTAAAAAAGTAGAAATCCATTGCTAAAAAGTCAGATCAGATTTTTATTACATTGCTTAAAGGCTTTGCTGTAAGAGTTAGAGCAATAAGCAAGTAAACAAGTTATATTATTCAATATAAAATATGAATTTTTTTCGTAAGAATGTTCCTTATATTTCAACTATTGTAATATACTAAGAGTTCATGGAAAATGTTTTCTAATGAAGAAATTTTATTAACCTACAATAACATTATCATTCTAACCATACTTGGTAATAGATTGATTTTTCAAATTTGCTCCTTGCAACAGAAACTCCCTCCATTTCTTTTCCCAAATAAACTCACATACAGAACCTCAAATAAACCATTATCACCTGAGGCAGCTAAACTGGACTAATTTGAAAAGCACTGGTGTACCACAATAATTTCTCTTGTACTTTTAAAATACACAATGAAACTGAATGCGTTTTCTGCTACACTATACAGGAAAAAACTCATCTTTCTGAAATAATGAGTAAATACTAGTTACGTTTAAACCCTGGGATACTCTTGAATTAATCCAGATATACAGGTCAAAAGAGAAGATAATATAATTTGTTGGAATATAAAGAGATTAGTGATTGCTTGCTCCCTTTGATTTTGGCAGTGGTCCAGAAATATTCCTAGTATTCATTTAAACTTGGAAAGAGCACAGAATGGGAACATAAGATCCAGTATGGAATAATGAAAAGATGACTATATTTGAAATCTCCAAAATGGAATGGAACTTACTAGTTGTAATCTTGCCAAGTCACAAAGTTTTTGTTCTAATTTCCACGTCTATAAAATTAGGATATCATCATGAAACTTACTTGTGGATCAAATTTTAAAAATATGAAAATACTTTATAAACTATAAAACATCATGCAAAGGCTAATTATTAACAAGGTAGTCACCAGTCTTTTTTTTATATCCTATACTATCACACATGAATTTAATAAGGTTAATTTGTAGAAGGCATATAATTTTAATTGAAAATTAAGAAATCAGAAATTCCTGCTTAAGAAAACTGATCACTTTTTGTAAATAACTGGTCAACTCATAAGGTATTTATATAATCTGTATAATTAAAAACCCAGAATTGTGCTATGCAGGCTTATAATTTTTTCCAACCTTTAACCCTCTTACTAGAACAGAATCATATTCACACTCTTGAATGTAGGATCGTGCAGTGTCTCTTACTAGGGAGGCACAGCTCTCTGACCAATGAAATGAATACAGAAAAGTGACAGTATACCATTCTACGCTTAGGCTTTAAAAGGTCTGGCAAGTTCCCACAGTTCTCTAGAACTTCCACCACCCAACATCAGAAGAATCTGCCCCATAAAGCCATTATTCCTTCAGCCAGGGACCTGAAGTCATGAGGAAATGCAATCTTCACCCACAGCCTGGAGTCCAGTGAATTAGATTGCCCATAAGCATGAAATAGATTTTGGAGCTGTTTGTTATACAGAATTACTGTAGAAAAACTTGACTTGAAAAGCAAGCATAACATAATTTTGATAGATCAAGGAAACCTTACTGCTTTTTAAATTATGGCCTCATGAACAGAGGATATGAAAGAAATCCAGCATTGGGATTTTTGAAAAAACAGTAGGTCTGGAAAAGGAGTACTTTTGAAAAATCATTGAAAGGTTTCTTAAAGTTTCAGTGATAAATATGCTGACTTAAGGGACAACTTTGGATTAATTAAAACAATTGCCAGTTGCAAAATAAAATTGGGCATGCTGAGATTACCTTTATTTATTTTAGTTATTTTAGGTGGAGTTATTCAAGGAAATGTTAATTAAAATAAATGCCAATATGGTTAAGTAAATGGCACTGAATAATCAATGATTACATAAATGCTGTTAAATTTTACTGGGTTCAAAAATCTGTGACTTTACTTACAAACATTTAATAATTACTCTCTATATAGCAACTTTTAATTTTCAGTCCAAATAAATGATAGTGGCATACATACTTTCTAATGTAAGGAAAAGCTATTTTGAAAAATCAACTCTAGGCCAGATGTCTTCCCTCTGTCCAGGCTGTCCTTCCAGGTCATAAAAATTAAATAAACACTACAACAAAACATTCATTTTACCTCTCAAACAAAATCTGACAATCAATCAGATATTTATATCTAAAATAAGTAGTCTCTCATTTTGAGATTTTAATACATGAAGGTATAAGCTCAAAAAGGGTCAAATTATGTACCTTATACAATTAGCCTTATTAATAAAAGGTGATGTATATATAAAAACTGATGGTAAAGAAATGACAAAAGTTCAACCTTTCTACCATGTATATTACTCTTGTGGTCAAAGGCTCCAATCATTTATCTAATCTATATGGGAAAGAAAACAGACTCTGAAATTAGACAACCTTGTACTGAAACATGGTCTTTCCACATACTAGAAGTGGCCTTGGGCACGTTACTTTCTCTGAGCTTCAATTTCCTCATCTGTAAAATGATAATAATTGCATCTTAAGGCTGTAGTAAAAATAAAATAAAAACATATGCAAAACACGTAAGTCCAACAGATGTTACTTTCATTTTCTTTTAACTAATCACACTTCTTTTCAATGTTTTTATTCTCTTCAATACCCTCTAACATCAAAAGATAAACTTGGAGTTTATTAACAAAGCTCAATAAAAAGTGAAAAAGTAGAATACTGAAATTAGGTTTTTCATTAAGGTCATGCAAAAATAGTTATAACTTGATTTTGAGGAAAGAAACTGAACAGTGGGTAACATAATTAAAAAATAATTTTTCATTATGAAACTATGTATTAAATATATTGAAAGCACAAAGGAGAAAAGAAACACTATTCATAATCCCATCATTCAGAGATGATTAACATTTTACAATATACTCTTGCAGTTTACATTCTATGCCTCTTAAAAAAATTAGAGTCAGCTGATTTTTTGAAAAGATTAATGAAATGATAAACCTCTAGCTAAGCTAACCAAGGAAAAGAAGAAAGAAAATATCAAAAATGAAAGATGAGCCATCATTACTGATCCTAAGTACTAAAAGAATAACAAAAGAATATTATGGACAACATTAGTTTCCCACAAACTTGGATTAAAAGAAGATATAAATCTACCATATCTCACACAAGAAAAAATACATAATCTCAATAGGCATTTATCAATTAAAGAAATTAAATCAATAATTAGTAATGTTCCAAAACAGAAAGCATCAGCCCAAATGGTTTCTCTAATAATTTGTTTCAGAAAAAGGAAGCAGAGGAAATATTTCCTAACTCATTCTATAACTCCAAAACCTGCTTGAACAGACACCTCACCTGAGAAGATATGCATATAGCAAATAAGCAAATGAAAAGGTGCTCACTATCATATGCCATCAGAGAAATGCAAAGTACAGTGAGATATCACTATACACCTATTAGAATGTAAAGTCCAAAAAGTTGACAACATGAAATGCTGGTGAGGATGTAAAGCAAAAGGACCTTGTTACTGCTGGTGGGAACGCAAAGTATTACAGCCACTCATGAAGATAGTCTGACAGTTTCTTACAAAGCTAAACACAGTCTTTCCCTTTCAAATGATCTAGCAATGGTACTTCTAGGTATTTACCCAAATATGCTGAAAGTTACGTCCACACAAAAACCTGCACACAAATGTTTATAGCAACTTTATTCCTAATTGCCAAACCTAGGAAGTGACCAAGAGGTCTTTCAGATAAGTGACTGGATAAGCAAACTGTGGTACATCTATACAAGGCAGTCTTATTGTTTTATTGCACTTTGCTTTATTGCATTTCGCAGATACTGAATTTTTTACAAACTGAAGGTTTGTGGCAACGCTGTGTTGAGCAAGTATATCTGCCATTTTTCCAACAGCATTTATTCACTTTGTATCTCTGTGTCAATTTTAGTAATTCTCACAACACTTCAAACTTTTTCATTATTATTATATTTGCTATGGTGATCTGTAATCAGTGATCTTTGACATTACTATTACAATTGTTTTGGGGTGCTACGAACTGTGCCAATATAAGATGGCAAACTTAATAGATGTTGTGTGTGTGTTCTGACTGCTCCACCAACTGGCCTGTCCCCAGCTCTCTCTTCCTCTTGTTGGGCCTCTCTATTCCCTGAGATACAATAATACTGAAATTAGGCCAATAAATAACCCCACAATGGCCTCTAAGAGTTCAAGTGAAAGGAGTAGTAGCAAGCCTCTCACTTTAAATCAAAAGCTAGGAATGATTAAGCTTAGTGAGGAAAGCATACCAAAAGCTGAGACAGACTGAAAGCTAGGCCACTTATGCTAAACAGCCAGGTTGTGAAAGCAAAGGAAAAGTTCTTGAAGGAAATGAAAACTGCTATGCCAGTGAACACAAAATAAGAAAGCAGAACAGTCTTACCGCTGATATAAATGTTTTAGTGGTCTGGATAGCCATCCACAACAGTCCCTTAAACCAAAACCTAATTCAGAGCAAGGCCCTAATTCTCTTCAATTCTATGAAAGCTGAGAAAGGTGAGGAAGCTGCAGAAGAAAAGTTTAAACCTAGCAGAGACTGGTTCATGACATTTAAAGAAGGAAGTCATCTCCATAACATAAAAGTGTAAGGTGAAGCAACAGTGCCTATTGAGGAGCTGCAGCAAGTTATCCAGAAGATTCACCTAAGATAATTAATGAAAGTGGCCACAGTAAACAACAGATTTTAAATGTAAACAAAACAGCCGCATACTGGAAGAAGACACAATCCAGGGCTTTCATAGCTAAGGAGGAAAAAGTCAATGTCTGGCTTCAAAGCTTCAAAAGTCTGACTATCTTATTAGAGGTTAATGCAGCTGATAATTTGAGGTTGAAACCAATGCTCATTTACCATTCCAAAAATTCTAGGGACCCTAAGGATGATGCTAAATCCACACTATCTCTGCTCTATAAATGGGATAACAAAGCATGGATGACAACATATCTGTTGACAATATGGTTTGCTGAACGTTTTAAGCCCATTGTTGAGACCTACTGGTCAAAAAAAAAAAAAAAAAAAATCCTGTCAAAATGTGACTGCTAATTGACAATGTACCTGTTCATCCAACAGCTCTGCTGGAGATGTACAACAAGATTCATGTTGTTTTCATGTCTGCTAACACAACATCCATTCTGCAGTCCATGGGTTTAGGAGTAATTTCAACTTTCAAGTCTTATTTAAGAAATACATTTCATAAGGTTGTAGTTGTCATAGAAAGTGATTCCTCTGACGGATCTGGGCAAAGTAAATTGAAAACTTTCTGGAATGGATTCACCATTCTAGATACTATAAAGAACATGTGTGATTCATGGGAAGAGGTCAGGACATCTACATTAAAAGGAATTTTGTAGGGAGGGTATAGCTCAGTGGGAGAGCATGTGCTTAGCATGCAAGAGGTCTTGGGTTCGATCCCCAGCACCTCCATGAAAAAATAAATACATCGAATTACCTCCCGGCTCCAAGAAAAAGTAGAAATAAAATAAACTAAAAAGAAAAAAAAAAGGAATTTTGAAGCAGCTGATTCCAACCCTCACAGATGACTTTCAGTGGAAGAAGTAACTGCAGATATGGTGGAAATAGCAAAAGAAATGGAATTAGAGGCAGCACCTTGAAAATGTGACTGAACTGTCGCAAACTCATGATAAAATCTTAAAGGATGAGGAATTGCTTCTTATGGATGAGCAAAGAAACTGGTTTCTTGAGATGGAATCTACTCCTGAGGAAGATACTGTGAAGACCGTTGAAATGACAACAAGGAATTTAGAGTTTCACAATAACTCAGTTAATAAAGCAATGGCAGGTTTTGAGAGGACTGACTCCAATTTTCAAAGAATTTCTACTGTGGGTAATATGCTAATAAATAGCACTGAATGCTACAGAGAATCTGAAAGAGTCAGTTGATGTGGCAAACATCATTCTCATCTTATTTTAAGAAATTACCATAACCACTACAACCTTCAGCAACTACCACTCTGATCAGTAAGCAGCCATAAATATTTTGAATGCTTATTTTGTATTAGGATGATCAAGGCAAGACCCTCTACCAGCAAAATGATTATGACTTGCTGAAGGCTCAAGTGATGGTTAACATGTTTTAGCAATAAAATATTTTAAATTAGGGTATGTACATTGCTTTTTCAGACATAAGGCTATTATTACCACTTAAAGAGACTATGCTACAGTGTAAGCATAACTTTTATATGCACTGGGAAACCAAAATATTCACTTTATCATATTACTCTCTTTATCGAAGTAGTCTGGAACTAAACCCACAATACCTCTGAGGTATGCCTGTACACTTGAAAGTCCTTGTGTACACACTGTGAAGAGTTAATATAACATATAACTACTTACAAAATAGTATTAGATTCTCTAGTTTTAATATAAATAATCATCAATTCATACGAGAAAAATACTCAGTTTTGAGTTAATACTAAGCCATGAGTCCCTAGTAGGCATAAAGTAAAAGATCAGAATTAAAAAAATAAATGGAATGAGGTATAAACAATAGGATATTAAATTACTTAAATAATTATAATAGTTCTACAATGAAATACTGTGCAGCTATTAAGAATGATGATCCAGAAATTTATATACTCAAATGATGTACTAGTGAAAAAAACAGTAAACCCAAATGGTAACACTAGTGAATAAAAACAGTGGGCACAAAAAACTATATATACTGTATATACAACTTCAATAAAAGTATAAATGCATCCAAACACATATTTTAAATTTATATAAAAATGTTAAAGGTCATCTGTGGGTCATGGGACTAGGGGTAATATTTTTCTTTCTGACTCATTTGTATTTTCTAATTTCCAAAAATGAACATACATTACTTAAATACTAAGAAAAAACTAGTCTAAAAATAAAATATAAAAAATTTATTTCCTTAGGACATTCTGCCCTTTATGTAATAAACAACTAATTTCTGAAGAAACATAAATATATACATACTACATAAATAAATAAATGAAAGTGGGGGAAACAAGAGGCTTGCAACTTGTGTTATAAAAGGCCGTTAAGCATAATGCTGCCTTCTGATACGAATGAAGAGAGCAGGTTAAAAAGGGAAAGTTGAAGAAATATCAAGCATAGGTTAAATTGTTTCATTAGATTTTTCTTTTCTTCATTTACATGCTCAGAAAAATAGGTGAAACTATAATTAGTATTGGTTATAAATATATCAGGTAAAATATTTAATTTAGTGTTAAACCATGATAAAATAAGAAATGAGTAAAGTTAAGAGATATAAGAAAAAGTTCTCAGCCATAAGAATGATAAAACACTGAAAAGGCACATTTTGGGGTCTCCGTTCTAAAAGTCATGTTCTGCAGGGATATTATTCATCTGACTGAAGATGGCTGGTTGGGACAAATGATCTCTCCATAAATGCTTTCAGCTGTATGATTCATAACTCAGTTACCCTGTTCAACATTAATAAAGAATGAGTAGAAAACTTCAAACACTCCCACTATCACTATCGCTCACTCAACTCAAAAGACTTATTTATACAAGAGAGAAGGACTTTTAGAGATATGTTGGGTCTTTGTAGGATGGAAAGTACCAGAGTTTTACAGAAGATAAGAGTTAGTATATAAAATTGACCAGGCATGGGACTAAGAAATAATTCTATCAAAATCAAAGTAGAAAAAATACATATACTAGCACTGCCCATTTTGTGAATGAACTGTACTATAAAATTTCAAATGTCTATCAAAATGTTCTTAGTGCTCTACATTTCCAAGCAAACAATTAAAAAACTAAACTATAGCACAGCAATTATAGCATAGATCAAAATCTCCCTCCAGGATTTATGTTAGAATGTTTGGAAGAGGAGGCTATAGTAAATAACAAATAGGGTTATATATAAATATAAAACTCTGAACACACATGGCAGGATTTCTCAGAGTGACAATCGGAGGTCTAGGCCACCCATATCATAGCAACAGGAGATATATATTTACTCGAACCCCTTTAAGTCCTCTTTAAAAAAAAGTTAGGCACATAATATGTAAAATAACAAAAATTAAATTTTACCACCAAGCCAAAAACAAGCTTCATTTTTCATTCTGATCAGTGTACTAAAAGTTTTTAAAAGATTATATAACATTATGTAATCATAGAAACAATATTTGCATCATTTTATTTAAAAAATATTTTCTAATTAAATGAGATCACAAATTCATTTTAATATAAAGTTAGTATAGAACAACTAGTTTTTTCATTTGTAAAATGGACAGGTTAAAATTTTTTAATAAAATTTTTTAAAAATTACCTTCAAATAAACTGAGGTCTCTTCGTAGCCGTGGTCCATAAAGCCCTTCTAAAATACTCTCAAAACCTGTGTTAGTAAAGAGAGAAAAGTGTATTAACTACTAAAAAAGCTTAATTTTATAATAATCAAAAAACCATAAACTCTACACAAATCAGAAAATTATAAATTTAACATATTATGGGGGGTCATTTTTCCTTTAGTTGAATGAAGCTGAACTAGGCAATGTATACAACATAGTAAGAAGTCACACAATGACTACCAGGAATTATGATATTGTAAAAAAGGTAAATACTCAAATGTGAATATTCACTACTAAAACAAATAAACATTTTTGTCATTTAGAAACATCCCCAGGTTAAAATAATGGGCAGATTTGTTTCGCAATGATTTTGTTAAGAGGAGAAGAATAATTAAAAGAGACATGTATTATAATTATTTACACTGGTTACAAAAAATGTTAACTTAAAGTAGCATCTTTAACCTCAGTTACAAAAATGAGTAAATGAGTGTCAATGGAGAGAAATTCTTGCTGTGAAAAATATGATGTTTAAATTTAAACTTACTTGTAAAACTTAAAACAACAATTTCGCCTTGTTTTAAGGACAAACATTACTGAAAATCTTATTAACAAAGCTCTAGTTCATGAATTACAGAAATGCTTACAGAAGCATTTTACTTTCTGGCTAATTTTACAATTTGCTTTTTGAAGTCTGTATCACATTCAATTTTAAGCAGGTTATTGATAAACTACAAGGCATCCAACGAAAAATGACCAGGATGACAAAATAACTGGGATACCAAGAAAAGGAACAAATTTAAGGATGCTTAAATTATGGAGGAAAAAGAACTAAAGAAAGCATTATAGATCTGCAAAAAGAAAAATAAAGTAGATTAGTATTCTTAAACTGTAAAACAGTAGAAATACTTCTGTAGAAATGTTCCATAAATTATAAAATGCTTTTTTAAATGTTTTAAAATCTCTATAATCAAAATGAATATTAAAATCGATGGTGTGTCAAAAAGTGGCAGTATTTTTTCATTTACTGTAAGATGAAGGAATAATGCATCTTATAACAAATGATGCCTTAAATTTGACAAAGTAAGGTGCTATCACAGTACATGGTAAATATGTACTTAATAAAATCTTGGTAAAATAATTCAAGACGATTTCCCATGAGTAGAAATTTCAAGCAGAAAAATGAATGAACTTCCACCAGAGAATACTTTTTAGAATGCTACAGAAGACTTTCACATTGGATAAAAATTCAGACTGAATGAGCTCCAAATCTCTACTAGTAAGATACTCTTTTCTGCTATGATCAATTTACTTCAAAAATAATATTGCAAACCACTATTTTAGGATGTTATTCTCTGGTATTTTGGACAAAATGTATAGCCTCTCCCTACATAAGTATACTGAATTTAAACAATGTACATTTCCTAGACTTAAGCTTGAAAGAAAGAGCCTTAAAGCCTTAAGAAGAAAGCAAGTAAGGACTTATATTTTTATTCTATCGGGTTTCTCAATTCTTCAGTAGGTAAGACCACGGTATATATATATAGATATAGATAGCCTGTAAAGATTTATTCATACTGCATAGTGTTGGTGCTATTATAAATATCTTTAAAGTTCTGTTTCTTGTAGGCTTGTAGAGCACAATTAATGTTTGTAAACAGACTTTGTATCTAAACATTCTGAACTCTGTAACTATAACAATTTATCTGAAAATGCTCTACATACACAAATATATCATCTATACATAATCGTAGTTTTGTTTTTTCCTTTCCAATCCTTATTGCTTTCTTTTTTCCTGTTCTTGCCGTATTGCTTTAGCTAGGACCTCCATTATAATGTTGAAAATTAGTGGTGATAGTGAGCATCCTTGACTTATACCCAATGTAAATGGGAAAGCATTCCAATTTTCATCATTAAATATGTTTGCTGTATTCTTTAAGATAAATACTACTTATCACATTAAGAAGTTCCTTCTATGTCTAGCTTGCTGGAAGTTGGGGGGCTGGGGGCCCTGCCATGAAAAGACCTTGAATTTTTACCAAATCAATCAATCAATCAATCAATCAATCTACTTACAATACTATGTTTAAGGCATACAACACAGTAATTCAATATATTTCATAGACTATACTCTATGTAAAGCTATTATAAAATACTGACCATACTTCCTGTACTGTAGATGACATCCTTGTAATTTTTTTTAAATTTTATACCTAGTAGTTTGTACCTCTCAATCCCCTTCACTTATTTTACCCTTCTTCCCTCTGGTAACTACTAGTTTCTTCTCTGTATCTTGAGTCTGTTTGTTTTGTTATATTTGTTTACTTGTTTAATTTTTTAGATTTCATTTATAAGTGAAAACATACAGTATTTGTCTTGCTCTGTCTGACTTATTTCATGAAGCATAATACCTTCCAGGCCCATCCATGTTGTTACAAGTGGCAAAATTTCATTATTTCTTGTGGTTGAGTACCAAATTTACTTTGAATCTATTGAAATAACCTTGTCATTTTTCTGTCTTACATCTCTTAATATGGAGAATTACACTGAATATTAAACCAATCTTCCTCCATTCCTGGGAAAACCCAATATTATCATGAGATATATCTGCTAGGTTTCCTGTCCTGATTATTCCTTTCATATGTCTGCGTCAATGTTCACCAATGAGACTGATGATCCATAAATTTCCTTTGTACTTGGTCAAGCTTTGACATCAATGTTATGTACTCTCATATGAGTGGAAATGTTCTTTCTTTTTCCACTCTCTGGGAAAAAATTAGGAAATGTAAGATGCCATGCTTGAACAGTTAAAAAAACATGTCAGGGATGTCAACTGGGAATAGTCTTTCTGAAGTACTTAATGATCAAGTTTATTTAACCGTCAAAGGACTACTCATACATTCTATTTCTCACATTAGTTATAGTTTTCTGGGAACCTGCCCATTTCAACTATATTTTCTAATTTATTTGCATAAAATGTTTCTTCATATCTTATATCTATCTAATGTCAACAGCCCTGCAGTCATGTCCTTTTTGCTTCTCATTCTACACTTCATTTATTTCTCTTTTTTCTCGGTCAAGCTCATTAGAAGTTTCTCATTTTTTTAGATCTAAAAAGAATTCTTTTTTTGATTCCTTGATCTTCTCTACTATATGTTTGTTTTCTTAGCCATTAAATTCCTGTGCCTGTTTTTATTTCTTCCTGCCATCTATTTAGTGTTTATTTTGCTCTTATATTTTTCCTTCCTGCAATGGATTTGCAGCTTATTAACTTTCAGCCTTTCTTATTCTCTGACATATGCATTTAAAGTTATCAGTTTCTATCTATGTACTCCTTTAAGCTGCATTCCACAACTTTTGATGTGTCATTATTTTCTCATCATTGAGTCAAAATATTTCCTAATTTCCATTATGACTTCTTTTTGGATTCATGTTTTTTAGAAGCATAATTCTTAATTTCCAAATATATATGGACAGTCTACCCTTTTTACAGATTTCTACACTGTAATCAAAGAAAATGCCCAACATCATTCCAATCCTTTGAAATTTTCTGTCTTTATAGTTGATATAAACAATTTTTGAAACTTCTCTACATATACTTAAAAAGAATATGTACTCTAAAATTGTTGGATGCAACATTCTTTATTTGTTCATTAGGTTAACATGTTATTTGTGTTCTTTAATCATCCTTACTCATTTTTGTTTTTTAATGTTTGTTTTTTCTATGAAGTGTTGAGAAAAAGTATGCAAAATCTCCTATAAAACTGTGGCTTTGTCTACTGCTCTTTAAAATTTTGTTTTGTAAGTTTTTGAGGCTATATTATCAAGTCCTTCTAATTGTTTTATCTTCCTGGTGAACAGAACTTTATATAATTATGAAGTGACCCATTTTATTTCTAGGAATGATTTTTGTATTCAACTATATGGTCTAATATTACACAGCTATAACACAATTTTGGTTACTGTTTCCATAAGGTCATTTTCAGTTATTTCTTTATAACCTTTCTGTATTATTAAATAACATGGAATTTCTTTTTTAAAACACTACAACATTTCATCAGAATTTAGTAATTTAAATTTAGAAGTTTATATTTGGGTTTAAATTCCTTATCTACTTTTGTTCTATTTGTATCCAGCTTCTATTTTTCTCCTTTCTTTCAAATTTTGAAATTGACTGAGTATTTTTCATTCAATTTTGTTTCTCCTTTATCAGTATGAAAATTAAGCCTTCTATCTCTATTCTTTTCGAGGTTCTCCCAGAAATTAGGGTATAAGTCTAAAATTAATCAAAATCTTTTCTCATCCTTCCAGGACTTAGACTTCCTTCTTATTTGTTATTACTTCATGTACTTCACTAAACATTATGTTCTTTTATGTTTGCACACATATTTACTGTCATTGCTCTTCATTCCTTATCATATCTCAGAGCATTCATCTAGGAATACTTTCCTTCTGCCCCAAGGTACCTCCTTTAGTGAACATCTGTTGATGTTAACATCCTTCATTAGAATCCAATCAAAAGTATCCAAGTTGTTCTTACAATGCTTACATGCTGCTCTCTCTCCTGTATTTTATACATCCTTCTCTTTACTTAGCTGCATTTTGCTTAATTTCTCCTACTACATATATTCCACTTCACAAACTTCCTCTATTGCACAGTCAGCTGACAAACATGTACTCTGATTTTTTTTACAGTCAATTTTATAGAGATACAATTGTCATACAATATTATATGCCAATTTTAAAAAAGTTTAATAAATTTTGACAAAGCATACATTCATTTAACATAATCCAGACATAGACTATTCCTATTAATTGAAATGGTACCCTTGTGCTGTTTTGAATAAGCTGTCTGAAAGAACCCCAAACCCAAAGAAACACTAATCTATTTTCTGTCATTATAAATTAGACTTGTCTTTTCTATAGTTGCACATAAATGGAATCAGAGCATGTACTCTTTTGTGTCTAGCTTCTTTTACTCAGCAACCTATCATGAAGATTGCATGCATCAGTACTTTTAACTGCTGAGGTGTATTCCCTTATATGGATATAGGACAACCTGCTTATCAATTTTCATGTTGATGAACATTTGGGTTCTTTAAAATGCGTGACTATTATAAATAAAGTTGATGTGTACATGCATACCAACTCTTTGTGAATATATGTAATCATTTCTCTTAAATAAATATCTAAGAGTGTTATCGTTGAGTTGAGTGGTAAAATTGTTTTGGCTTGTTGTTAATATTTTAAGGAATTGAACGTTGTTTTGCAATATGGATATACTCTTTTACATTCCCACCAGTAATATGTGAGAGATCCAGTTGCACCACAGACTTACCAACATATGGCAATGTCAATCTTTTTAACTTTAGCCACTCTAATGAATATACATGTATGGGTATATCATAGAGGTTGTAACATGCAGTTTCTTGATGACTAATGATTTTAAGCATCCTTTCTACTGAAATGTCTTTGTTAAGGTAACAAGGTTATGTTTGCCTCATAAAGCAAACTGGGAACTAAACCATCCTTCTCTGTTTTCTGAGTTTGTGTATTACAATATTTATTCATTAACTGTAAACCAGACCCCTGGAGTTTTCTTTATGGTTAAGGTTTTAAATTATGAATCCAAGTTTTTTTAGGTCAATATAAAACTGTTCAAGTTATCTATTTCTTAATTGATCAGTTTTGGCAATTTGTATTTAAGTTATAGTATTTATTCGCATAAAACTGTTCAAAGATTTTTCTTATTACCTTTTTAATGTTTGTACAATCTGCAGTGATATCCCTTTCATTTCCAATATCAGCTTAATTATCTCCTCTACTTTACTGATCACTCTGGCCAAAATGTTAGCAATTTTATTGATTTTTTCCTCCAAAAGACCACTTATAGTTTCAATCATTTTACTGTCTACCCTTTTCTACATTTTTGATTTCTGCATTACCTTTAATACATTCTTCCTTCTAATCATTTTTATTTTATTTGCACTTATTTTTCTAAGTTTTTGAGGTGAAAGTTCACATTGATATGTGACCTTTGTCATTTTCTAATAAAAGCACTCAAAGCTATAAATTTTTCCCTATTCACTCCTTTAGCGCCATCTCATAAATTCTGATAAGTTGTCTCTTCATTTTCATCAGTTTGATATGGTTCTTAATTTCCCTTATGATGCCTTGTTTTACATGTAAGTTATAAATGTACTGTTTAATTTCCAAATATTTGGGAATTTTCCAGAAATGCTACTGAATTCCAGCTGAATTCCTTGTGATCATAAAACACATTTTGCAAGATTACAACCATTTTAAATTTACTGAGATTTGACTTGCAGGTAGCATCTGATCTATATTGGTGAATATTCCATATACATTTGAAAAGAACATGTATCTGCAGTTATTAGAATTATTTAGGCCTACTTGATTGAAAGCGTTCTTCTACACTTCTACTAACTTTCTATCTTAACTTTGTCCTTTAAGTTCCGTCAGTTTTTGCTTCATGTATTTCAAATCTCTGGTATTAGGTACACATATACTTTTATATTATGGCTCCTTTGTGGATTGATCTCATCATCATTAAAAAATGCTCCTCTTTATCGTTGTTCCAAAGTCCTATTTCTTGGTCTGAAGTTTACTATATCTGATGTTATATCAGACACACTAACTTTCTTATGACTACCACTTTTGTTACACAGTTGACCCTCAAACAACACAGAATTGAACTGCATGGGTCCATTTATAGGTGGATTGTTTTCATTGGTAAATACTATAGAACTACAAAATCTGCTGGTGGTTAAATCCACGGATGCTGAACCACAGATATGGAGGAACCACAGACACAGAGGGCCAACTGTAAATTTTCTTTTTTTTCTAGTTTCTTTGATCAATTTCTTTTTCTCCTTTTTCAGTTTTATTAGGTAGAATTACTACAGTTTGACTGCACATACACAATACATTGCATGTAAATACATACATACAGTATACTACACATTTTAAATTTACATATATGTGCTAATTATTGTTTCTAAGAACAGATTAGATCTTTAGCTTTTTAAACTTACATAGTTATCAAAGGAATAAAGCCAACTACAAAATAAGAATCAACAGAATGTGGTAATCCAATCATAAAGAACAGTCAGATGTGCTTGCACATATTCAAGAAATCAATCATCTTAGTTACAAATAATAAGTAGTACATTTGTGTCCTTATTATTATTATTTTTTTAGATTCCTCATACAAATGATGTCATATGACATTTTTCTTTCTCTTTCTGGCCCACTTCACTTAGAATGATCATCTTCAGGTCCATCCAAATTGCTGCAATTATTTTCTTCTTTTTTATGGCTAAGTAGTGTTCCAATGTATATATGTACCACATCTTCTTTATCCAGTCATCTGTTGATGGGCATTTGGGTTGTTTCCATGTCTTGGCTATCATAAATTGTGCTGCTATGAACACTGGGGTGCATGTGTCTTTTTGAATTTTATTTTTCTCCAGATATATGCCCAGGAATGGGATTGCTGGATCACATGTTAAGTCTATTTTCAGTTTTTTAAGTAATCTCCACACTGTCCTCCATTTTCTTGGATTGGAAGAATCAATATTGTTAAAATGACCATACTGCCCAAGGCAATTTACAGATTCAGTGTAGTCCCTATCAAGTTACCAACGACATTCTTCACAGAGCTGGAATAAAAAATGTTAAAATTTGTATGGAAACTCAAAAGACCCAGAATAGCCAAAACAATCTTCAAAAAGAAGAATGGAGCTGGGGGAATCATGCTCCCTGACTTCAGACAGTAATCAAAACCGTATGGTACTGGCACAAAAACAGACACAGAGATCAATGGAACAGGATAGAAAGTCCAGAAATAAACCCACACATATATGGTCAATCTACCACAAAGGAGGCAAGAATAAACAATGGAGAAAAGACAGTCTCTTCACCAGGTGGTGCTGGGAAAACTAGACAGTTACCAGTAAAAGACTGAAATTAGAACATTCTCTAACACTATGTACAAAAATATACTCAAAATGGATTAAAGACCTAAATTTAAGACCAGATACTATAAAACTCCTAGAGGAAAACACAGGTAGAACACTCGCAGACATACATTACAGCAATATATGTTTTGAGCCAGCTCCTGGAATATTGGAAATAAAAGCAAAAATAAACAAATAGGATCTAATTAAACTTAAAAGCTTTTGCACAGCTAAGGATACCATCAACAAAATGAATAGACAACCTACAGAATGGGAGAAAGTATTTGCAAGTGATGTGACTGATAAGGGACTAATTTCCAAAATATACAGTATACATATAAGCTCATATACCTTAATATCAAAGAAACAAGCAACCCAATAAAAATGGGCAAAAGACCTAAACAACCAATTCTCCAGTGAAGACATACAAATGGCCAATAGGCATATGAAAAAATGCTCGGCATCGCTAATTGTCAGAGAAATACAGATCAAAACTACAATGAGATATCACCTCACACCAGCCAGAATGGCCATCATAGAAAAATCTACAAATGATAGATGCTTGAGAGGGTGTGGAGAAAGGGGAACCCTCCTACACTGTTGGTGGGAGTGTAGACTGGTGCAGCCACTATGGAGGACAGTATGGAGGGCCAACTATAAGTTATACTTGGATTTTCAGCAGTGTAGAGAGTCAACACCCCCAACCCACTCATTGTTTAAGGGTCAATGGTATGTCTTTTTCCATCCTTTAACTTTTAACCTATTTATGTCTTTATATTTACATTGAGCTTCTTATAGAAAACATATAGTTGAATCTTTCACCTTTATCCAGTGTAAATCTCTGCTTTTTAAATGAAGTGTTTAGATAACATTTAATGTAATTAACAGTATGACTGGGTTTATATCTACTATCTTATTTGTTTTCTGTTTGTCCCATAAGAGGGAGAAGTTCATTCCCTGACTTGTTGATTTCAGTAATTTTAACAACTTTTACAATGTTCTTTTAAAATATTTAACATCTTTTTTTACAGCTCCCCAGTCCTTGCAGATATTTAGGTCTGTAATTTCTTTAAGTATGGTAAGTACAGTCATTTAAAAAATCAGTATCTGATCATTCCAATATTATATGTTGTATGGGTCTATTCTGCTATCTAATGGTTTCTGCTCATCTTGCCTTGCTTCTTTCTGCAGTTAATGCAGTACTTACTGGCTTTGCTCCCAAAAGATTAAAAACTCCCTAATGCCTAGGATGGATGTACCCTCTTCCTCCAAAGATGCTTATCATTTGTTTCCAGAAAACATCTAAGGGCACTGTCAATTAGAAACCATCTTGTGATAAGTAGAATAATGAAAGGCTCCACAGAGATGTCCATGTTCCAATACTCATTATCCATGAATAAATTATGTTACATGGCAAGGAGGAATTAAGGTTGCAGGTATTATTAAGGTACCTAATCACTGACCTTAAGATAAGATTAACCTGGTGGACCCAATATAATCATAAGGATTTTTAAATTGGGAACAGGGAGGCAGAAGAGTCAGAATGAGAGATGGCATCAGGAGAATGACTAACCACCACTTTGAAGATGGAAAGGGACAACAATACATGGAAGGTAGGCAACCTTTAAAAGCTGGAAAACACAAGACAATGGATTCTGCCCTAGAGCCTTCATAAAGAAGCACAGCCCTGTCAACAACTTGATTTTAGCCCATGGAAGCCCATCTCAGACTCTGACCTCCAGAACGGTAAGCTAATATATTAGTGTGGTCTTAAGCCACTAAATTTGTGTTAATTTGCTACAAGAGAAGTAGGAAACTAATATACACTTGTCTTAGTTTATTCAGGCTGTTATAACAAAATACCAGAGACTGAGTGGCTTATAAAAATCAAACATTTATTTCTCACAGTTCTGCAGGCTGGAATTCTAAGACCAGGCTGCTAGCACAGTCAGACTCTGGTGAAGGCTCTCTTTCAGGTTACAGAATGCCAGCTTCTCCATGTGTCCTCACATAGTGAAGGGGGCAAGCTATCTCTCTGGGGCCTCTTTTATAAAGACACTAATCCCATTCATGAGAGTTCCACCTTCATGGCCTCATCACTTCCTGAAAGTCCCACCTGCAAATATCACCACTTTGGCCATTAAGTTTCGACCTAGCAATTTTGGAGAGACACAAATATTTAGGTCACAGCAACACTTTAATTTCATGGCCTGAGGTTCCTTGATTACCTCAGGGTACAGATCTGTTAGAAGGCCAGTTTGTGACATGTTCAATCTCAGGTATTTTTCTCCTTTACTTTTTCCTTTTCCTGCTCTGATCAACAGGTAACCTCCTCCTGGGACTTCAGGGGAAAAGGACATTTAGGCCTGGTTGCTTTTACCCTGAAGGCAAGGCCTTCTGAAGTCCAGCTTAATTTCTATAGATATCCTATAAGGGTATCTACCTTGGACAAGCCCTAGGATTTGAATTCTGATCCTCTTCCCTAGTTGGCCAGGAAAGCACAAATATGACAAATGACCTCAAGCTTAAACAGCTTTTCACCCCTTATTTTCTTCTTACCACTAACATTAACCTAGGTATTCCCAATTATCTTTGCAGCTCTTAAAAAAAAAAAAGTTCTACTCAAGCATTTTTCATACTTTGCAACATAAGGATTGATCTAGATAACTCAGATCACCCTTACCAAAAACCAAAATTCCTAGTTCAGTCTGACTATAATACAGAGTTCATTTATATAGATACATGCAGTTTATCCATTTCTCTATTGAGAGCTGTGTGACTTTTCACTTTTTTTGTTATTACAAACAGAGCTGCATCAAAAATCCTCATAAATGTGTCTTCCTGTCCAAGTGTTAGAGCTTCTTTTGGGTAGAAGTCTCTAAGTGGAACTACTTGGCCCTAAGTTATGACCATTCTCAACTTTACTAGATATTGCATTATATGGTTAAAGATCTTAATATTTTATCAGCTATGTTTAAGAGTTCCTGTTTTCCCCAAATACTCACCAACTTGGTATTATCAGGCTTTATATTTGTCAAACACATGAACATAAAATCACTTACCATTTTAATTTGCAGTTCCCTAATTACTACTAAAAGTTAGCATATATTGAAATGTTATTTACAGATTGTCCTTTTGCCAATTTTCAATTGGACTGTTGGTTTTTCAAAAAAAAAAATCAAATCAGTTTTATGTATTCTGGGTAATAATTACCAATTTCATAAATTGCACACCCCCCACCCCAGTTATGGCTTAACTTTTCATTCTGTTCTCTCAAAACAGAAGTTTTGTGGGGGTTTTCTGAAGTATAGTTGATCTGCAATATTTTTTTCATAGTTTTTTTTTTTTTGCTTTGTGTTGCTTTTTTGTTTGTCTTTTATGGGGCAGGGATTAGATTTATTTATTATTTAAAATGAGGTACTCGGAATTGAACCCAGAACCTTGTGCATGCTAATTATGCACTCTGTCACTGAGCTATACACCCTCCACCTGCTTTGTCTTGTTTTAATGTAGCATAGACAAACTTTTTTTTTGTATTTTGTGCTATGGTTTGTACATTTTCTTGTATAAGAAAAATTTTGAAAGATAATTATTTTTATGAGTATGCATAAAATTTTGAACTTTTGCTATATGTAGTTCTTTAATCCACCAGAATTCATTTTTATGAACAGTCTAATATAGAACTACAATTTTATCCCAAGCACCATTCCATCTCAATTGATTAGTAAGGCTACTTTCATGTCCCATGAAATCACAGAATGTAAGTCTGGATTTTTAAAATTAATATTTTATTGAGGTATAATTTCCTACCATAAAATTCACTCATTGTAAGTACATAATTCAATCATTTTAATATATATTGTACAGAGATGTACAGTCATCACCAAATCTAATGTTAGAACATTCCATCACCTCCAAAAGAAAACTTGTACCCATTTAGAGTCTCCTCATTCCTACCCCCAGCCCCAGGTACAAATCAATCTACTTCTTATCTCTGTAAGTTTGCATTTTCTGGTTATTTCAAATAAATAAAATCATATAATACGTGCTATTTAGTATCTGTCTTCTTCCACTAAGTATAACGTCTTTGAGGTTCATCTATGTTGTAGCATGTAGTTGTATGTCACCACATTTATACATCCATTTGACAACTGATGGAACTTTGGGTTGTAAACAGCTGAAGACATACATTTTCATTTCTATTGGGAAGGCACATAGAAATGAAATTTCTGGATCCATATGATATTTCTATGTTTAACATTTTAAGAAACTGCCAAACTGTTTTCCAAAGTAGTTGGACCATTTTATACTCCCACCAGCAATTTCTCTACAGTTTTATCAACACTTGTCTTTTCAATTATAGCCATTTTAGTTAGTATGAAGTGGTATCTCATTTTTCTAGTGACTCATGATGTTGAACATCTTTTTATGAGCTTATCAGTAATTCATATGTTCTTCAGTTAAATGTCTACTCAAATGCTTTGCTTATTTTTTAATTGGGTTATTTATCTTTTCATTACTGAGCTGTAAAAGTTCTTACAGATATAGGTCCTTTATCAGATATATGATCCACTTGTAAATATTTCCTACAAGTCTGTGAATTGTCTTTTCCCATTTCTGATAATGTCTATTGAAGCACAAAAAGCTTGTAACTTTGATTAGGTCCAATTTCTCAACCGTTTTTTGGTGGATCTGTTTTTAGGCCCTTCAATGATCTGTTTGTCTACTCCTAAGTGAATACCACAATATGTTAAAGATTACCATTTTATGATTTTTTAAAAATATTCAATACCACCGAATGATTTTCTTAACTAAGGTCTATCATATCATTTATTGGAGTTATTCTTTCTTACTTTATAGTTTTTATGGTCAACTAAAAATGTTAACTTAAAAAAAAAAAAACTCATTTCCTTTTGATGTACATAGATGTGGCCAATTTCTATCCAGTAAATTTGCTCAGCTCATCTAACAGTTTTAATAATTTATCTATAGATTCTCTTACATTTTTATATACAAACACCTGAGGAAAACTACAATTGTAATTTTAAGTCATTGTGCTTTTTTACGCCTTAATTTTATTGTTTTGGCTAAGGCCTCCAGTTACTGTTGAACAGAACTGGTAATACCCTAAATAACACACAAGAAGAAAGAGAAGAATTATAACACACTTCACATCCAAAACTATGCAAGCCAGAAGACAATGCAGTGTCACCTTTAGAGTGCTGAAACTGTCAACCCAGAATTCTATACACAGCAAAAATATGTTTCAAAAATAAAGGTGAAATAAAGACACTTTTGACAAACAAAAACTGAAAAATAATCAGAAGAAATGTGAAAGTCTTCAGAAAAAAGAATGTTACCACCCAGACATTTGGATCTACACAAAGAAATGAAGATTCCCTCAAAATGGTTAAGATGAAAGGAAATATAAAAGATATTTTCCCATTTAGGGGGACCTAATCAAACACACCAAAGGAAACCACACACAAAACGAAAAGACAATCTATGGAATGGGAAAAAATAATTGTGAATACTGCAAATAACAGGGACTTATCTTCCAAAATATATAAAAAACAGCTCATACAATTCAAAATAAAAAAAAACCACAAACAACCCAATCAAAAAATAAGCAAAAATTAGAGAAATGCAAATCAAAACTACAGTAAGGTGTATCACTTCACCCCAGTAAGAATGTCCATAGTTTAAAAGCCTACAAATAAATGCTGCAAAGGATGTGAAGAAAAAGAAACCTTCCTACACTGCTGGTGGCAACGTAAATCAATGCAACCATTATGAAGAACAGTATGGAGGTTCCTTAAAAAACTAAAAACAGGGTTGCCATAAGATCCAGCAATCCTAGTCCTGGGCATATATCTGGAGAAGACTCTTAATTCAAAAAGATACATGCACCCCAATGTTCACAGCAGCACTATTTACAACAGCCAAGATATGAAAGCAATCTAAATGTCCATGGACAGATGAATGAATAAAGAAGATGCAGTATATATACACACAATGGAATATTACTCAGCCATAAAAAGAGATGAAACAATACCATTTGCAGCAACATGGATGGATCTAGAGATTCCCCATACTAAGTGAAGTAAGTTAGACAGAGACAAATATCTTATGGTAACACTTTTATCTTCAAAAAAGATACAAATGAACTTATTTACAAACCAGAAACTGACTCATAGACATAGAAAACAAACTATAGATACAAAAGGGGAAAGAGGAGTGGGCAGGGATAAATCAGGAGTCTGAGATTAATAGATACACACTAACATATAGAAAATAGATAAACAACAAGGATTTACTGTATAGCATAGGGAGCTAGATTCAGTACCTTATAATAACCTGTAATGGAAAAAAATCTGAAAAAGAACATATATGTGTATCTGAATCACTTTGCTGTACACTTGAAATTAACATAATATTGTAAATCAACTATACTTCAAAGAAAAGAATTTGTATCTAGACAATATAAAGAACTTTTAAGAAAACAAGCCACTCAAAATTTTTTACTGGGTAAAAGATTTAAACAGATACATTACCAAAAAGACAAATGGATAGCAAACTAGCATATGAAGAGGTACTCAACATCATTCACCATTGATACGCAAATTAAAATCTCAGCAGAATTCACTACATACCTATTAGAATGACTAAAAAGAAACTGCTAATACCACATGCTGGTAAGGATACACAGCAACTGGATTTCTCACAAATTATACAGAGGAATGCAAAGTAGCGCAACAACTTTGAAAAACAGTTTGACAATTTCTAATAAGCTAAACACATACTACTACATGATCCAATAATCCCACTCCAAGATATTTATCCAACAGAAATGAAAACTACATTTATACAAAAATCTATTCACAAATGTTCATAGAGTTTCATTCACAATTACCCCAAACTGGAAATAACCCAATGTTCTTCAGCTGTTGAATGGATAAACTATGATATAAGAAAATACTACTCAACAAAAGGAACAAACTACTGATAAGTGCAACAACACAGATATATCTTAAATGCATATTGTTAAGTGAAGGAAGCCAGTATCAATAGTACATACTGTATGATTCCATTTACATAATACTCTGGAAAAAGCAAAACTATAGGGTCAAATATCAAATCAATGGTTGCTAGTGCTTGGGTATGGATAAGGCAATGACTACCAAAGAGCATAAAAGAACTTTGAGGGATGGTGGAACTGTGTATATCTTGATTGTTGAGGAGTTAGTTATCCAATTGTTAGTGTGTCAGAACTCACAGAACTGTACTCTATAAATTATACCTTAATAAAGTTCACCAAAAATATTTTTAATATGGTGTAAGAGATGGTTTTTGAAGCAGAGAAAGGTGAAGGTATTTATTAAGAACTAGAAGAACTATGAGGTTAGACAGCTTGATGGATTATCTTTAAGGAAATAAAGTCAAATGAATGATGTCAGAGTTTAGAGTAAAGATGGAAAACTGAAAATTAGATGTCACAGTCATCAATGAGCATGGAAAGGTAACTCAGCTTTGTGCTTGCTTGTGGCATATTAAAAACCCCATGATTTTCAAAAACAAAGACCCATTTGTACAGAAATAGAATAATGATTCGAAAAAGTATGATAGAAGCACACACAGAAAAACTATGCTCAAAAAAGCTTTTCAGACAGAAAGGATGAGACAGCAAATATAAGGACAATGTGATGTGTTCATATGAAAATGATTTTATAGGAGAGTTCATCAGATGACCCTAATGCCTTCCCTGATAGGCAAAATCAACTTCCATACTATAGTCAATCCTCTATTCTAGTTATGTATTCTTAACCTGTCTCAACACTATTCCCCAAACACTGTTCATTCCTTTTTCTTTGCTTCTACTTCTTGTTCTTTTCCATTCCTTCTTTTGTCTACTTAAACCTAGGTCTTCTAAGAAAGTATCCCTAATTAAACCATTCCTCATTAATATCTACGTGTCTTTAAATGCCTGTTGTACTTATTTGTGCCACACAATTTAAATATCTAAGATATATCAATGAAGCCTTTCCAACCCAAGTCAAGTGTAGTTAAACTACAGAAAACTGGGGTTCTGGTAGTCCTTCCTTTTAAATTTGAATATCTGAAATCAGAAATACCTTGAGAAATCTACTGTTTCCATAAGCTATAAAGTGGCACTCTAATATTTAGCATCTTTTCCTATCCCATGATAGCCTCATATTGTTGGATAGATTAACAAACCCCAAAACAAATGGAAACCAAAACAAAAAACCTACCTCTTTTTAGAAGATGCATCCAGATCTTTAGTTTGGAAAATATAACCACCAAATCTATTACAAATAGGCAAGGAGAATGTGTGTTTCCCAGAAGAAGAGTCAAGCCCTGGGCAAAAATATAAAGTCTTCCCCCCGAAAAAAAATTACATTTTCCTTTCTTATGTTCTGCTTGGCTCACTAATATCATTTCTGAAGGCCTAAACTTAATGCTGAATCTAATCTCTCCTCATCAGATACACATCAGAAATATATCTGAACTAATGATTACAGAAGTGAAATACGCCAAACGATGCTGAGCGATGGGAAGTAGTGTGTAAGTAGAGTAGAGGTAAAACTTGCTGATGAGCAACCATATTATAAACGTGAGTGAGGGTAGGTAATCATACTGATGCTTTCTACATTCCCCACTCTGCTCATGATAACGCTATTTATTAAAGTCAACCTAATAGCTACAAATTTAATACTATATTTTTATAATGAAAACACATCTGATAACAATGCTTTTCTGCTTATAAATTTACCTTCAGACAAACTGATTCGCTAGATTCAATTCTGTTTTAAAATCTAATTACATGTATGCAATTATCATTCAAGTAGTAAATCTGAGAACTCTGACCTACGTAACATACAAACTATCTTTTTCTAAGGTTATAGTTATTTAATGAAGTGCTTCTTCAGTCAGTACTCAGATGATAGATCCATTTAAGTACCTTCATTTCTATGGTGGTAAATACATGCACCATATTTAGTATAAAACTATATTGAGTAAAACTTTAATTTATACAAAATTTCAATACTTTGTATCTGTTAGAATCTTGATTTCAAACACTGACTCCTGAATTTAAATGCAATAAACATTAAGGCAAAAGGTGAGAGTTCAGACTTTGGAGTTAGAGGAAACAAGAAAAGGTGGTGTCAGGGAAGGTTTTTCTGAAATGAGAACACCCAAACTGAGTCTTAATGGAAGAATGATAGTTAGCTAGGTAAAACAAGGAAGGGCACATTACACATTTAGCAAAGGAGAGCAGCATGCATAAAGAAACAGGGAAAAGAAAGCTTAATATGGTCAAGAAAGCACTACCCAACAGAACTCTGTGCAATGATAGAAATGTTCTGTACTTGAGCTATCCAACACAGGAAATGAGGTTTAACAGGTTTAAATTTTATTAAGTTTTAATTAACTTAAACAGCATGTCTAGAAATTGAAGAAGTATGGGGTAAATAAAGAATGTGATGTGAAAGGAGGGCAACATGAAAGGCTGGAGAGATGCACACGACATGGATCCCGAAGGGCACAGCACATTTTGCCAAGTAGTTAATTTTTAGCCTGAAAGCCTGAAAGAGCGATGGTAGGACTTTAAGTAGTCAAGAGACAGGATTAGCTTTGCATTCAGAAAAAATCACTCAAGCAGCAAGTGGCACAAGACCAAAATGCACAAAGTTGAAGAAAGCTAGAATGCTTAGAAAACTTGCAGAAATACAGCAGAGAGAAAACAAGAACATAAATCTAGGAAGAAATTTACCTAAGAAAAAGAGAATGGCTTTGAGCCGTATAATACAATTAAATGGAAAAATAATTAAGTAGTGACACAGTTTCATTATCTTAAGGTGAAAGTGAGAGGAGTAAAGATTTCTGGCTTGAGAAACTGAGTGAACAAACGTTCACTGAGATAGAAAATCCATGAAGTGTTTTTTTTTGTTTGTTTATCTCAAATGATTAGTAGATATAAATGGAGTTCACTTTTGGATATGTTAACTTGGACATGCAGACATAAATTAAACAAAAACATCCGGAGGTAGAAACACAGACTTAGAGATCACCAGCACACAGATGGAATATGGAGTCTCATTTTCTAGTTAATTAAAACAGGCTTTCATCAAGTATCAGAATCCAAATATTTTTAAACTACCATTTAAAAGTTTTTTTCTACTTTAACTGTTGATACTGTAATGATATTGTTTTTACTACAAATGTTTGGTATTTCAACATATAAAAGAAGAAAAGTTAGTATGTCATCTGGTACCATGCTACTCCTCAAACCCCACCC
The DNA here is from genome assembly GCF_036321535.1 of Camelus dromedarius. NCBI lineage: Eukaryota > Metazoa > Chordata > Mammalia > Artiodactyla > Camelidae > Camelus > Camelus dromedarius. The sequence goes on along the minus strand of NC_087436.1, from coordinate 111,043,453 downwards.
CTGCCAACACCCAACCCTAAAAAAAAGGCACACCCCAACTCAGGCATTCATACAAAGCTGTTCCTTCAGCCTACAATACATTCTGACCCACATTCTTGTCCCCAAAACATGTCTAGATAACTCCTAATTATTCCTAAAGTCTTGGTTTTAAAAAATCACTGAAATCCTAACATTCCTAGAAGAAAACATAGGGGGAAAGCTCCTTGACATTGGTCTTGGCCATACTTTTTTGGATATGATATTAGAAGCAAAGGCAACAAACGTAAAAATAAACATGTGGGACTACATCAAACTAAAAAACTTCTGCACAGCAACAGAAACCAACAAAATGAAAAGCCCACCTCTGAAAAAAATTGCAAACCATGTACCTGATAAAAGGTTAATACCCAAAATATATAAAAAAAACTCATGTAACTCGAAAGCAAAGAGCAAAACAATCTGATTTTAAAATGGGCAGAGAAACTGAATATACATTTTTCCAAAGGAGATAGACAAATGGCTAACAGGTTCATGAAAGGTGTTCAACATCACTAATCATCATGGAAATGTAAATCAAAACCGTAGTGAGATATCATCTCACACCTGTTATAATGGCTATCATCAAACACACAAGAGGTAAGTACTGGGGAAGGTGTGGAAAAAAGGGCACCCTTGTGCAATGTTGGTGGGAATGTAAATCGGTGCAGCCACTATGGAAAACAGTATGGAGGGTCCTCAAAAAATTAAAAATAGAACTACCATATGAGCAAGCAATTTCACTTCTCAATATATATCCCAAGGAAACGAAATCACTATCTTGAAGGGATATCTGCACCCGCATGTTTGTTGCAGCATTATTTACAAGAGCCAAGGCATGGAAACAAGCTAAGTGCCCATCAGTGGATGAAAAAGAGGATGTGATATATACAGACAATGGAATATTATTCAGCCATGAGAAAGGAGGAAATCCAGTCATTTGCAACAACATGGCTGAATCCAGAGGGCATTATGCTAAGTGAGATAAGCCAGACAAAAACAAGTACCTATGATCTCACTTATACGTGGAATCTGAAACTCACAGAAACAGAGGGTAGAATGGTGGTTACCAGTGTGTTAGGGGAGATGGGGAGATGCTAGTCAAAGAGTATAAGCCTTCCATTTTAAGATGAATAAGTTCTGGAGATCTAATGTACACCATGGTGATTATAGTTAGTAATATTGTTACTTAAAATTTGCTAGGAAAGTAGATTGTAGACTCTCTCCTTACGCACACACACAAAAGTAACTTTGTGAGGTGACAGATGTATTAATTAACCTGATTGTGGTTAATCACTGCACAAAGTATACATATGTCAAATCATCATACTGTATACTTTAAATATATGTACTTTTTGTCCATTATACCTCAATAAAGCTGGGGGGAAAAGGAATCACTGCCTCAAATTTAAAACTTCAGCTAATCTAATCTAGTTTTGGACTAGATTAGACCCATTGTTACATGATCTCTATTATATAATACTCTCTTTGGAGCACCTATCACAATTCTAATTAATCACATGTAATTTTTGTAATGTCTCTTTCCAACTAATCAATTATTTATTTAACAAGTATTTACAAGTCTACCATATGTTCCAGAAGCTGGAGGTACATCAGTGAGTAAGAAGAGACAAGAATTCTGCCCTCAACCCAAATCTGGGGAAGATGAGTGATAGGAAAAACAAAATCACACAAACAAATCTTTATTTGGTATTTTTATTTGATAAGCGACACAAATTTTTATAAGCTCTAAGAAGGAAAGCATCATGTCATCTTGCCTGCTATGAGAGCCTTAGTGTCTGGCCCATATAAGACATTCAAACATTTGCTGAATAAATGTTTGAGAGAAAAATTTCACTCTGAGATCAAAGATATTCATTCTCAGAACAATTTTTAAAACACAGCCCAATCTGTAAGTTAAAAACTTATCTTTCTTCACAAAATATATTTCTAAAATTTACAGCCATTTATTTTACATGCTACCTTGTTCTAAGAAGAACCCATATTTATGCCTTGCTTAGTTTAGTGCTTTTTCTATTTTTTTAGACTCGAAGGCACTTTAGTTTCAGTGTAACCATTGCCTCTTAAGTTTCTTAAGTTGTTTCTTACTATTCTGTTCTTTCTGAAGCATATGTCAAATGTATTTTCTATATGATTTAAGGATTATGATGACTCTCTTAATAAAAATGTCTCTATTATAAGGCTCTGAAGTCTCTCTAACCCTCTAACATGAGCATATAAATGAAACTACTGGTATCTACTGGTAATTAAGGATGCTGCTAAACACCTTGCAATGCACAGGACAACTCCCCACAACAAAGGAATGTCCAGCCCAAAATGTCAACAGTGCCAATGCTGGTTTGAAAGTCAGCCTTAAGGTAACTGAGTCCACATATCTCAATAGACAGTAAAAGACAAAAACCCAAAATACTTTAATTATCTATGTCTTTCTCTAATTTACATTTATGTAACAAATGGAAACCAAACTAGTCATAAGGAATTACTGACGAATAAGCACATGTATAAGATAGATGCTAATCCTGTTCAAGACTTAAATATAGTTTATTTGATACTAGAATAATTATTTCACTGTATTCAAATGCTTCTTAGTCATTGTTGAAAAAATTGGTCTCATACTCTCATTAAGAGCTAAGAGTATTCCCTGATTTTTATATCTAATATGAGTCTGTTTTGCTCTCTCATAAAATACAGGATGATGATGGATATGAAGTTATCAAATTTGCCACAATACCAGCCATGTGATCTTGGACAAATGACATACTCTCTTTGAATCACTAACCCTTCTTCTATAAGCACTTCATATGTTGAAGATTTAATTATTGTCTTCAAACACTTAATAAAATGCATATATTGGAATATTATCAACACTTTATATGCTGAAGACTTGATTATTGTCCTCAAATGTTTAATAAAACACATATATTCCAGATCCAGAGCTAATCTCTATGGCATTTCACAGTAAAATGTAATAAAACAATAAATAAGTGATAGACATTATCAGAAACTGGAAATACACAATTCAGGTATTTGAACTAGATTTTACCCCTACCTGAGTAAATTTTACTCCTACACAGGCACAAATTCAGGAAACACATTTGACAAGGCTCTGTCCATATTATTTCCCTTTATCTTTTATTAAGTTTGCAAGTCACCCTTATAAAGTTTAAATACCAAATATTCATATTTTATAGTACTGATAATGTCTCATTTCAAGCCCACCTAACTGATAAAACAACTAGATTTATATACAAATGAAAAGAGAAAATAGGAGATAATAATATGCTTTAGGAAGAAAGTTAATAATTTAAATAGAAGATCTGCTGAACATTTAAAATAAACAGACACAGAAAAACTCAATGTGCAACTCCATGAAAGACACCTAGTACATAAAAAAACATATCTGACTCTACCACTGAAGTAACTTATAAAAAGTAGATTATGAACTCTTTATAGAGACTCACAGCAAGAGAAAAATATATCTCCAGGATGGAGGAAAGGGGGGAATGGGTCTGGTAAAAGATAAATGAGAATTTCTATTTTCATTCGTCATGCTTTATTTCTAAAAATGAAGGTATTTGAATATACATTACTCTGTAAATTTTTTTGATATTGCAATCACTGTTCTAATCAACTTTCACCATTTAAAAAACCAGACAATTACAATAATTCTCCTTAAAACTTTTCAATGGGTATCTACTGCTTACAGAATGAATTATAAATATTCTAGGATAGCATATGGAGCTTCTCTGATCTAGCCCCTGCATATTCTCCAACCTCATTTTATACAACTCTGTCATATTTAAATTACATGCCACTTAGAAGAACTAACACATTAGATTATTTACAAATCTGAGCTTTTGTACATGTTGTCTGTCTAAAATGCTTTTCTCCCATCTTTGTTCACCTCTCAAGTGTCCTGTCTTCCAAACTAACCTAAAACATTTTCTTCCAATCTCACAACTAGCTGAGTAATTAACCATATTAAGCAGCAGTTTGTTCATGTGCAAAATACAAAGATTTGATATACAACAATACTGTCCAAATGGTATCACAGAGACTTTTCCAATCTTACTTGTCAGAATTCACTGGTACCAGCACCACATTCTTCAAGAATATTCACATCCTAACTTGAGACTTTTTTTTTTTCTCATTGAGGAAAAGGAGTTAGACTGTTTAGCAACTTGACAACAGGGACAACATTACTACCTTTGTTTAACCTCAGGATCTGTCAAAGTGATTTACCTAATAAATGTAGCTGAATTCGCCTAATAAATGCAGCCAACAGAGGATGTGGCTGAAGGGAGAGGGGGATCATCTATGCTTAATAACACAATGCTTTTTCAATAAAGAGGTAGAGAGTTTTTAAATAATAAGAAAGATGACTAACGTAAAAATGGGCATTTGTGGCAAATACAGTGTTTCAGAGAAGACTAAAATAGGTGACAAAGTCTTCATAAAACATTTTTGTTAAACTTCTAATGAACACCTGCCTTAAGGTCATAGTTTAATGGGGAAAAAAGACAAACAGCAGACAAGCTCAATAATCATTATATAGGATGCCTGAGATGAGCAAGAAGAGAGAACTAATTAAAGCCTAAGAGAAAGTGAGAGAAGATGGTAGAAGGTACATTATCTTCAGTATTTAATTTGGGGAAGGGTGTTAGTAATGGCACGGTGATCAAAGGAAAGATAAAAATTTTAATTGCTGAGAAGACAAATTCAAGAAGAAAAAGGCTAAAAATGAAAAAAAAAAAAAAACCCACTGTCAAAAATTAAGGAAATAATGCTCAAATACAAATTAAGTACAAGATAAGTAACTTGCAAAAGTAACCAGCTTTTAAGGCAAAAGACCTCAAAGGCAAAATACACTATAAACTCTGGCTTATCTCGGTGGCTTAATAACCCTACCTGAATTCAGTGACTTAATTCTGCAAAAAGAATAGTTTTCAAAGCCACAAGGGGATAGGGACAGGGAAGACAAGTCTATGTTCCTTGAAATCTCAACTGACTTCTGACACAGTGTATCATTCATAAAATTACTGTCTTGGCTCCAAATGTCTTTTGGCTATGTCCAAAATACACCACCACCCTCAAAGGACAAATAATATCATTTGCCACATATAAGGTTATTAAATGTGTCACAAGTTAAAAAGAAAATTTCCAAAGATACTTTGCATGATAGAAAGTACAAAAGGGACAACACAGTGCCTGACAAATTAAGAAATTTCAACATAACTTGATAATAATCTATTTTAAAGGTAACTCTATATATTTAATTGAAGAGGATAAAACAAGGGCAGAGAGTAATTAAGTATATATTATCCAATTTCCATTAAGTTTATGTTTGTTATTTTTTTTTAGCAATAAAAGAATGAGTATTGAAAAAAAGGTTAACTAAGGAAGGAGGGTATAGCTCAGTAGTAGAGTGCCTGCCTAGCATGCACAAGGTCCTGGGTCCAATCCCTAGTACCTCCATTAAAACAAACAAACCAACCAACCTAATTACACACCCCCCTGCCAAAAAGAATGTTAATTATATTGTTTGTAATAATGTAAACTGGAAACAACCCCAAATCTTAAATTATCACATATTTACATATTAGAATATTATAGAGCAACGAAAATGAATAAACCATCTACAGAAGTCCACGTGAATGAACTGCATAAACATAATGAGTTAAAGAAGCTAGATACAGAGAATAAATGCTATATAACTCCATTTAAGTAAAGTTTCTGAAAATAGGCAAAAATAACTTATAGTGTTAAGAAGTTAGAAAACTATTCATCTTTAGAGGAGAGATTAATTAAGAGGGGTTATGAGGTGACTTCTCAGAGGTTCTATTTCTTGATCTGGTGGTGGTTACAAGAGTTATGTTCTTTTTTGTTCACTGAAGTATAAGTTTATGATCTATATACTTTTCTCTATGTAGTTATGATTTTTAAAAGTTTACAAAAAGAAGAAATGAAGAGTAGTTACTGGTAATCCCGAAGGAAAGAAACAAATGCAAAAGCCAAAAGCACAGTACTTGAGAACCCAAAAAGGGCTCAGCATGACTCCTCTATAAAATGCGAACTATGATACCTATTCTCAAGATTACTGTGAGGATTAAAGGACAGAATATGTGTAAAGCATATATCTGGCACAAGTATTAATAGGTGTTTAATAAATGTTAGCTATTATTACTGTACTACTAATGCAGCTGCTTGGTGGTAGTGCTCAAGGATGACAAAAAAGGCTACAGAACAGAGGTGCAGGTTATGCTGGGCTTTTCCTAAACCACATTGTGAATTTATAGACTTTATCCTAAGGTTAGTGGGGAACCAATGAACAATTTTACAAAGAGAGTAACATGATCACATTTGAGCTTAGGAAAATTATCCAAAGATGTAAAACTTAAAAAAAAGATGTCAAGAGAAAGAGGCTGTCAACAAATCTTGCAGAGAGGTCCAGTACAAAGAAAGAATGAAAGCACTGATTTGAAAATCAGTAAGATGTAACAACTTTTGAGAGAATAGCCTATAACTTTTTAAAGCTTACACAGCTAATAAGCGACACCTAGAATAAAAGGGACTCCAAATTCATAATTTACTGCAAAAAAATCTTAATTAAATATAATTGTGACTTTAAGCACACAAATAGCGACAGGAATTCTCAACTGTTCATTAAACTAAAAATACTTCAAAAAAAGACTCTTGGAATCATCACAATTATTATTACTGACAACAAATTATACACATATGTGTGTATGTATATACACCTAGATATCTGTATATACATCTATGTCTCTACAGATCTCTATCTATCCATATCTCCTAAAATTCAGATTTTCCAAGCCATAAATTAATTTGATGTGGATCTGAATAAAGACCCAAGACCAAACTGTAAGTACCAAATTATTATGAGTGCTAACAAATATTATAACACTAATGTGAAAACATTTTTAGTAAGTTATTTTTATTTTACCAACAATCAAATGCAATGAATGCTCTGAGACATTTTGATACATTAGCTATATTACTGTTAATTCAATGGCTCTACAAGATTAAAAACAATGTACTGCTCTTCAACATATGCAACACATCTACTAATAAGCAGTACCTTCTTTGATTTGTTTGATGAATATAAAATGTCAGATAGATCTGGATACAAGCAGCAATGGTTTCTTATTCGTTTTACAGCCATTCAAAAGGCAGAACAAAAAAGATGGAATGAGGAGAGAGGAGAGGAATAGTAGGAGAGTGAGCTTCTAGAGTCTAGAACTCATTTTCTTTTTGGCTCAAATCAAACCACATACAACCAAAAAAAGTTTATATTAAGCCTAAAAGCAAGCAGTGAGATATTATCAATGTCACAATATTTTTCATAACTCTGGCATAAACCCACAACTATCGCAACAAAATATGTATTTATGTTAGAACTTGGAATGGCTTGATTATTGCATTCAGACAACCAACATATAAAATGTTTTGTTCTAATACAAATTCTAATTTTAAAAATTAGTCCAGAATCTGCAATACTATTATAAAAGTCACAAAAATATGGAGATTCATTATGCTTTCTTCTTTTTTATATATTTAAAATTTCCCATAACAATTTTAAAAATTATGTCCAAGTCTTCAAATATTCTCCTGGAAAAGCTACTTCTGATATTTCCCCAGAGAAAGAGTAATCAATATTTGCAGAGGATTGGTATAAAGTAGAGAATTTCAATAGTAAATTTACTGAACAGAATGTGGAAAGTGGAATTCCTGTGAACCTCGCCTCTTAAAAGCAAACCAACAAAAATGTCAATTGACTCTCAATTAAGTATCAGAATAAGGACTAACTCCTGAAAAGGAAAAAAAAAAAAATTCACAATCTGGCTTCAAGCCAATTTTTGTACTCTCATGGTGTTTGCCATATTGCAACTTTTGGGCAGGCTGTAATAATTTTCAAAAAAACCAGAATATATCAGACTTCCATGTTTTTGCCTCCAGTGCAAAAGGAAGTCATCGCTGGGTTGTGAATAGAGCAAAGACTTCATCAAATTGTTGTCTGCAGCACAGAAGGTTAAACTAAAGAAGAATCAGAGCAGAACCATTAACAATCATTACAGTGGCCCAGGCAAAAAAGTAAAGATGATTTAGACTGGAGTGGAAATGGAGGGAAAAGGATGGATATAAGATGTATTTGGAAGTATAATAAATAATAATTGGTGAAATGCGTATAGAGATAGAGAATAAGTGAAAGAGGACTTCCAGGTGTCTGACTTGAGAAATTACATATAATGGGATGAAAAAAACTAGAGGAACAGATTTGGTATTTGGCAGAGGGAGATCAAGAATTCAGTTTTAGATATGTTTAGGATACGTGTTAAGACATACAAGTGAAGAGAGATCAAGTAAATCAAATAATGAGATAGGCTAGCAACTGGGAGGAGATAGAAAAAATGAAGGTCAGAGAAATGTTCAGGGTTTTGTTTGAAGAAGTAATCATTTTATGCTTTGGAGATCTATAACCATATGACCAATGAACCATATTCATTTATTCTACCAACTTCAACACAATTTGTGAAAAATGACTTGAAGAAGTCTGTCTAAATTACTTATTATTTATTATAAAATTATTCCATATCAAACAAAAAATATAGTCTGTCTAGGCTATATTTTCCTGACAGATAATAAGGGATAAAATTTTGGGTTAAAAAATAAAACCACACACACAATAATAATCAAGCTCCAAAGCCACTACTGTACCTTCCAATGTTAAGAGTACAAGAATGCAGGGGTGTCACCTCATACCTGCAGAAGTAAGAGCCTCTGAGCTATGAAAGCTCAGAATTTATAGTCTGCTATGTTCCATTGTATGAATGGTTTCCTTAGAGGTCCTGCTGTACATACCCTTGCCACAACTGGCTTAAGGCAAATTAGCAAACCCTGATGTGTTGATCCCAGATATTGAGAAGCCTATATACTGACTCTGCTTCCTCAAATATAAAACTGCTCTGTGTCCCACCCTGGAGAGTGGTCCCAGAATCCAATTAGGCCTCTTAAACAGAAGTCTGGAAATGATTCTCTATTCTTCTTTCTTTTTCTGTATGCCCATAGCTAATCAATGACTAAAACCTGTTGACTGTAATGCCTCATATCTTTTGAATTCTTTCCCTCCCTCTGTTTCACCCACTACTCTTATTTCAGACCCTCATTATTTCTTGGTTGGCCTATCTTGACAACCCCCTGATTGATTTGCCTGTCCTATTCTCCTATTACTCTACTGGCAGCGTAATCTTAAAAAAATCACAAATTAGACTACGTCACTCCTAGGCTTGAAAACCAATCCTTCAATGGTTTTCCATTACCTGTAAGTTACTTAATTTCCTTATGTGTAAAGCAAGGATGATGAAAATAGTTCCTACTTACGTGACTGTTGTGAAAATCGAATGGATTCTAGTGTAAGAGTTTAATGTCTAATCCACAGTAAAATAAAATAATTTAAAATAAAATAATTACTATTATATTCTGCTTCAGAGTTTCTCTATGATTCAGCTTCTATTTCTCTTTTCTCTTCTCATGTCCCATAACCATCCTTGACCATTCCTGTACCCATACAAAGAAACCTGATCACTCTCCTCCTCTATATCACAATAGTGTATACGCTTCTATTATATCATTTATCATACTTTATAGTAGGAGAGGTCTGTCTTCACTACAAGACTGTGCTTCACAAAGACAATCTAATGCATCCAAATCCCCTAGCACAATGCCTGGCCCATAAATAATTACTGAAAAAAATTATGAGGAGAAAAGAGATGCATGAAAGGATTACAGCAGATGGCCATGCTTCCTTCAACACTGAAAATTCAATTATTCTTGATAAAAAATAAAAGAACAATTTTAGAATAGGTCTAAAGAATGAGAGGGTCAGCAAAAATTCAGTCTGTGACGGAGATAAAAAAGATCTGTGGGTTTAGACTGAGGAGAAGAATGAAGATAGTGAGGTTAGATAAGTAAGCCAATGTGTAGTTTTAGGGAAATTTTCCCATTCATAAGTACTACCTATGCTAGAACAGAAATACTTAAAGGTCAAGAAGCAAGGCAAAGGAGAAAAATAGTACTGATTAGGCTGAATACTGGTGTGTTACAAAAAACAAACACGTATTTTACCAGGGCACTACTTTCCTATACTCTAAATGGGTATGGGGAGCACAGGCAAAGAGAATTAAAATGAAACAAATTGTCATCAGCTATTTTCTATTTGATCATTTGCCATTCTTAGGAAAAGTTCAAAAGAAATTGAAAGGGGATGGTTATCATTTCTGGAATTGGGATAGAGGATTAACTTTATATCCAGACTAAAACTTAACATTAGTAATCTATGCTCCACTACTCCATGTTCTTATCGCCCTCCATTCCCAATTTTACGACCAAGAAATTGCGGGGTATTATTCCCTGATTAATCCATCTCAAGGGAACCCTTAACTCTAATATATGTGCATTCAAATACAGAATTCTTTGGGTCTCTCTTATTCCAGGGCCAGGAACAAAAGGCCAAGGAAGTCTAAACCCAGAATAGTTTTCCCTAGTCCCAAAATTCAAAGTTCTAAAATAAAACAGGACAGCTCTGGTACTGAAGTTTTAAATGCAACTATCTGACCACGAAGCAGGAAGGATCAGACTTGCTCATTTTTGAACTAGGTTTGACCAAAAGAGTAATATTGACTTAGATGTGAATTCTATCTTCATATTTCCTAGATGGGAAGTCTTAGGCAAGTCAGCTTCTCTAAGCCTTGGTTTTCTCATCTGTAAAATGAAGATAAAAATTGTACTATTTCACATGTGAAAATTAAATGTGATTAAAACACATAAAAGCTTACCACAGTGTCTGACACATGGTAAGCACTCAAAAGATATTAGCTGTCATTATTTCAAAGGGCAATTCTTAGTGTTGAAAAGTCTGCAAGACAATTTATATAGCATCAACTATGAAAAGGGCTGAAAGTGATTAATTCAAGACAATGTAATATTAAGATTAATGACACTGCTTTTAAAAATTTATTTTTACTTCATAACAATCTTAAATTTACATATGGTAAGAACTTTTACTCTTCCAACTATTTGAGAGTAAACGGCCTACATGATATCCCATCACCCTTTAATTCTTTAAGAAGCATTTTCTATAAGGCATTCTCTTATAAATACAAACATTAAAATCAGGAAATTAACAATGATACGTTATGCTCACTGCTATTGGGGTGTCACTGCTCCTAGGCCCCTTCTCAGTGCACAGTATAGGGCATACGTGTATATTTTTATATTCTACATCTATGTATAATTAAAACCATAAGTTCATACCAATACCTCTTTTCCAATCCAACACTACAGAGAGCATTCTAGTTTTTTCCATTTCCATACTGGAAACTCTCTTCTCAGACAGTGAAAGGCCAGACTCCCATTATCCTTAATGTTTACTTATTTGACCAGTTTTCCTGTATTTACTAATCTCTTATTGTGGCTGCTTCCCTGTCCCCCATAGATGCTCTCCTTATCCCTCACTGCCCCAATATCCCCACATCTTCTCCCAGGGTATAACCTCCCCACCTTGCTCAGGCCCCTATTCCTTGTGCCTGGTACTCCTCCTACAAGAATATCCTCCTCATCCTGCTTGGGCACTAACATCCCATATATCGAGCTCACCCTCCACTGGGATGCTTTCCTCCCCCATCCCTCAGGCTCTGACCTTGCACTGGGATGCTTCCATGCACGGAATCCCACCTCACCCAACCCAAGGCTCAATACACCCGAATCAGGCTACTCTCCTACAAGGATGACTTTCCGCTGCCCCACCCCTCACCCAAGTAGGTGTCCTCATCATCCTCTTATCCTGTACCAAGTTATCCTCCTTCAACGATACCATACTGACCCTGCTTGGGCTCAAACACCTTATCCCAGTGTGCCCTCCGATGCAGATTGCTCCTCACGCCTCCAGCTCCATCGACTCACACAGCGACCCACCTCACCTCTTCCAGGTTCTGACATCCCACTCCTTCAAGAGGACATGGCTCCTCCTCCCACATATCCCATTCAGTGTGGATACTTACTTTTGTTTGGCTCCACCTGACGGTTTTAGTACTAAAACGTCCAGAAAGGGAAGAGGAAGAGGACAAAAAAAAATGAACTGATGACATTAAAAAAAAAAGGATACCAGTGAATAAACTGCATAAGCACCCATAATCAGAGTTAATTAAAAGGATAATCTATTTGTCAAAGTATCTGCTTTTTCCACTTAAAGAAACAGTGCTCTCCTCTTTTAACTAATTCTTTCTAAACTTGAAAAAATCAATTGAAAATTGATGAAGGAAGTCTTCTCTCTTTTCTAGTCAAATAAAGTATCTTACATGGGCCTACAGAAAATTCAGTTCATTAAAAAAAAACCCCTATTTTGATTGTTTAAAAAATATGGGTGTTCCAAACACTAGAATTAAATATTTTTTAAAACATCCAGAATAGATAAGTTTGACTTGTTTTCAGTATAATGACAGTTGTACTGCTTCCAGTACACTTATGCCCAGATACAACTCTGCAAAAATTAGCACTGATAGTTAGAGGAGTAACACCTTTTCCCTGCTTCCTGTTTCTATAAGGAAGGATGCATTATAAACACCATCTGAGCCTCTCTTCACCCCTAGGGAACTGAAGTGACTGATATGATTGGTGATTTTGTAAAGAATAACTGAGTATACCTTTGGGAGTGAGCTACCTGCAGAGAGCTCATATTCTGCTCAGCCTGCTTAGTATGCCTAGAACTGGGTGAATAAATTGGCCTATGCCAGACCACCTGACTCTCACCAAGTTATTTCTCTAAGTTGGCCTTTATTAGTAACAAAAGTGATATCCTGCTTTGATCTTTCTCTTTGTTTTAATTTTCAAATTGTTCAGCACCCAGGCAAAAAAGAAGGGTGCAATCTGAGAGTACTTCAGCAATCCAATATCTTAATTAATATACTGAAGTGGAGACTGCTCATTTTCCCAGTTTTGACTTAAAAGGGCTGCTTCAATTTGAGCTTCTTAAACTACTACAAACAAAAACCCCCTCAAACCTGAACCAACAGCAGATGTTCAAAATGAAAATAAGCTGACTTATCTGATCAAGCTTATTAGCCATTAAAAAACAAACTTCAAAGGCTCATAATTCCCTCCTCATAGATGCCATAATTTATATTTTCGGTCCCACTTCCTACCTCCACCCTATACTCCAATGACACTGGAGTGCTGAATATTTTCAGAATACATATGATTTAGACTTCTATACCTTTGCTTATACTATCCCTCAGCCCACTCCTTCCACCCTACTTTCCTGTGGATCATTTAACTTAGAGATCAGCACTATGGCCTGTAGGCCAAATCTGCCTATTTTTGTAAATAATTTTTTACTGGAATACAGCCATGCGCTTTCATTTATACACTGCCTCTGCACTGCAACAGCAGAGTGGAGGAGCTGCAATAGAGACCATATGGCCTACTAAGCCTAAAATATTTTCATGCAGCCCTTTACAAAAAAAGTTTGCCAATTCCTGCTTTCACTCAATCCTTTGAAGCCTAGTCACTTCAGATCCTTCAAATCAAAACTAATTGCTCTCTCCCATGTCTTTCCATTATATTATGCCAACTCTAATACTTAACATCCCTGATTATTGCGAGCTCTTTAAAAGCAAAGCCTAAATCCTGTTCCTAGTGTAGGAATTAGCTTTTTTACCAAACTCCAGTTCCCACCTCGTCTAATACTTCTCATATTCTTGGGGGAAGTATCCTGGAAGAAGCTTGTGCCCTTTTCTCTACCCCTTATTCATCCTACCAAAGGAAAGAGGAATGACTAGTACTAGCAACATCCTGAGTTGTTCCTATGGGATAGATTAATGTTTTAAAGGTCATTTTTTCATGCATGCTCAAGCCTACTGCTCATGCTGCCTAGATGGTCATATCTACCAATAAGCCAACCACATGGGGTGGAGTGTCCTTGAATTTTAGAAGAGGCCTACAGCTCCAGCTGTTCTGTCTTTGGTAGGTTGATAAGTTCAGTTCAGGGTGATATTGTTTAATCTGCCATTAGTTACAAGCCAGGTTCTTTAATACAACCCTACTGTCTAAAAAGCTAGTATTTTGATCTGTGATTCCTAAGTCCATTTCTAGCTCAGAACCTAGTTAAGGAATAAATATACAATTACACTGTAATTAACCAACACACAATAAGACTCGAGATATTTGATGACTGACAATAGTAAATTCATTGGAAAAAATCATTCTTTTAAAATGTGTAATGCACTAATAAATGCCACACATATTCTATCTTAGTGATGAACTTAATTAGGAAAATATGTTTTGAAGGAAAAAAGTAACAAATTTAGAGTTCACATTCACTGATTTAAGCCAAGCCCATCCTATTTATCTAACTTCTCTCTCAATATTTTGTTGCTATCAAGCCTCAGCTTAAATAACATATAAGTAACCATGAATATTATCAGTTCAAAAAAGTATTCCCCTTCTTATTGGCCATCTATAAAACAAACATCCCTAGACCTCAGATCCTTCCAATTACTGCTCTATTTGTTTTTCCTCAGAATGTAACTTCTCAAATGTGTAGTCTGCTACAAATATTTCCTCCACTTACACACATCTTAATTACTTTTAAATCTATTATAACATAGTTTCCATCCCCATCACCCTGCTGAAATTTATCTAGTCTAAGTCACCAAGAACCTCCATGTTGCCAAAAACAACGTACGCTTCCCTATTTAATGGTACTTGACATTTCATCAACATGTTAACAATCCCTCCTTATAGTAACACTCCTCTCTCTTAGATTTGGTCATACCACCTCTCCCAGTTTTCCTACTTAGTCAATGGCCTTACTTTTCAGTGTAGAAGTCCAGTGGTCTTACTTTGAGGCTTCTCTTCCTCCATCCAAAGGTTAATTAAGGTTCCTTAAGGCATGGTACTGAGTATTCCACTCCTCTGCAGTTATACTATGAGTTAATCTATACTGTATACTATATTAGGTGATCTCATCCATTTCCACGGATTTAAATGTCATCTTTATACTAGTAATTCCTTAATCTATATCTTTAGTCCAGAAACCACCACCATATAAGTATTACAGAGCCTTTCATAAAAAACAAAAAAATAGTGAACATTTAAGGACAGGTATTAACCTAGTTTCACAGACTCCCATCTGTGAAAAGTGAAATGACTTGTGCCTAATGTTAGGATGGTAAAGGCCAAAATGGAACTGTGTTCTTTCAATTCTTAGTCTTTTTACCATGTGTCAAGACTTAGTCCCTTATCCCTGAACTGTTTACTAAATGGTTTACTATTCAAATATGAAGACTACTGGAGAAAGTTATTTTCCTCCATACACAATTTACACATATCCATCAGATAAGAATTGGCCAAAATGAATTAACAGAGAAAGATCTCAACCTTGTTCTTCTATAAATACTTTAGAAAAGACTCCAGGGTACAGGTGGATTTTAAAGGTGACTGAGGATTCAGGGTAGCTGTTATGATTAATAAGATACTCTAGATTTGGGGCAATGTGTACAAAACAGAAGTAAAAGCAGATGAAAATAGTTTCTAAAGAAGAAACTAGGCAAATAGGGAAAAATAAGCCTGGTAGACTATGGTTAACTAACTGAATATGGTTAGGAGCTTTTATTTGATGAAAACAGACATATTGGGAACCACTACTGCTTTGTAAACTGCAAAATCAAAGGAGCTATTTCAAATAATGATTAAACGCAGATTATAAGCTAGACTGAAGGACAGTAAAATTAGCAATGCAGATACTGATATAAACTAGAATTTTACCTGAATCTGCCCAAGTGCTTACTACTCCATCAGAAAAACTGAATCCAAGAGATACTGTGAAGAAAGTAGTAATAACCTGGCAACAGATTAAGGTAAAGAAAAAAGAAGAAGCAAAGTAAGCAGGATAGGGTTGTTGCTAATTAATGCAAAAACTATATGAAAGGAAAGGAGATGAGATATAGAAAAGTGATTCTTCATTGTAAGTTATTTTCTAGAAAACACAAAAATTCTCAAAACAAATTTTTATTTAGCTTTAATTAAGAACAAAGTGCCATTTTTCAAATACAAATATGGCATTGTTACCTTAATTAGTTTCATAATGGTAGTAGTAGGTTGGTCTGGGCCTATTTACATTCTTGTATCTATATTCTGTGCTGAATAAAATTTTTGACATTATTACTCAATAATAGATTCAGCCCCTATGCATGCACTCTAATAAAATTAAATGAGTCCCCCAAATGAATGTGGTGCTCTAACCAAATTTTATCTCTCACCCATGAATGCTGGCCATATTACACAGACACACACACCCCCACACCACAAAGGAGTATTATCAAAACAGAAAAAGACATAGTGTCACACCCCAGTAATATATGATACCATAATTGAAAAACTGGATTTACTAATAAGGAAGAAAAAACTGCATGCATATCCAAAAATCTACATGCTTTTGTTGCTCCTCCCAAGACTGTGCAGTGGTATAAGAATAAAAGATCCAGGGTTGAAAGACAAGTCGGGAACATTATAGCAACTTATCATAGTACACAGCCAAGCAGGGAGGGGTACACATGTATAGCCAGCAAAGGGAAGTAGCATGGACAGGAAGAGACAGCACCATACAGAAAGGAGGCTACAAGTGATATGCTCAGACTAGACTACAGCCTGTTTCTAACATCTGCAAATACACAAAATTCATACACTGCTTGGTCCTAAGGATGGCAGAACTTCCAAGTATACAATAATCCAAAAGTACACAGAATTTCAAATTTTACATGCAGAATTCCAATATGCCTATTTTACAGAGAAGTTTGGTTATATGTCTTAACTGCTCAACTACACAAGATCATCACAGAATCCATTTGCCTGATGCATATTAGACAGTACTATGATTTACATCTTTTTAAATGGATAAAAAATTTGTCAGTGTTTGAAAAAAATGGATGTTCAACCAAATATCTGGGGTAGTTGACCTGTAGTTGACTCATCCATCACAGTTTTCATCAAATCCAGATTTCTAAGCAAATCTACTCTTCTAGGGTTTACACGGCAATAGTGACAAGATGAGGTGGAAGTTAGTTGGGGAAATAAAGAGGGTAGGAGGCAAGCAGCATCCAGAAAGAAGGGTCAAGTTGATCATCTAGAACTTTATTTACCTGAACTACCCCAACTTCAAGTGTTACAGCTCTATGAAGTGCTCCCATAACTTCTTCAGAGGTTAAAAAGAGAGGAAGAGAATACCCTCTGATACTGATAATGCTGATGATAAATGCAGCAGGTAGCTGGAAGAAAGTTCACTCTAAATCCTTGCAGAATGCAGAGCTCTAAGACAGTGATGTGATTTGTCAGGAAGAGGGCAGAGTAGGTACCAACAAAAAGCAGCTTTAGGATGATCTAGTATGATACAGATTTTGTTAATGATTTTAAATTAATTTCTTGTATTCGGTTACTACTAAGCCAAAACATTCCTAAAATACAAAATGGCATCAAATGTCTTTTGTTCTCCTCATATGTAAAAAAAGCCAAGATTAGGTTAAGTGATTATACTTGATTCTTAAGCTCTATGACCCTGTGGCTCAAGAATATACTAAAATATAGATCTTTCCAGCCCTTACCGTCTTTTCCTCTAACATGCCTCATGATCTTTTCATTGTTCAAAAGCATTCCCACCAGAAAGACTGTATTGGCCAAAAAAAAAAAAAAAAAAAAAAAAGCTTAAAGCTGCTAACAACCTGCGTAAAACAATCATAATAACAATAGCTAACATTTGGAATGCTTTCTATACGGCAGACACATGTTAACAAACATCAACACAATTTTCAGTCTCATTATCTTCAATTTACAGAAAAGAAACTGAAGTACAGAGAGGATAAGTAAAGTGTCCACACACGTCGGCAGTAACAGCTCAGATTCAAACACAGGTAGTCTAGCTCCAGAGCCTATGGTCTTTTTTTTTTTTTTTTCCCCTAGAGCCTATGTTCTTATTCACTGTATTGTATTATTCAAATAAAAGATCTGGGGAAAGCTATAGGTTTGGTTAGTATCAACAGATTTGAAATAAGTGGTACCATCAAGAGTTGGCTGAAAACCCAATCCAAAACTGAGCAGAAGACCTAAACAAGAAATTCTCCAAGGAAGAAATACAAATTATCAATAGGCACATGAAGAAAATGCTCAGTATCACTAATTATCAGAGAAATGCAAATCAAAACTACAATGAGGTATCACCTCACACCAGCTGGAATGGCCATCATTCAAAAGTCCACAAATGGCAAATGCTAGAAAGGCTGTTGGAGAAAAGGGAACCCTCCTACACTGCTGGTGGGAATGCAGTTTGGTGCAGCCACTGTGGAAAACAGTATGGAGATAACTCAAAAGACTAGGAATAGACTTATCATATGACCCAGGAATCCCCCTCCTGGGCATATATCCAGAAGGAACCCTACTTTAAAAAGACACCTGCACCCCAGTGTTCACAGCAGCACTATTTACAATAGCCAAGACATGGAAACAGCCTAAATGTCCATCAACAGATGACTGGATAAAGAAGAGGTGGTATATTTATACAATGGAATACTATTCAGCCATAAAAACCGACAACATAATGCCATTTGCAGCAACATGGATGTTCCTGGAGAATGTCATTCTAAGTGAAGCCAGAAAAAAGAAAGAAAAATACCGTATGAGATCGCTTATATGTGGAATCCAAAAAAAGAACATAAATACAAAACAGAAACAGGTTCACAGACATAGAATACAAACTTGTGGTTGCCAGGGGGGAGGGAGGTGGGAAGGGACAGACTGGGAGTTCAAAATTTGTAGATATTGACAGGCATATGTAGAATAGATAAACAAGATTACACTGTATAGCACAGGGAAATATATATATAAGATCTTGTGGTAGCTCACAGTGAAAAAGAATGTGACAATCAATATACGTATGATAATGTATAACTGAAAAATTGTGCTCTACACTGGAAATTGACACAACATTGTAAACTGACTATAACTCAATTAAAAAAGAAAAGCTGGATGAAGCCACACTACAGAACTGTGCTGTCCAATGTGGTATCCACTTGCCATGAGTCTACTAAGCACCTGAAATGTAGCTAGTCCAAACTGAGATTGCTATATGCTTAAAAAAAATTGATTTCAAAGACTTAATATTTTTAAAAGAATGTAAGCCAACTCAACAATTTTATATGGGTTAATGTTAAAATATTTTTAATATATTAGGCTAAATCAAATGTGTTTTTAAATGTGGTCACTAGTAAATTTTAAATTATATATTTGGCACACATTATATTTTCACTGGACAACAATGGTATGTTGGAAAGACGCTGGAGTTTATAGAAATCATTCTAATCAAGCCTTTTGTCATTTGACTGTTGTAACCTTAGGCAAATCAGTTACACTGATGATGAGGTTCTGTATCAGAAAAACAGAACTAAACAACAGTCCTGAAACCTACTGTTCAGATCTTGGTATCTAAATGTATTTTCCAACAAGTTTCTACTGTATAGCACAGGGTACTACACTCAATATCCTGTAGTTAACCTATAATGAAAAAGAATATGAAAAGGAATATATGTATGTGTATGTGTGGCTGAAACACTGTGCTGTACACCAGAGATTGATGCAACATTCTAAGCTGACTATACTTTATTTAAATAAAAAAATGGGGGTGGGGAAAGGAACTGTAGAATAGCTTTAAAATAAATTTATTAATTAATTAATTTATTTATTTGTTTCCCACTAAAAAGAATGGAAAACTCCTTGGAAAAATAGCTGATGTCAGGGCCAGGACAGGTAAAGTACAAGATGAACCCAGAATATCTTGTTTTGGCAGGAAGGAAGTGCTCAAAAAGATCATTAGGCAGGGAGTGGTTGGGGAGACACGTGACTTGTCAAAAAACACTGGAACTAGCTCAGTGAGGCTCCCACTGGCCAAATCTGGAACAATTTGGGAATCAAAATAATGACAGTAATGGATTTAATAACCACTGAATAAAATAAGAATCCCTGAATTCATACTGATAAAAATAACTGAATAAATAAAAAATACATAATGGAGATGAGAAAGACTGCTTTATGACAGAATATCAACTACTAGCTATAAAATGAAGCTAGAAACATCATGAACAGATGTTAAAACTTATGAGTGAAATTTTGATGAGACTATGTAAATATCCTGGTCTTCCAAGTATTTTTCACAAATTACGTATTAATTACAAAAGGATAAATAATAACTTTCAGGGAAAAATATGGAGAATACCACATTAACTAAATTTTCAAAGCTACCATTACCAAAATGGGGACAAACCAACATCATGAACCTTAAGATATGATGCACTGAGAAGGTCAGACATCTCTTCAGAGATGTTCCTGCCAAAAATGCATAACCAATCTAATCATGAAGAAACAACAGACAAACAAACTGAGGGATATTCTACAAAATAACTGCCCTGTACTTTTCAAAAATGTCAAGGTCAATAAATAAAAGAAAGGCTGAGGAAGTATTCCAGTAAAGAGACTAAAGAGATATGATGCCCAAATGCAATGTATGATCCTGGGCTGGGGAAAAAATAAATAATATAGACTAACAGATAAAAATCTGAATATGGATTATGAATTAGATAATAGTGCTATTAATAGTATGTAAATGTTATATCTCCTGGTTTTAATAACTACACTGTGGTTAGGTAAGACAATGTCCTTGGTTTTTGGAAATATAACTGAATTTAGATGTAAAAATGTGTGTCTCCAGATTACCCTCAGATGGTTCAGAAAAAAAAAATAGATGGATATAAGGCAAGAATGATACAGCAAATAAAGTAAAATATAATACAACTGGTGAATGTAGTAAGGGTATATAGAGGTTCCCTGTATTATTCCAATTTTTTCTCATAATTTCAAAATTATACCAAAATTAAAAGTTAAAACAGAAACAAAACAAAAAACTTGCCTTATTTCCCAGATCAAATATCCTAATAGACTATATAAATTCTGATAATGTTTTAAAATATATTAATTCATTCCTTTTACCCTAGACTTTGCTTTAAATTTTATGACTTACAAGATACTAGTTATATTATGTATTGCATAAGATCCAGAACAGTATCTGTTATCACTCAATATCATGCTGAGCAGTAGGATACTATTCACTATACCCAACAAGCATTCAAACATTTGTTAGATAAGCATACTCAAAATTACAGTATAGGATGATTACAGAAAAACTGTAAAAAGCACCACATTGTAAAGAAAGCTATTAACTGAGACACAGAGCTTATAGGACAACTCTTCAATTAAACCATAAACAAAGAAAAACCTGAAATAAATCAGAGTAGCCACAAATCTAACCTAAAGAGATGAGTTCCACAAACAGAGAAAGGTAAACATCATTTTCCATATCAAGAGTTAAATGTCTTAGCTAGTTAATATTTAACTTTAGTACAATCAAGATTTTGCCCATAAAATTAGAATTTTTATATATGCTATTTAAAAAATGAATGAGATTAAAGATTTAGGCTAAGAACTGAGATTTGAAACCTCACTATTGACTCAATACTGATTTGCTGTACAGCCCTGAGACGCTGCTTACAATTTCTATACCTTATTTAAAAATAAGAATTATGGATCATTTTCTTCCCCAAAGGCAGAAAGAATATTTTATAAAAAATAATTTCAAGCAGTAAGAGCATTGAGTATCCAACACATAAGTATATATATACATACATTCACACACATACATATATGTGAAGTAAAAATATGGCTTTTTTGCAAATATGTTTACAAAAGTAATAGCGAAAGGTAACTTAAAATAGTTACACAAAATACATTTAATCCCAATTCATACTATGAACAGATGCTTCACACATAGGATACTGAAAAAACCCAATCAACAAGTGTATATCCTGTTTAAGAGAGTTGTATCGTGTAAAAACAACAACGACAAAAACAAAACAGGAGATGAGTCTTAATTGGGTCTCCTGCCTAGGGCTAGGAGAAACAATTCTCAAATGTAGTTAGAGCTCAGGAAAAAAATCCCCTTCAAATACCTTATAACGGTATATATTACGTTAAAAATGTAACATAGAAACTGCGTATTAGACGCACAGCATGAACTCAATTTTCAATGTCCTCCAATGCTACTTGCTATTCAAATAGGTAAGACAGAAACATATCGTAATTCCCTTTGTCCATCAAATCCAATTAATTTTGAATTTAATTCAAATTTGACTATTTTTCAAAAGCACAAATATTTGTGAGATAAAGCCATACTTATTGCATCTAAGTAAGAAGATAAGAAAAAAAGAAAAACCCAAAGTATTCTAAATCATAATAATCGACAAAGACATCGTCAAATCACTGCGTGCTTCGGCAAAACTTAACACGATGACACCGTGAGCCAGTGTTACAACGCTATCATCCTGCCTGATTCTATCTGAACGAATTCAACAATTTCCAAACAGGTTGTCAGTGGAAGAGATCTTTACATAAGCAATTATAAAAACCGGGTCCATTTTGTATTCAGGAAGCACTAACAACACTTATCTTAAAATTTTTATATAAGGAGTACTGTGAGACTTTTCTTACACTTTTTTAAAGAGGTAAAATCACTTATGAATACTTGCCTAAAGCTATTTCCCAGAATGCTTCCTTAGATAAGACCAAAACATATTTTGTAAGGGTAAAGCAGTTCATTGATTAAACATAACTTAAATGCCCCTAATCAGAGCAACCTTCCTTCTCGTACATTTTCCAATATGCATCGTATTCTTCAGTGCACATTTCTGAGCTGAAGTTGTACTAGTTTATCCTACCAAAAGCTCCTTTTCACTAGTGAAAAACAAGGAAGATCTTCTAGGCGCTAACCAAACAAATCTGAGGGGGGTGGGAGGAGAGGGGGCGCGAGGTGGCGCAAGAACAGATGGAAACGAGGTAAGAGAGTTGTTTTCTTAAGGCACTAAGGTTACTCCTTAACTCCAAATGCCAAGATTTAGTCGCCAGTCGAGCAAGCTGCTACCACTATCCACTGAGACAATGCAACCTTCCTTCCTAGTGCTTCTCCTGCTCTCCTACCCACCAACCCCTTCCAAAACAAACACTCACAACACACCCCATCCCATGACCCGCCTGGTCCCCTCGATGCCCACTCAACCAACCTGCTGGATTAACAGCTCCACGCACACGTCTCACTCAGACAAAAAAGGCGACAGCGGCAAGGTGGGGAGGTCCCACTACCACCCGCCACCCCCCAGCACCCCGCAGAATGACAGCCCGGAGCCCAGAAGTTTGAAGCAAAACGATTCCGACCCAACAGAAAGGGAAGACGAACTAGCAGGAGGACGGAGATGGGAGGTGGGGAGGGCGATGTGCGTGTCTGTGCAGGGAAGGGTCCATCACATGACAGTAAGAGAGGACCAGAGTCGTCGGGGCGTCCGCGAGGAGAAGGGGGGTTGCCGTCGCCATGGCAACACCCCCTCTCCATCCAGACTTCCAAAGAGGGAGGAAGAACTTCAAATCCCAACCGTCAGCGCTCGAGCGGCTCCTTCTTAAAGGGGTACACACTGCGCCGCCGCGGCCGCCGCCGAGCGCGAGAGGGCAGAGTTGGGCGCCCCCGCCCCTCGGGCGACGCCCCCGCCGCCCCTCGCCCCCCGCGGGCCGGGCCGCAGCCCCCGCCTCGCGAGCGCCCGGGGGTCGCTCAGGTCCCGGTCGCCGAGAAGTCGGCCGCGTCGGCCGGCCCAGCCCCCGGCGGCGAGAAGGGGGTGTGTGTGCGCCCGGTGGGGGCGCGGACCAGCCCGCCTTCCTCCCGCCGGCTCTGCCCGCCGGCTCCCCTCCGCCCGGGCGCCGACCCGCCGGCCCGCTTCCTCTCTCCTGACAGGGTGGACGGAGAGCGATGAGGGGCGCCGAGGAGTTTCGGGGAGAGCGCGAGCGAGCCGTTTCCTCGGGGGCTCGGCGAGCGGGTCCGAACTAACAGTTCCCGGGGAGCCAAAGAGCTGAGGAGGAGCAGGAGAGCGGACCGCGCCGGGCGAGGAGCCCCCAGACAAAAGGCGAGCGCCGGAGCCGCCGCGCCGCCGCCGCTCCCATCTCGCTCCCCCATTGAACTGACCCGAACGGGAGATTCAACTAAACCCCTCAGCCACAAACTCCTCGGGCTGCGGCAGCCGTCGCCGCGCGGAGCCGGGGCCCCGGCCCGTGTCTCTCTTACCTACACAGTGCATGAGGCGGTGGCGCCAAGAGTCGAGTTCCCGCCGGAATCCTCTCCTCTCCGCCGCGCACCGAGGGCTCCGGCACTGAGCGGCGGCGGCGGCGGCGGCGGCAGCAGCGGCGGCGGCAGCGGCCATTCTCTCTCTTCCCTTGTCCATCTGCGTCCCGCGTCACGCGCCCTCATTTACATACGAGCGGCGCAGGCACGAGGCAGGGGCGCGAGCCCTCGGCGCGAGCCCCGGAGCGCGCGCCCCCCGGAGGGGGGTTGATTGACACGTGTCACACTACCTTCCCACTGCCCTTCCCTCCCCCTCCCACCGCTCCCACAGGGAGAGGCGGGGAGCGAGCGTGAGGAGAAGGAAGCAACCTGCCGCTTCCGCTGACCCCGCCTCCCCAACTACTCCCCTCTCTCCCCTCCCCCAGGAGTTTACTCAAGCGAGCCATACTGCTCCTGCCGCCCGCGAAAACCCTGAGCGGGAGTGAGAGGCTCGGAGCCCGGCCAGGAACCGGCGTGCTAATGGAGCGGACTAGCAACGCTTCCCTTCTGCCTTCGCGACGCGACTCCGGCCGCCCGGAGACTTCACTTCCCAGGCCCCTTTGCGCGGGGGTCCCGAAGCAGAGCTTGCCGCTGCGGCGCGGTGCATGCCGGTTCTTGTAGTCCAGCAGAGATGGGCACGTTCCTATCCTCCTTTCACACTTGGCCTTGCAGGTTGGCCTTGGACTTCTCAGCGCTGGGCGGCTTGTACGTTTAGCCTCCAATTCTCTGTGCCCAAGATAGTGCGCTCGCTGCAGGTGTTGCGAGGTCTGACCCAGCCGCCTTAACTTCCTTGGGCTCTCCGACAGAAGGGCATTGGAAGCCGCGAGAGTTATCGGTCTCGAAGGTTCGGGCTGCGCTTCGTGCTTTAAGTGCTTTTGACGGGTCAGTGTCATCTCGCCACTGCGGAGAAAGAGCTTGCCTGTCATTCGGCTGCTCCCAAATAACTACCAAATATCCAGAGAGAGCTCGCTCGCAGTGACTTCAGTTTCCAGGGCGATGACATCTCGGAAAGCGAGAGAATATTTGTAAAGATTAGGGAAAAGGTGCGGGGCTTTTCGCAGGAAATTGTTTATGTGGGTTTGGATGTGGCTGGGTGAAAACTCCAAAGGGGGAACTTTTATGCTCCACAAAAAGTAAACTCCTGGAGGACAGCGACCCATTGAGACTTTCTGTACGTCTTTAACTTGCCTGAACCTAGTACAGTGCGTGGCACGGGATTTAGCATTTAACAAATGTTACGGAATGAATTCCACGCTACGCTGAAGAAAATACTTCTTCAGAGAGAAAGCTTTTGATTAGATATAAACTCCATTAACATTCTTTTGCACCACAGCGGTTGTGCATGTTTCTCTGTACATGTGCAGGAGGCTGCACTGAAGCTAAGACACCCAAAGTTTGCTGAGAGGTACTGTGTATTACGGGAAATTTATGCATCAATCTATGGGAACTATGTTTTAATTCTTCTTGGAAACGCCTGTGAATTCTGAGTTCAGTTCCACCCTCCCTGTTTTATAGCTTATCTTTATCCATCTTTTTTTTTTCCTTTGTAGGAGAGAGTATTCGTTCCTCATCATTATCTCTCAGTAGTCAAGAAGTAGTTTTATATTTTCACAAATTAAAAAAACAATTTGAAATCTCATAATCTTTTCTAGAATCGACACAATTGGAGAAACAAATGAAATCACTAGTGAAGGTGCTTTTGAGATTATCAGTGGATGGTTTCAGTTATGGATTCTAGTGGTATTATAATTTCCAAGTGATCAGCCTCTACAGCTTTCCTGATCACTTTCACAGTAATCTACATTGGTTAGGATGGGCTAGGTTATGGTGCAGTAACAAAAGATCCAAAAGTTTTAGTGGTTTAAAAAAACAAAAACAAAATTATTTCCTGCTCATCAACATGTTCATCTCTGTAGGAGGAAGGGATTGGAGGAGTGGGGAGAGCTTCAATTTAGCCATTGTCACCAAGCAGCCAGATGGTTTAGGGAGGCTCCAATCAGTTTCTTCCCCACATGCATGATAGGCACAAGGAAGATGAATAGCAAACAGGTTCTTTCCAAAAGTGATACAAGTCAATACCACTCACATTTCATTGACAAAAGCAAATTGTATGGGCATGCTATCTTCAAGGGAGCAGGAAGTATAATCCTGCTTTTTGCCAGAAGGAAAATTAACCCAAATTTACTGATGAACAGCACCAATGATTACTGCAATCCATCGTTCTAGTCACCAATTTACAGATCACTCTCCTTATACTATAATACATTCACTCCTAACACAAGGGAAACAGTCAAAAATTCTGTTCAGTAATGGCAGTAATCTCAAAGTTCAGCATCTCTGGATGATGCTTAGTAGTCCCTGTATTAGAACAGGAAAAAACTTTTCTCTTGTTATGGAGACTTGAAAAGACAAAGTATCCCTGCTTACACACACACACACACACACACACACACACACACACACACACACACGTGTGCACTGAACATACAATGGTGGGATAGGAGCAAAATAACCGTGGTAAACATTTCTGTTTAGAAAGCAGAAGAATGGGAGACATGAATGAATAGTTTTAGCAAATATTTTACCACAGCTAGCATGGATTGCCAACTTCCCGGTCTCTAACAATAGTTTCCTTGCCACCATCCACTAGTTTCTAAGTCATAGCTAGATATTTTAGGGTTCCTATCATAACTGTACCTCCTTCTGGGTACCAAATTCTGTATTAGCCAGAATGGGCTAGGTTATATTCCAGTAATAGAAATACAAACTCTCAGAGGTTTAATACAAAGATATATTTCTTACTTAAACTATGCTCTCCAAAAATCAGTATTGGGGACGGTGGGGAGAGCTGTTCCATATCTACTCAGGACCCCAGGTTTATGGAGCCCCACCATCTGGAAGTTCCCCAGTCACCATAACAAGACATAGGAGATGCTGAGTCATGGTCAAGGGCTTAAAGACTTCTGCCAATAGTGACATATTTCACTGTGTGAAGCAAATCATATGGCTATGCCTAACTTCACAGGAGCAGTATATCAGAGAGCTTCAGGGGCATAACAAACCACCCCAAAACTTAAAAGCTTATCATATCAGCTATTTGTTTAGCTCATAATTCTGTGGAATGGCAATTTGTATTAGGCTCAGTGGGACAGTTCTGCTGGCTGGCCCTGGGCTCACTCAGGTGCTTGTGATTAGCTGCCTGTCAACGACACAGCTGTTTCTGAGGGTGAGCTGTCAGCCGGGACAGTAGAGCCACCAGGCCAGGTGTCCCTCATCATCAGGAGACTAGCCCTGGCTTGTTCACATGGTGGCAGTCACAGGGTTCTAAGAGCAGCAAGAGAGCAAGCTTCAATGCACAAGCACTTTTGAAGTTTCCTCTTGGGTTACATTTGCTCCAGGTCCATTGCCTAAGTAAATCATATGGCCAAGCCCAGTGTCAATATGGGGAAATAGATCCTACCTCTTAACAGGAAGAGCTGCAAGACACATTGCAAAGGAGTGTGGAAAGAGGGAAAGAAGTGATTTGTGGCCGCGTTTGCAATCTACTGCATAAGGGAAAGTGCAGTGCTATCATGTTCCCCCAAAGAAGGGGAAATAGAAATATTAATGAACAGAACTAATGAATATCATATCACTAGAATTTCTGGAAGAAGGAGATCATGGTCAGATATAATGAAATACACAAATAGAGTTAACTTTGGAATTCAGCTTGACTTTGAAGAGCAAAGACTTTTCCATGGCAAGTATCACAGAGTATAATAATCTGATTACTTGACGTTTGTGTGAGTTCAATGAACATAGAGATAGGAGTGTAGCTTATTCACCTTTGTATTCTCACCATCTAGTGCTGTTCCAGGCATTTAGTTGGTGCCTAATATTTATTGACTGATTTGACAGATATTTGGGATATATATAAAATCAAGGATAGAAAGAGGGTCATATCCAGGATTGTCTCCTACACTGAAAATCTAGCTACTCATAAAGGAATTTTAATATAACAACAGATATATGATATAAAAATGTTAATGATCTTTGGAAAGATGTTTTTGTTCTATTGTCTGTTTCCTATACATATTGTATCATTGACTTATTGCTGTGTAACAAGTCAATCCATAACTTAGTAACTTAAAAGAACAACCATTTGTTATTGCTCAAAATTCTACATATCAAATGGGCAGTTCTGTTTATCTGGTGAGGCCCTGCTGATCTTGGCTGGGACTGCTAATGCTAGAAGCTGCTTGATCTAGGATGGCCTCACTCTGGTCTGGAGTTTGGCTCCCTGTTTGCTAGAGTAATGGGAAGGGCAAAGCCATGCATCTCATTATCCAGAAACTACTTTGAGCTCATTTATATAGTGGTAGCATATCAAGCAAAACAAGAGGGTGAACACTAATGTGTAAGTGCTTTTCAAGTCTTTGCTTGCATTATGTTTGCTTGCTACTCTCCCATTAGCCAAGGCAAATCATGTGACAAAGCCCAAAGTCTGACTAGGAGGAAACTTACTCATGGCATGGATACAGAAAGATATCAGAAAATTAGGGTCATTACTTCAAACCACCATAAATACCCATCAAAGTTCACTGTTATCCATCTAAAACTTATAAGCACATGAATAGAGTACCAAGTGTAGATATTAACCACTGGGAAAATTACATTTCATGATTTGTATGGTCATTTGGCAGTCAATTCCCAATCCAAGGTACATTTTAGGAGAATATGATATAAACATACAAATAAATTGGAGTTGTTTGAAATACCCATGTTTCCCTAGTAGAGAAATTTAAAATTACAGAAGTGTATGATGAGTCATGTTTTTTGAGTTACTGACCCAAAATGAAAGCTATTCTTTTAATTTGCAACAAAAATAAACAACCCAGTATACTAGTTAAGATTGTAAAATACCTATTCAATTATGAATTAACAACATGTAATACAAAATAATATATGTTTTATAATTTAATAAAATCTAAACCCTTTTGTATGAATTAGATATTTGGAATTATAACTTATAACTATTAGATGACTTAATTGACTATAAAATTACTCATAATGCTGAAAAGCCTTTTTTTAAGTAAACTTTATCAGCTTCTTTAAAAATATCACACTTTGCTATTTTTTTTTAGTTCTGAACTGTAATGCACTGCACTAATCAGAGATCTAAAAATCAAAGACAAATTTGATCAACCAATTATTAGGACATGGAACATAGCCCCCTTCTGGAAAATTTCTAATCAGCCACGTAATCATATTATGCTAAATTTTATGTAACTTAGATTCATCCAGGTTTATGAGCCCAAGATTTCTTAGGTTTTTTTTTTTCTTATGAGAGTTTGGACTGTAAGGACACCATTAACTCAGATATACATGCTGATGCATTTAATTTCAATACTATGGTTAAATAATTAGAGATATATAAAATAGATTAACGATTTTGTCTTTTTGATGCATTTCCAAATATTATCAACATCTTTTTTGTATCTTTTGTAGGGAACAATGATAACATTTCAAAGGACGGAATAAAAATTGAAGAAGCAGAAATATATGATGATGCACTTTATTTTTTATACTGTAATATCTACCTATTTCCTATTACAAAATTGCCTTTTGTATACATAAAAATGGGCATGACATTGGGTCCAATATTGTCACTCTTGTCAGGGTGGTATCTCACATTTTCATTGTTCATGTTCTTTGTTTACTTCAACCATAGGGTATTTTAAGATAAATCTAAAATATACTTTTAAAACATTACTATTACACTCTGTTACCCTCTTCACACTAAATATCTTATATCAGATACAATTTTTGCTATTTTAGGGAGACTCAGGCCCTAAACTGTCAGGATAACCAATACTGAAATTAGGGTGAGCATGTTTCCTTTTTCTTTTTTTTTTTAACTGAATCATGTACCTTTGAGCTTGGCATCTAAATTGAATAATTTTACCATCTATTTTTTCTTACATCCAGGCACATGTTAATAGCATCTGATCTATCACTACTCTTTTTTGTGTCCCCTTGAAATTATTCCCCCAGCCTAACTCATTATTATCATTTTCATTTCAGCCTTTAATAAAATTTCAATGTATTATATGCTTAATGATGGCAATTTGATCCAATTAAATCCAATTTCATAGTTCAAAGTCAAATAAAAATGATATCTATAGCACCTAGGCTATTACAGTTTAGAAAGAGTACAGTTTGTTTAGGTCAATCCCTTGCTTTTTCAGATAGGGAAATCGAGGCCCAGAGAGAGTAAGCAATTTAGGTAGATACAAAATTTATAAGCAGTAGGCCCCAAATTAGATCAAATTTCTTGACTCCTAATCTTGACTTTTTTTGCTATAATAATGCCATCATTTGTTGAGCATATATATACAGTATTAATTCATTTAACCTTTCCCATAACCTTATACAATAAGTAGTGTTATTAATATCCGCATATTGTAGAGAAGGAATTATAAATTGGCTCAGAGAAGTTTACTTGCCCAACATCACTCAGCTAGTCAGTGTTGGAATTGGAATTTGTATTTGTTGTTGTTGTTTTCATTTTTATTCCATTTTTTTCATTCTTTTTTTCTTCCTCTTTTCAAGTATTACTTTTCCCAAGTATTACTTTCAAACTCCGCTCATTGGGCCAGAGACTTTTGTGATCTTAGTGAAAAGCTTGCCCCTTGTGTAGCACACTACCTACATCTGGGAATTCATCATGGAGTTGGAAACTGAACACGTCTTTCCAAATTTAACGACCGTTTTACACTGGGAAGCAGTAAAGAAGGTGATAACGTTGCCTTGTGGAAAAAAATCAGAAATTGAGGAACCTGTATTTTATATGATTTTCATGAGTGACTACTGATTATTTGAGGGAAAATAGTGACACAAACAAAAAAGCATGATCCCGCAGTATTTAATATACCATTCAGCCAAACTGGGGTTTTCGCTGCCAGCCATCTGATACTTTCTCGATGTCTACTCTCACGGAGCTTGTCTAATACTTCTTTCTGTGCTCTTAAAACACTTTACTTATACTTTTTCTCATGGATCTTATCATGTTCTTCCAAGTATTATAATTATTTATGGATGTATCTATTGTTCCACTCTATCACCCTGTAGGTTGTAAAGTCAAGACCTGGGTATTCATCATTTCTTTATACCTGTTTCTACACTTAGTTGATACCCAAGAGACTTTTGCTGAATTGAAATGAAAGGGTAGCAAAATGGGATTTTTTAAAAGAAAACATGAAAGACATAGGAATTCTTTCATTCCACCCCCTCCAACATTCTCAAGACCTACTCTTAAATCCAAAGTTATTTTTTATCTCTGATGTCCAGACAATGACAAAAGGTGGTGGCATGTTTCCATTTTACAGAGGTTATGTTTCAAATTAAGAAATTATTATTTGGCTTTTCTGCATGTTAAAACTCCTCATACAAAATAAACCACAATGTCTTATGTGAATAAGGTGTATCATTTTACCCACCAATATGCCTTAAGGAACTGAAATATGAACAACTGATGAATTTGAAATTTTTTCCCATGCTGTTGATAATAGTTAGGATTGGGTCCCCAGTTTCAACATGCAGAAAATATTTAGATATAAAAATAATACAAAATACCAATAGTTCAGGCAAATAGGCCAAGCAGTAAAGCTCCGAAGTAAAATTCAGTGGATTAAAGAAGTTTATTTTAAAATATTACCATAAGGAAGGTTTATTTAACCAGCAAAATATGATAGTAGTCCCTATTTATATCTACCTAGAGAATAGACATGAAATAAAGGTAGAAAAGGATGAGGCAATTAAATTATACTATGATTTACCTTGATAAAGATATGAATTAAAATGTGAAGTTGATAAAACTTTAGTACCTTTTAACTTAGTAGTCAATATGTCAAAATTATAGAATATTTGAAGGTTTAAATTACAATAATAAGATTTAAATTATAATGAATAATCACTTATGCAACAGTGGAAGGTAAAGAATAGTCTAATATTATCCTATTGTAGACTTTCAAATTTAATAGGCAAAATTACCTGATCTCATTATTATACACTAAAGTCATTAGGCTCTAAACCTCTAAACCAGAAACTTGAAAGAAAAAAGAGATCTAAATATAAAACCCAGCAACTCTTTGAATATCATTGCTCTTCCCCAATCTCTCTCTGTTTCTCCGTTGTTCCCAGAAAATAGAAGAATCCTAAAACAGAAGGTAGAGGTGAGAGGTCAGCTAAAAGCCCAGGGATTGGTTGAAAGATTGTGTAAGGAGCTCTGAGAACTACCCCTGCTTCTGGACTCCCTCTCCATCATGTATGTGCAGCCACAACTTTTTATCCCAGCTCCTACAAGAGGTTGGACTTTTATTCTTTAGAGGAATTGGATTGGAGAGATTATGAATTTGAGGACTCCAAGTAGTAGAGGGAGGGGCTAAAGCTGCAGACTAAACACATCTTACTAAATAAAGGTTGCTAAATTTCCCTTTACTTGCTCCTCATAATACCCATAGCCAGATTTATACCCTTTAGCAGGAAATTGGAGATCCTTCTCAAGAGAAACTCAAAAGTCTCACAGAAAAGACTTATACATGCTAACACTTGAATATCTCCTTAATGAAAAGCTGGCCATCTGTTTGATCATACTTAAGTAAGGTCCAGGAGTCATAAAGCGCACCCATTTGCATAGAGCGTCCAAAAAATGTTTTACTCATAAATGTGCACTGGCTGCTAAGAATCTTTAGACATTTGAGGAAAACATCCAACTTGAAAGACAGAGACCAAAACAAGCAGATGAAAGAAATTCAAAGTAAAACAGAGACAATGCAGGGAACACAAGAAAGCTTCCACGTAATTACAATTAGCATCTTCAAAAGATAAGATATTGCAATATTAAAACAAGAATTACTTTGAAACAAGATGCTATGGAAAACAGAGAACGAAGAATCAAGAAAGAGCTCTTGGAAATTAAAAATATTTCAGATGAAATTAAGATAAAATTCAATAGCAGTGTTGAGAGGTGAAGACAGAAAATTTCTTCAAGGTAGCATCAAAAAAACCCAAAGAGATATAGAGACAGACAATAGAAGATGTGAAAATTTCAAGATCAATTTGAGAAGTCCAGTGTCTGAGTGACATGAGTTCCAGAAAGAGACTATAGGGCAAACTGAGGGGTTGGTATTATCAAAGAAATAATTTTTAAAAATTTCCTAGAATTAAGGGAAATAAGCCTCTAGATTGGGTGGCTTCACTCCAAGACACATAATCATGAAATTTCACGATCCCAGGAATAATGAGAAAATTCTAAAAATTTCTAGATAGAAAAGGTAAGTCACGCACAATGAATAAGGAATCAGAGTAGTATTGGACTCCCCAGCAGATGACAATGGAACTACTTCAAAATTATAACTCAAAGTGATCTCCAAACTAGAATCCTAAAACCTGTCAAACTATCAGTCAATTATGGGAATAGAGTAGATATTTTCAGGTTTGCAAGTTCTCAAAACATGTACCTCCCATGCACTCCTTTTCAGGATGCTACTGGGGTAAGTGCTTTCTTATAACTAAATGAGTAAGTGATCACAGAAACAGGGAATCCAACATAAGAAAGAGGTCAAAGGATTTCCCAAGGTGAGGAAGGACAGTTATAGCTGAGAGCTGGCAGAAGACCCAGAAAGTCCAAACGCAAGCAGGATGATGGAGGGATCCAAGAAAGAATATCCTGGGGCAAAATGGAGCAGAATTTGTAACAGGCTTGACCTGGAGAAAATTGAAAATTGGAAGGATACTTGGAAGAGCAAAAGGAATTAGTAATAGGCACATAAATAATGGAGAAAATAGAGTCCCAATATCTGTGACTTTGAATTTTTATCTTTGCTTTTTCAGTGTCTATGATAATGCCTGGCATGGAAGAGGATCTCAGTGAGTGCTTACTGTATGGATAGATGGATGGATGGATAGGTGGTTGAATTGATGAATTAATGAAATAGTATAATAATAGTGACAATGATAATAATAATAATGACTTTGTGCCTTCCTCCACCTAATAGTTCCTTAAACTTAGACAAACTTCTAGGAATGTTTATTGAATTTTGTGAATGCATATTGTTTACTTAATCATTTGTTAATCCCTTTATATTAGTCAGACTTCTTAGTTTTGAAAAACAGAACTTTAAATTTGTTTAATTAAAGTAGGGAATTTGTTAAAACTCTGAAAAATTCCAGGTGATATCTGCAGCCACAGAATGGATCCAGGTACTCAAAAATAATCTGTTTCTTTCTGTCTCTTACCATTGCTTTCCTCTTGGTTGTTTTCATTCTTTTTGTTTTTTTCAAATTTTTAAATTGAAGTATAGTCAATTTATAATTTTGTGGTATTTTCTGGTATATAGCATAGTGATTCAGTTATACATATATACCTTTTCAATTCTGTTTCATTATAGGTTATTACAAGATATCAAATATAGTTCCCTGTGCTATACAGTAGGATATTGTTGTTTATCTGTTTTATGTACATAGTTAGTATCTGCAAATCCTGAACTACCAATTTATCCTTCCCCACCTCCTTTTCCCCTGGTAAGCATGTCTGTTTCCTATGTCTGCGAATCTGTTTCTGTTTTGTAAATAAGTTCATTTGTGTCATTTTTTTTTAGATTCCACATATAAGTGATATTATATGGCATTTTTCTTTCTCTTTCTGGCTTACTGTTTTCCTTCTTAGGTCAGATCTCCCCATGTGCTCATTACAGACTTAATCCCCCAGATTAGCAACACCACTTCTTTATTAGTTACTCTGAAATACACAGCTTAGTCAAAGTTGACCAACTTTTATCAATTTCTTGAGCCAATTATCGTGGCCAGGGGAATGGAATATTCTGAATGGTTAGGCCTGGGTCACATGAAGAACTCTAGAAACATAGATCGGCCTCATCCAAACAACATGGCCTCAAAATTAGGCAGAGATGGCTTCACAGAGGGCACTATTAGCAGGAAAAGGGAATCTAGATATCCAGACAGGCAAACCAAATAGCTACTTTATTGAAAAAAATTTACCTACTTTACCCTGACCTCTATGAGACAGATGAATAGTCCTCCGAATTAACCTGTCAAAACAGAAAACATTATTTGAGAATGCTTGTAAAATTTGACTTTATATCTCATATTTCACCTCTGACCTTTCTAACTTTTTGGCATATAAATTGTGGATCAGCTCTATTCAACAGAAATATGATGTGAGACACAAATGTAAGTCACATGTACAATTTTAAATTTTGTAGCAGCCATATTTAAAAAGTAAAATTGACATTAATTTTAAGAATATATTTTATTTAATCCAACACATCTGAAACATTTTCACTTCAACACATAATCTATATAAAATTTTAATGAGGTATTTTACATTGTTTTCTCTGTACTGTCTTTGAAATTCTATGTGTGTTTTGCACTTGCGGCACATTTCAATTAAGATTAACCACATGTGGAAGGAGGCTACCATATTGGGCAAAATATTTCTGGACTGTGAAAACTCTTATATTCTATTAAGTAAAGTCTTTCCCTCCCCCAACCAATTTCCTCTCTCTTGAACACCTTCTCTTTCCATTCTAGTCATCTTTCTTCCTTCAATCAAATAATACAATGCATCAAATAGGATAATGTTAATTAATTCACAGTCATGATTTTGAAACAGGAATAAAAAGAAGTCTTCACGTATTTTCTACTCTTCAAGAATAAGAGCTGAAATAAAATGGCAAATCACTCTGGTGCTTTTATTTAGTATGAATTAAAGCAATATGAAACAGATGATCACATCTTGATGACAATTATGGTACTACTTGGCAGGAAGAACTGAAGAAGGAATTTGGCCTGGTAGTATTAAATAGCTGCCCAGATAGGTTCTACAAGGAATAGAAAGAGTGAGAAGAATCAAGTTATTCACATGCAGCTAATGAAATAGTTGCATCATGTAGTTGGGGTAATCTCAGTTGCTAAGATAGAATGCCTGCTAGTTAGCACACCTTTATTCCTCGAAGAAATCTGACTTGCACATAATCACTTTTGAGGATAAGTCTTTAAATGTACTTTTTTTTGTATGTTTAAAAAGCAGGCTCTTTTTCTATTATGAATCCCTTGATCCAGGGGTTTATTTTGACACCTTGAGGATTATGTAAAATTTATTGCCGAAGCAGCATTTTCTTTTAAAGCATTGGTTTCCAAGCACTCTTTAAGAAAGATAAAAAATAAAATAAAAAGCCTTCTAAAATGTCAACTACTTTGGGATGGATTTTACATGATTTTCTCAGTTCAAAGAAAACTGCAGTATATATAAAAATGTGACAGAATTTTCCTTTGCAAATTTATATACAGCTATAAAAACACTGTTCATTTTTCACAGAAATATCTTAAACAACTTGCATTTGTATACATTGGGTGATTTAATTTTAAAAATCAATACTTAAGATATATACCTTATTGTAAAGTTTATCTTTCAGTCAGGAAGCAATACTCCACACATAAACACTCAGTAAACATTTTCGGCATCTAATGCTTGTCAAGTGTTACACTAAGTGCTGGGTTTCCAGGATAAGTCACAGAATTGGCTTCTGTGATCACGACATTTGTCTATAGTGCTTGTTGCACACTATTTGTTGGCCTTCCTTTTAGAAATTAGACCTTAATTTTCTCTTGAAGACCATTCCCTCTCCTATTCTCAGTTTATATGCTTCCTATGGAATTGAGTCCATCTCTTGACATTAGACTTGAGCAGGTGACTCAGGATTGGCCAATCAGAAGATTGCAGTCCCTGACCGTGACTGGCTCTAGAGACAGAAATAGTACCTTGTCTGAGCCAAAGAGACACAGTGAGATTTGGGAGAGACCTTTGCTCTTTTCTACTAAATGTGCTACAACCGTTTTGCAACTAAGTACATGGTGCTTGAGAATAAAACCACCGCCAAGGAACAGAGCTAGCTCAAAAAGGAGAGAGGGAAACCAAGTCCGGGAATGAGCGCTGTCTAGAGCCAGACACCTTGGCTTCAGACATGGAAAGAAGAGAATAAGCCCAATGAAGACAGTGAGTTGGAGGGGAGGGGAGAGTTCAGATTTTAGAAGGAGAAAGAGCATTCCAACTGGATGATGTAAGACTAAAGGCAGTACAGACATAGGAAACAAACTTACGGTTACCAGGGGGGAAGGTGTTGGAAAGGGATACATTGGGAGTTTGAGATTTGCAGATACTGACTGATATATATATATATAAAATAGATAAACAATTTTATACTGTATAGTATAGGGAACTATATTCGATATCTTGTAGTAGCTTAGGGTGAAAAAGAATGTGAAAACAAATATATGTATATTCATGTATGGCTGAAGCATTGTGCTGTACACCAGAGATTGATACAACATTGTAAACTGACTATACTTTGGTAGAAAAAAAAGTAAAGAAAAAAAAAAAAGACTAAAGGCAGCTATGGTATGATGAATGGGGAAAACCTCAAACAGTTTTGAGAAGACATGAAATGACAATTTATAGACAATAATAGAGGGATCAGAGGAGAGACTTGAGAGAGAGAGGCAAGAGACAGATCACGGAAGATCTTATCCTCCAGGTTAAGTAAGGAACATCACACAGAGGATGGCAGGATGACTGACATATTTTAAGCAGAAGAATGACATGGTCATATTTGTTTTTAAATCATTTAAAAAGTGCTTTATTTAAACAAGCAGTTAATGAATTAGAAGAAAAGCTGCAGGAAGAAGTAGATTATGTGGGGACAATTTAACAAGTATTAGATTGTGAACTCATCGAAGACAAGGTAATTTGCGTCATATCAAGTTCAACCTCTGATCTATCGTACTAAACCATACAAAACTGGTGATATTTGAGTGTGTCTGACCTATTTTAAAAAAGCAATCACATATGTTTAATCAAATAGAAGGATGTTATATTCTTATAGGATAATGGCCAGAAAAGAGCATTTCTTGATTTTTTTCCTGTGTAGTTTCTTTGATTTAGAATCAGGGTTTTTTTCCTTAGGAGACATGGACATATTTTTATTGGAGACAGAACCCTCTGGGACATTGCAGGATAGGTTGAAGGGTACTAGAGGAAAGGAAAGAATTTAGAAGACTTTATCATAGTCCATTCAAGAGTTAATAAAGTTTGCAAATAGGGCAGCAGTGGGGAGAAGACAAAGAAGAAATGAAACATTTATTTATGTATTGGAGTTATGTTTTTTGAATCAAACTAATGTGTACACATGATTTAAGAATAAACTAGTACTGAATGGTTTTTAATGAAAAAATAAGTCTGCCTTGCACTTCCTTAATCCCAGTCCTGTTCTCCACAGCCAACTACTTTCAATTTTTTAACCATTTATGTTAATAGTTATTCTTGTGGTCAGCCAGGACCTTCATACTCCATTGTACTCTGTACCACTTGTATGTGGCAACTGTATGTGGCAACCCTGGATTAGCTCCCTATCTCTAAATAATACGTGTTTACTACTGGTTCCTGACTTCAGTTTTTGATACTGTCAAACTATCATCTATTTTCCCTTTTTTCCTACCTTTCAATATAGTTATATCACTATTTGAATACGTGCTTTTAAACACGTGTGCTTGTTATAGGCTGCAA
This sequence comes from Camelus dromedarius, assembly GCF_036321535.1. Lineage (NCBI taxonomy): Eukaryota > Metazoa > Chordata > Mammalia > Artiodactyla > Camelidae > Camelus > Camelus dromedarius. The sequence goes on along the minus strand of NC_087436.1, from coordinate 111,004,487 downwards.
TATGTCCTGCGAAAACTCATACGTTGAAGCCCTACCCATACTACCTCAGACTGTGACAGCATTTGGAGACAGGGTCCTGAAAGAGATGATTAAGTTAAAATGAGCCCTTGAGGTCAGACTCTAAATCAGTCTGCCTGGTGCACTTATAAGAGGAAATTTGGACACAAAGAGACAATAGAAATGCGTGCAGAGAAAAAAGACCACGTGAGGACACAGTGAGAGGGTAGCCATCTACAAGCCAAGGCGAGAGGGCTCAGAACAAAATCTGACACCTTGATCTCAGACTTCCAGCCTCCACAATTATAAGAAAATAAATATCTGTTGTTTAAGCCACCAGGTCTGTGGCGTTTTGCTAGGGCAGCCCTAGCAAACTAATGCAGTGATTTAAAATTTGAAAATATCTAACACACTTTTATTCCATGTTTCATCAACCAGAGACAATGTATTTGATTCTCCATTTCTCAAAATGAAGGTTTTTAGCACCCTTACCTTTCCATTTGCTCTTTCTTTCTCTTTTAGCTTCCACTTTTCATCATCTGCATTTTTGCCTCAAGTTTTTGATAACATTTACAGTCTATCCTGGAACCATACTTAAATGTTCTATGCTTTATCTATGGGTTGATTCTAAAAACTGGTCATCTATAAAAGTGGTCTGCATGTTATGACTGTGTTCACTGAATAGCCAAGCAGTTTAATTTTTATTTTCCAAAGGTTTTTGTTCTCTCTCTCTCCCTTTCTCCCCTACTATCAACTTGACAGACCTGTAGGTTTTCTGAGTTTGGGTAGGCTCAGCTCCCGGTTGCAGTTTGGGTTCATATGCACTCCATGTGCTTCATTCTGGGATCCATGGCTACTTGGGGCATGCTCTTCTCATGAGGATGACAGATGTGCACAAGGGCAAGCAAGACTCCATGATCTCCTTATATCACATTGGCTAACATTCCACTGGTCAAATCAAGTCACACAGTCAAGTCCAAAGTCAATGGGATGTATATTCTGCCCAACGTGAACCTTGGCAAGATTGTGGGGAAGGGAAGGAAGAATTGTGAGCCAATCAGACAACCTACCACAGGTACCAAAGGCTATGGAAAACCACCATACTTTTCCCTAAATTATTTGCTTAATCCCTTTAGAGAAGAATGCTACCTTTTTTTTTGTTTTTTTTTTTCAGGCATATATTTGACTTTTGTTAAAGTTCACACATATTTAAGAAAAAAGGCTCACATACATGGAATAATAAAGCAGTGGTATCTAGCACTATTGTATCCAGTATGCTGTCTAGTATCCAGCGCTGGGGCCCTATATAAAACAAGCACTCAATAAATATCTGAATGAATAAGTAAATGAATGCATGAATAAAAAGAAACTAGTTTCTTAGAAGGGAGCACTCAGATCAGAAAATTTAAAAAATATGTATATATTTTTTTCTCCCAGATAATTGAGACGGTTTCAGAGTTATATATGAAAATGTATCTTACCTGTCCTGTGTTCATTCTCCTACTAACTGAAGTTCTTTGGTGAATACGTTTAATTTTTATCTTTAAAATACATTCAAGACTAATTTTAAATTGTTTGCTGCATTAAAACATGTCTACCGTGCAGAAAAATTTGCTTGAAAATTTTAGAATTTCATAGGATAGCTGCTTTAGAATTTAAATGGAAAATATTTCATATTGGTAAGGTTCTAAAAGTCTTTTCAGTCAACTAGCTCACTTTATTTATTTTATTATTTTTTTAATTAAACTTTTTTTTAATTTGGGGGGAGGCAATTAGGTTTCTTTTTTCTAACAGAGGTACTGGGGATTGAACCCAGGCCTCAGGCATGCTAAGTACACACTCTACCACTGACCTATACCCTCCCCACTTCAACTATCTCACTTTAAAAGAAAAATAACTGGCATAAAATACATGAAAAAGTTCAGCCACAGAGATGACTTTTTCCAGGCTTTGTGGGACTGCATCTACAAGATTCCATTTGAGCCTGGAATTGTAAACACTCCTAAATTACGAAGTATTTTCACAATGATTTTCTTTTCTAGAAAGTTTAAAAATCATTATTGTCTAGTAAATTTTGTTTAAAATAACTTATTTGATTAAGCTCTTTGGCAAAACAAGAAGTAAAAAGCCATTTGGGCCAACACCATGGATTCCATTCATGAAATGAGGCAAGCTGAATGGTGGCTTTGGTAATCTTGTTTTGATTTCTCTCTGAAAACTTTATTACTAAAATGGTGAATTTGGTAATTTAGTAATCTCTGTAATGTTAATGGAATGCAAGTTCATACCAGTGGTAACATATATATTCTAAAGTGCATGGTTTGGCTTTACCATCTTGTTTATTTATTTAAATATTTTGCTCTGTCTACCAATTGGAGGCTATTACTGGGGACTGTTAATGAGATCCATACTCACATCTTGGTCTGAATAGGTCTCATTGTTCCTTTGGCCAATTAATATCTTGGTATTTCAACCAGTTATTTTTCTTCCTGGAGCGCCTATGATAGAGATGTGGAAATATCATACAGATGGATGAAGAAAGTTTTTGTTGTCATGGAATGTTTCAGGTTTAGGAAGCTTCTATTCTTGAGAGTTTAGATCTCATGATTAAGCTTGCTATTCATAGCTTGCCAATGCATGTTTGTGACAGCTATTAGTATCTAATCACTGGATTTATTTTGAAAGAGTAGTTCCACTGAGTAGGCAGCAAAGGAGATTTGCATGAAGTCAAATGTCTCTAAGCTTGAAAAAATGATTCCACAATATATGATTTTGTGAGAGAGAGAGAGAGAGAGAGTGTGTGTGTGTGTGCAAGCTCAGGTGCCAAATCAGCTATCACTGGTTGTATAAAGAGGACCTCTTTAAATTCACTACTGCTTCTACCTTGGAGTAACAGACTTCTACCCAACTAGGGATTAAAAAGGACTAAACGGGGGAAAGTACTCTATTTTTTGTGTGTGACAGGGGAAGGAGAGGGGAGGTCTGTTTTTAATCAGCCTCATCTGACAAAGTGAAGATACTAGGGATGTGTTTTAGTTTCCTAGGGCTGTTGTAACAAAGTACCACAAACTGAGTGGCTTCAAACAACCCAAATGTATTACCCCATGGTTCTGGAGGCCAGAGGTCAGAAATCAAGGTGTTGGCAAGGCCATTCTTTCTCTGAAACCTGCAAGAGAATTTTCCCTTGCCTCTCCCTAGCTTCTGGTGGTTTGTTGGAAATAAATCTTTTGGAGATTCTTGCCTGAGTTGCATCACTCCAGTTTCTGCCTTTATTGTCACAGTGTTCTCCCTGGGTGTCTCTGTCTCCACGTGGCTGCCTTATAAGGACACCGGTCGTTTTGGATTACGGGCCCACCCTGCTGCAGTATGACTTCATTTTAACTTAACTATTTACATCTGCAATAACCCTAGTTCCAAATAAGGTCACATTTTGAAGTGCTGGGGGTTAAGACTATATATATATGTATATATGTGTGTTTGTGTGTGTATATATATATATAGTGGGGGTCACAAATCAATCCATCACAGATTATAAAGCAGAGAGAGAACTCAAGTGCAGAAATGTATCTGGTCAGGAAAGGGCCTCTGATAGCCTGTATGGAGACTGTGTGAATTAGGACAGATGTCCCTCTGGAGGAACGCAGTCACCTTGCCAGGGCTCACAGCTGGAGAGAGAGCACAAGCTGGATTTCAGCCCCTCTTATCCCCTCAGCACAGTGTCTTTATGCAGTGCACAAACAGACCAAACTAGCAGTGGTCCTGAGACTGGGGTTAGGTGGTGATAAGGTATGGGCAGTGAGAGTGCTGGCAAGGGAAAATTGATGAAAATGGAATATTTTGATGGAGACAGAAGTAGGGAGGGCAAATGGCATTCACTGACTCATTCCAGCAGTATTTACTGAGTGCCTACAACAGACTAGGTGCTCTGATGGTGCCTGATACACAGCACAGAACAGGGTGGAGCAGTCATCTTCTCTGCCCTTAAGAACTTACAGTCTAGGGTAGACAGATGTTGAATAAGCAGACAGCAAGTACATGATTGTAAATCGTGGGAAGTGTTCTGAAAGAAATAAAGAGGGTAGAATGAGAGAAGAAAATAGGGGAATCGAGTAGATGAACTTTTTTGGATAGAGTGATCAAGAAATAACACCTTAAAGTGACATTTAAATGTAGTCTTAAAGGATAAGACTTTAGGGTGGCATTGGCTAAAACTGGATCTAGTGGGGTGGGATATAAAAGATACCTAAACTAAAAATTCTTGAACTCATTTATTTTAGATTTCCTTGTTTATCAGTGTAGACTTTTTATATTACTTCTCTTTCCTAGAATTAATAGGATTCATTATTTTGTTGAGAGTTTTTAGTACTCTCCCATTGGAAACAATCTCATAAATACAACTCAATTTAGTTTAATCAATTGTTCAAAATTTGCAGCAGTTGTGAAATGGACATGTTATTATCCAAGAATTATATTTCCTCAGAGAATGCGGGCCATCCAGGTGTCCTATGAGGCCCAATGATTCTCCCAGAACTGGAATCAGTTGCCAAAATCCCTGGAAGCAAAACTGAGGATGGATTTGTGCTTGAAAATGTTCACACGAAGTCCCCACATCTTGGGCATCCAGACTATTTAACTATTTTATCAAATAGTATCAAAAGAGCTAAAATGAAATTTGCATTTTCTGATCCCTACCACCTCCCAGTTCTGTATCATTACATTTGAGGTTCAAGATGCAGCAAGGAAAATGGACTTCTTTTAAAATAGTTGGTATAAACTACCTAGAAGTTTCACATATTCAGATGTCATTGTCTGTGCTCGAATACTACTTGCAAAAAAATTGGATTTAAAGTATCAGCAATACAAAAATAAGGAATTAAACATAAACTCTGGTCAAATTTGTGGCCAAAGGGAATTTCATGGCTGAGAAATGCAGACAGTTCTCTACAAAGGTCCTTTCCACTATGTAGACTTCACTTAGTGTCACTTCCCAGGGAACTGGGACTTGCTGAGTGTTCTGTCATCCCAATCACTTTCCTGCTTTCTTTTCTTCATAGCACTTATCAACATCTAAAGTTATTACATTATTTATTTGCCTATTGCCTGATTTCATACACTTGAGTTAGGCCTTATTTGTCTTCTTCATAGTTGCATCCGTAGAACCTAGAACATAGCACACAGTAAATGTTCAATAAATATTTGAGAATGAATGTAAGAATGAATGAAATTCAGGAATAGAGAAACATTCTTACTGACAGGAGCGCCAAAAATTTATTTACTCAAAAGTGGTAAAATACTTTCAACATTAATTCTACAAAAACTATTGTATTATGTAAGTCACTTTAACTAATTCACTTAAACTATTGTTGTGTACAAATTCACACATCTAAACCATTGAGGAGAACATGACTCTTTTTCTCTTGAGTTCAAATTATTACTTACAGATTGTTTATTCATGAAGGTAGAAATTCCTTCTAACATTCAGTTGGCATTCCTTTGTAGTATGTATCACATTGCTCTGCACATTGCACATAGTAGGAATAGTAATAGTGTTCTTAGTAGTAATAGTAATAATAACAACTAATATTTATTGTGCACTTACTGCATGACACTGTTTTAAATGTCTTTATAGATTATCTTATGTATATCTCGTAATAACCCTATAACTTTCCATAGTGACACAGTTAGTAAGTGTCAGAGCCAGAATTTGAACCAAGGATATCTAATCCCTGAACCTAACTTCTTAACCTCAGTCATATACTAACTCCAGGAATATATGCTTATGAAACAAATTGCTACTATAAAACAATTAGGCCAATTATTTAACATACAATGAGTATTCAGTGAGTGTACTTCAAATCCTCACTTTTGAAATTTATGCATCTTTGAAAGAGTTTTTGTTGTTAAAATTTTCTTAAAGGATCAAGATATATCATCAAATAAAAGATCATGATCAAATCTCAGAAGATAATTCTAGAATAATAGTCTCAAAAATGTCTTACACAATCAAAGAGTGATTACAGTGGGATACAGTTTCTTTTCTTAGTCAGACTTTATTTACAAGTAGCAGAAACCCACACAAAATAGCTTAACATAAGGGACAATTTCTTTGAAGTAAACAGAGATATCCTGAAGAAATCCAAATACAAGAAGTATTTTTGCTTTGCAAATCTAGAAGTAGAATTTGGCAAGTGATCAAAATCTCTTTTTTCTCTCTCTCTTTTTTCCTTCTGGAGCCACAAAGTCCATTAATTTGCATATCTACACCATTAATTATCATTCCCCCTCCTTCTTTAGTTTTTCTGCTTTTCTGTGCACATGGTGATGGGGAGTAGGGGAGAAGATGGCTGATCAAAAAATGGAGTCCCAGCCCTCTCCGTATACAAGCTAAGTGCCTGCAGATAACTGATGTGTTCCTTACCTCAGGCTCTCAATTACAAATTCTCGCTAGAGAGAGCTCAGTAGTCTTCAACTTGTCTCAGTGTCTAATTGACTGTGGTTGGATAACAGAGTTGACCCAGTACAAAGGCTCGATACCTTGGGTTAAAAAGGTATGGATTTGGGAGAAATCCTCAGATAAGGTGAGAAAGAACTAAGAATACATCCCAGAGTGTTTTCTATAACTTTCAAGATGACAACCTTGGAAGAGAAGGTCACTCATTTAAGAGTATAAGTTTTTGAGTGTTTGCTTTAGAAAGTCAGTTTAATTTCTTTATAGTAACCTGACCTTTACAATTAACAGAATTTTGACTGAAATTTAATTCATAAACAATGCATAGATAACTATGAGAGGATAGGCTAAATTAACTATACTAGGTTAAAGTCTTACAAAGTCATAGCAATAGATGCAGATTAATTATTCTGTAATATTAAAAATAGGATAATTTTTATTAAGGCATTCCAAGTAAGAGAGTTCAGAAAGTAAAAAATAAAAAAGCTCCAAAATAATTAATATAATTTCCATATCACCAATAATAATTACCAAGAGAAGGAAAAAGAAAAATGCAATTCACAATAGCAGTAAAAATAGACCTAAGAGTAATGTTGACAATAGAGTGTAAAAATCTATCTGGAAAACTATAAAATTTTGTTAAGAGATAATAAAAAGAAAACTTAAATAGAGAGATGTACTATGTTCATGGATGAGATGGCTGCTGTAGATACAATTTGTGAGGCATGAAGAGATGAGTGCAAAACCAAACCTCAGCCAAATATAGTACTTTGTTTCCCATGCTAGAGTAGCTGGCCCAAAAGTTCAGTGCTCAAACCAACCTTTGGGGCATTCAGAAACCTTGGGATTTAATAAAATTGAAATTTGGAAAGCTGTTCCACTGGCTTTCAGGTCTTGAAGCTGAAAGAGTAAACCTGGGACTTCTAGCAGCCATGTTTCCTTCTATTTGGGCAAAATCCATCTGTGGTAGCAGAGAACAAAGTACACAGAGACGAGCAATGATGAGACAAAGTCAGCAATGTCTTGGAGGTACCCATCCCTGATTCCATCTGCTGAGCTCTCCACAGCTACTTTACTTCTTAATTTTTTTAAATCTGTGACTACTTCAGAATCATTCCAGTAAATCTCCATGTCTTTTAAAATTTTTTTGCAACACTTATGGAATGTCTAACACATACAGAACAAGTCTTGTTATGCTCATGGAATTTACATTCATTCTAATAGGCGATAACAGACTTTACACAAATAACTAAGCAAGAAAACACTAAGTAAAGATAAGTGCCATGATGAATATTAAAAGGGATGATGGAATGGAAAGTGATGGGAGGACTAGTTTAGTGTGGAATGTCAGGAAAGGCCTCTCTGATGAGAAAATATTTAAGCAGAGGCCAAAATAGTAGTTTATGTGTAAAATAGACAATTTGACCTTATGTTTGATTCTTTTTAATATATTTTACAAATATTAACAGTTAGTTTGCACTGGCTTTCTTTCACCAGCAATAGAAGGAGTTCAGATTGATACAAATGTTGATTGCTCTCATATTCAGTTTCAATCAAATTTCCAGTTTTGTCAAACTTAATTTCCAAAATCTGTAAAATATATAATTACAATAAAAATTCCAAAGGAATTATTTATTTCACTTTATGTTTAGTTTTTAAAATTTTGGGATAACATGAAATATAAAACCAGCCAAAAATATAAAAAAGAACAAGTAATAGGGGGAAACTTGCTATGTCAAACATTAAAATACATTATAAGTATCATAATTAAAAATTGTTGCAGAGAAATGCTGTAAGAATAGAGAAGTTGATTGAAATTAAAGTATAAATAGCTGGGAAACCAGATCTTGGTGTATATAAAAACATATATTATGATGAAGATGGCATAAAAATTTAACTAGCAATGGGAGGAAATATTAAATCAATTAAGCTTATAATTAGCTAACAGTGGTAAGCAGAATTATAAGATGACCCCCAAGATTTGTGGCCTCTGGTCTAGACATACATTCTCTCACTTACTCCATCAAGTACTAATCTAGGTACTTCTGTGAAGGGATTTTGTAGATGTAATTAAGGTCTCAAATCAGTTGGCTTTAAAAATAGGAAGATGATCCTGATGGGCCTTACCTTATCAGATGAGTCCTTAAAAGGGATAAGCTCTTTCTGGAAGGAGATTTAAAATGTTAGAGGGATTCCATGTGAAGGAAATTCTCCTTTGCTGACTTCGAAGATGTGGGAAGCCTCTGGGAACTAAAAATAGCCCCCAGCTGACAGTAAATGTGGACCTCAGGGACTTCAATTTGGCCAATAATCTGAATGAGCTTGGAAGGAGATTCTTGCCCCACACCTCCAGAAAAAAAGACAGCTCAGCTAACGCCTTGTTTCAGCTCTGTGAGACCCTGAGCAGAGAACTCAGTCACATCATGACTAAACTTCTAGCCTACAGGACTATGAGCTGATAATGGATGTTGTTTTGGATTGCTAAGTTTGTGGTGATATGTTATGCATCAGTAAAAATCTAATATATTAACTTTGAGGGGGAAAAGTAAACATAGAGAATCACCTCTTTGTAACCCATCAAAATAAACCCCGTAAGTATTAATAATGCTTTCAGTGAAAGGAATGAAACCATAATGCAAACTTGTCTCATCTCACAATGTGGAGACGTATTATTTAATTTTTTATTTTGTAATTTTAGGTACAAAAAAGGATACAGGCACTATATATGTAAGATTTAATGCATAATCCTAGAATGAACAACTTTGAGCCCACCATTCAATTTAAGAAAGAATATTACCAGTGCTATAGAAGATACCTGTTTTCTTTTAGGATCCTTCCCTTCTTTTTCTGGGCCTCCCCTTCTCTATTCCAATCAGATAAACACTATCCTGAAATTTATGTTTATTTTTCCTTTGCTTGTGTTTGTATTGGCAATAAATTCAATATATGTATGTATCCTTAGACAACATATTGTTCAATTTTGCTTGTTTATGAGCTTTATAGCATATTCAATGTAATCTTCTATGACCTGCATTTTTCCCACTCAATGTTATGGTTTTAACATTTTATTCCTATTGTTGCATATAGCTTTCATTCATTCAGTTTTACTGCTATATAATAACCTAATGTGTCAACATATTATAATTTACCCAACCTCTTGTTATTGGATATTTTGGTTATATTCATTATTTTTGCTATTAAAAGCAACATTTCCATAAATATTCTTTAACATGTTTCTTGGTTTCTTTAGGATGTATACCTAGGAGTTAAATTGTTGAACTGTAGGTTTGTGCATGCTCAGCTTCACAAGTTAATACCAAATTCTTTTCTAAAGTAATTGTACCAAACTGTAATCTCACTAGCAGCATTCTTGTCAATATTTATTAGTGCTCTATTTCCTAATTTCTGCTAATCTAGTGGATATATCATGTGCTTCATTGTGGTATTAGTTTACATTTCTGTGTTATTAATGGAATTGAGGGCATTTTCATATTTATTTGGCTGTTAGCTTTCCTTTATAATACAATTATTGTCCCCATCTTTTTGGCATTTTCTTAATGAGTTGTTTGACTTTTCCTTATTGATTCACAGAATTCCTTGATGTATTTTGGAAACTCTTTGTCAGTTATTTGTGTTCCAATTATTCTCAATAGTTACTGATTTGTCTTTTCACTCTCTTTATCATGTCTTTTGATGAAAAGAAGTTCTTAATCTTATTATAATAGAATTTATAAGTCTTTTCCTTGATAGTTTGTATCTCATTTAAGAAATCCCAAGGTCATAGGATATTTTCCTATATGTTGTTCTGAAAATTTTAAAGTTTTACCATCACGTTTTGTTTTTAATTCATTAGAATTTGATTTTTTATATGACAAAAAGTATGGAATCAATTTACTTTTATTTTTTCCATGATCAGTTGTGTCAATATCATTTTTTTTGAAAGGTTGTTTTTTGTCCGGTCTGTAGAGTTGTCTCTGCTAGGTATCAAGATGCCATAAATACATAGGTCTCTTTTTTGGCACTGTAATTGATCAATTTCTTTATCTCTGTGCTTATAAGACACTGTCTTAATTAAAATAACTTCATAATAAATTTTGTTGTTCTATAAGGCAATTTCCCACACTTTATTTTTTTTCAGGTTGCTTAGACCTTTGTTTGGCTATATAAGCTTTGAAGTCAACTTACTAAGTTCCTGGAAGAAATCTGTTGGGATTTAGAAAAAACTTTTCATCACAAAAAATTTCAAGTATACATAAAAATAAAGAGAATGGTATAATGATTCATTATTTTATGGGAGAAAATTATTTTTGTACAAGAGTGTGGAGGTTAAATCCAGAAAGATGGTGTGTTAGTTTGCTGGGGCTGCTGAAACAAAATACCACAAACAGGGGGACTTAATAGAAATATATTGCCTCAAAGTTCTGGAGGCTGGATGTCTGAGATCAAGGTGTTTGTTCACCCTCTTCAGGGCTGGTTCCTTCTGAAAGAAGTTAGTGACATGCTTTTCTCCTAGTTTCTGGGGGCTAATGTCTCTCCTTGATGTGCATTGTAGATGGCATTCTCCCTGTGTCTTCATATCGGCTGCCCTCTGTGCATGTCTCTCTTCACATGGTGTTCTTTTTATAAGGACAATATTAGATTAGGGGCCCAAACTTACTCCAGTATAACCACCTCTTAAATAATTACATTGCAATGACCCTATTTCCAAATAAGCTCACATTCTGAAGTACTGGGACAGTGGGTTAGGACTTCAACATATGAATTTGGGGTGGGGGGACGCAATTCAACCCTTAATGGATAGTTTGAGACCACAAACTGTGGTGCTGGACGAGGGTCTTGGAGAGTGTATGGGAACTCACAGGTGGGAAACCCAGAGAATCACAGTTGAAAAAAACACAGGACTGACTCCATTCCAGGGGTCTGGTTAGAAGGGATTACTCTACAGAACTGTCACAATGCTTTGGCTGAAATAAACTGGATCTGACAATTTTTGGTCTTTGTATTACATCTGGTCAATTTTTGTATTCCAAGAGGAGTGTGTTATTGTCAGTTTTGGGTCATAGATTTGGAGTTGTAGGGGGTTGTAGGTCAAGTCACCTTGATTAACAGTTCCAGACACAATGAAGGAGAGACAATTACTCAAAAGAAAATTGGAGCACTGTTAGCTCCAGAGCAAATGTCCACAAGAAATGTGTAAGAGAAGAGCCTAGAGGCAGGGAGCCAGTGAGATCATTTCAAAAGCACCATATAAAATGATGAGATAATGAACAAAGGTGAAGGAGATACTATGAGGCAAGTTTTATGGCACCCCAAAATTGATTGATGATGAAGTGAGGTATGCACATAGTGATTTGAGAGTGATGACAAAAGTAATGTGGTCAGGAAGGGAAGTTGGTTTTATAGGAACATGTAGAAACATCTGTACTTTTTGGTTGCCCAACATCCAAACATTCCTCATATTTTGGAAGGATTCCAAAATAAGAAGGCAGAGTCCTACTTTCTACCGTGGGAGCCAAAAGTGTGTGTGCAGGAGCAGATAATCTCTCTCCAAGCTTCTTCTTAAGTAGTTAAAGTGTAGGTATATCACGTAGGCTGGACACATCAGATACACCCCTTTTCTTGTGGGAGTTGTGGAAAAGGGCGGTGAGTGGTCAGGGATTATTTTTTTGTGGCAGAGTTGTGAGTCCAGTAGCACAAGAGTAAGTGTTTACTGGCGATGACATAAAGGCAGCATGCTCAGCAGCCTGGGTCTGTGGTGGGGTGTGGTATCTTGGTTTCTGCTTATTTTTTGAGGCTGGCTCTCCACCTCTCCTATCAATCCTGTGAGCTGGCCTCTGTAGACTTTCAATCAATTCATTTTCTACTTAAGTGGAGAGTTTGTTCCATTTGTTTGGAAAGACAGATGATGATGTACAGAGGCCACAGCAGGGTTGAGAGTGACTGGCATTTTAGTCATGATGTGTGAAAGCAAATAACATGACAGTCACGTAGAAAGTTCAGAGTCAACTGGCTATGAGCGAGGAGTGCCTGCGAGGAGTCAGTGGTGGAGGCGGAGTCGGCTGTTACCCACTTCGATGCGATTAAGGCAGTCATGACACTGGATGAATTTGTTGGGGAGAGAGAGTGTGAAGAGAGAAAAAGAATGTTCAAGGTTAATATTTGGACTACCCCACAGTGAGAAAATAAAGAAAGAACTAACAGCAATCACAGAGGTGGGCGGAAAGACAATACTGTTCACTCATATAGGTCAAGCACAGAGAGAAGTTCAAGGGGAAGCCAAAGAGTCAAATGGGTCATGGGGTGTTCAAAGAGAAGGGGCAATAACGTTTCCAAGAGAGTGAGAACCAATTATAATTTGTTCAATTTGTCACTGGTAGCCTTTTAAAAATTATGGACATCAAAGCAAAATGTTAAGAGTTTAGTTGTTTTAAATTAAGAAAAACAAATGTATATTATTTTCAATAGTTTTTAAAAAATTTATCAGAAAGTGATAGAAATCATGTATGCAATGACTTGCATGAATGTATGTATATTTACACATATTTAAAATATATCTTTATCTTTAATATAATTTAATTTTAAGTCTACAAAGAGGAAAAACATTCAGAAATCATCATTTCCCTGGCTTTTCCCTTCTTCCTTCCATTCTAGCATCATAATTTGCTCTGGACTTAATATTAGACTACTTGAGTTTAACTCTTGGCTGTGTCACTTACAAAGTATTTGGCCCTAGGCAAGATACTCAGCCACTCTGAGCCTCCATTTTCTCACCTGGAAGTGAAGATTATAATAATACCTACTTTACTGGTATTCCTGTAAGGACTAGAGGAGATACATTGCACAGAGCTAATGGTGCTTGACAAAGGCTGCCTTAATCTCAATTTAGTAGGCAGGAAAACTTGTTTGTTGGTATTGGCATGCAGTTGGTTTAGAGCCTTCAAACATCTGTTCCCATCTCTTCTTCCTTCCAAATGCCTCTTCTTCTCCATTTTTGTGTGTTTCCCACTTTGTATGAAAATATAATTTACAAGTATTCTTGTGTGGCCCTTCTGACTAACCTTATGAATAGGACCATTTCATTCTCTCAGGTGTTTTCTCAACTCTTAAGTCAATCGTTTCTCACCATTGCATCAATTTACAGTTCCTTTGTATATCAAGTTTTATGTGTTTTCAAATTACTTTTCCCCTTCCTATTTGTTGTTGTTGTTGTTATGATGTGGTAGAAAGACGTGTTGGGAAACTTAAGTTACAATTTGTGCTCTGATACTAACTCTCTGTGTTGCTTTGGATAAATCCTTTATGCTGTCTGGGTCTCATTTTTAACTCCTTGAAAATAGGGAATTGGACTAAGAATAAAAGCTAACACTGAGTATTTTCTGTGTGCTAGACACCTTTCCATCAGTTTTACAGTAACTTGTGAAGTAATAGGCTCTGCAGTCATGCCTATTTTACAATGAGACAACTGAGGCCCAGACTGCTAACTAAGTTGCCTCAGTTCAGCCAGGTCTGAACTGAGTGTTTACACTTTTATAGCTACAATGATCCTAGAAGGTAATGAACGTCTTGGAATCTAGATTGATATTCTGTTTGGTCATTTGTTTGTGTGATATATATATATATATACACACACACACACATACACACACACACACACACATACACACACACACACACACATACACACACACACACACACACACATATACATACATACACATATTTTGTACAAATCAGGGCCAATAGTCTTGATTACCTATCCACTTAAAAACTCAAAGTGTTCAGGTCTTCTCTGAGGAACTGTAGCTAACTAAACTTTGAGTAAGTTAAAAACAAACAAACAAACCTAATACATGCATTAGCAACATTTTTGAAAGAATAAAACTCATTTTTAAAAAACATTTTGTTTTAAAAAACTTTTAAAAATATAAAACTCAGACTTTTGAAGAAAAAATTCTTTGGGGAGTCTTAGTTTTTTTTTTCTGTGCTTGTAGAACTAGATCACTGAGTAATGTTCAAGTTTTTTTTTCTTAACCTTTAAGAAATTATGTTGACATTGGGATAAATACTTGTATTTTTATCTCAAAAATCTGATAAAGATGGAAAATTTGTGTTCACACAATCTGAGGAAAATAGACCATTAGGGAATCCAGAGCTAAACCACCTCCTACAACTGAGCTGATTAATTTTCCCGTAATGTCAGGGAACTGAACAAAATTTAAAAGATTCTAAGTTCTCTACTTCCTTTTTGAACTCCCCTCTCCAATGGGAATTATTCGACCACTGGGTAAGAGTATGAGTGTTTTTAGGGCTAGTCAAGATTCTAGAGAATTAAAGCAAAATATTCTCTAACCTTTAGAGTAAGATGGGTTTTCTTTTGTTTGATTGACTGTGCCCATCAACATTTCCTAGAATGTGATCCACAAACGACAATTCCTTTGAAAAAAGGACTCTGTTTTCAGATACATTTGGGTAACTCTGAGTGAAGCAAAACTGAAAAAAAAAAAGGTTTTAAATTGTAGTTCTTCTTAGAATATTTCGTTTTGACAGTGCATTTGGTTTTTTGATCAAGAAACAGTTGTTAAGCATCTTCCATCTTCCATGTGCCAGCCTTTGGGGATAGTAGAGGCACCATTCCTGCCCTTTGTGGAGCCAGGGCTGGTAAAAATCTCTTGTAAATCTGCAAGCAAATGTAAGGTATGCAGTTCTTCTTACTTTTTTTTTTTTTTCACCACAAGAATCTTTTCTTCCTTCCTTCCTTCTTTTTGGTTGAGCATCTCTGGTGACTATTTTTCTGAGGAACATGCTTTCAGAAAATGTAGGACTAGATTCCCTTGATATTACTTTTCTCAGTGTTTTCCCTATGAACAGATGCTAGAGAACAAGGCCAGGGTGAGCAAGCAATGAAGTAGACCCAACTGCTGACTTTACACGTTTATGTTCCCTAAGGGCACCCAGTCATGGTGAGGTCAGCGTTGGGAACATGGGGACAAGATGGAACTCAAGTACTTTGAAGTAGTGAAGTTTTTCAGTGGTTTAATATCAATAGGGACGTTGATAGACAGCATTTATATTTGGAATTTTTCTAAATATCAACTATCAATTTGAATTCTAACCAGCTGGTGCAGTATCTTCTCTTCTGCCTGGTGGTGGGGAGATGCCATCAGAAGACTACCTTCTTCTCATAGGATTAAAGAACACCGGGTATCTTTTCTTTGTGGAGAAGAACCAAGGAGGCAACGTTTTGAGATGGGGAGAGCAATGGTGGTGGGTGGGAGAAGAATGTGAGTCAGAAACAGAACTTGGGGAGCTGAAGTTATTTCCAACCAGTGCTATAAACCAGTCATTTTGTAAAACAGTGTCGAGGGTCTGTGGACAGCAGGTCTTATACTTACATGTGAGAGTTTATGTATGAATATGTCAGACCTGCTGTGCATGGAATTCTCAGCACTGTTTTACAAAATGACTAGTTTATAGCACTGAAGTGGTACCAGGAAAGGACTAGGCTTTCTACATTAGACAGACCTGGATTTGAAACTGAGCTTCTTCATTTCCTATTGGGTGCCTGTTACATCATTACTATGCTCTCAACTATGTGCAAAGGTTCTGTGAAGGTTGCATAGATGGAAGAAACAGAAACTTTGCCCTCAAAGAGCTTAGGATTTAAATGGAAGATAAGGCCTGCACTTTTACCCATGATATAAGGTAGGAAACGAAGAAGCATCACAAGAGGTTATGCAGTTCTATTTAACTCTCTATTTTCCGTTTATAATTTCATTCCTTTGAAATAATGAGGGCTCTCATCTGCATCTGAAGGCTTTATCACAGTGAATCTAATTTCTCAAGAAAGAATATGTTTTGTTGCCAAACACATCAAAGTCATGCATATTTCTACTTTGCCTGTATTTCTAGCATGTTTTGCTCTTATTTGTTAAAGTTAAGCATTAGCTAAATAGGCAATGCTATTTCTACTCAGAAACAATTTGAATAATTTGTATAGTACTTTCTAAGTTTTCACCTGCTTTCACATCTATCTTCTCATTTGTTCCTTGTAACAATTAGATGTGGTAAGAAAGGTGTAATACTTCTTTTGGACAGATGAGGAAACTGAGACTCAAGATTGTCCAGTGATTTACCCAAGTTAGCAAATGAGGTAGAGTTGAAAATTAAACTACAGTTAATTGATTCCAATTCCTTATCCCTTCTTGCAGACTGTAGTTTCCCAGCTTTTGGACTTCAGAGTCTTAAAAAAGCTTCGTATTTATTCCAAGAGATTAGTGAATCTAAATATACACAAAAATTAACTATAGTCTAAAGAAATACATTCTCATACATGTATTCTCCATGCAGTTAAGATGCTATTATGGCAAATATAATGTAATCTCATTTAAAATGTAATTAATTCATACTTCTTTTTGTTGTTCTGCATTTTCTTCAACTATCATAAGGCGTGTCCATTTATTATTATTCTTATTATTATTACTATTATTATTATTATTATTATTATTGTTATTAACAGGGAAAAGGAATCCTTGATGCCTACCCCTCTAAAAGGAAAATTATCAATTACTTTAAGTAAAATGCAAGTCAATCAATTGAAAACAACACTGCAGAGAGTTTTTTCTTTCTTTCCTTTCCTTGTCTTTTTCTTTCTTTCTTTTTTTTCTTAAAACAAAAACAAAAACAAAAAAACTTCCTGCTGGTCAATGCTTTGGAAGCCTGTGGTTTCTTTGTTGTCCAAAGTGCTATTTTTAGTCTGCACCCAAAGGTCTGGAATTCTCACATTGACATAGATGGCCAAATTTTCCTATTGACCAAACTATTCATGAGATAGGATACAGAAATCTGTTTCTACCTTTATTTTTGCAATTGTTCTTAAAATCTTATGGGATATGTTTTAGAATACATATGATTAGGTGATCCAGAAAATAAAGAATTTATCTTATAATTTTATATCTGATTAAGCTAAAAACTGGCTCTGCAGCTGTTACATGAAATGATAAAATCTTCCTATTTAACTTCTTAATTAAAAGACGCAGCTTTTTAACTGGGGTTAAAAAAATCCCCCAAACTATGTTATCTTAGGCCAGGAAAAAAAACAATCGCAGACCATAGGGACGAAAACGACACAAGAGAATGGTGACAGGCAGGAGAATCATATCAGCCCTGTCTTCCTATCCCCACCTCCATATGTCCCTCATTGCTTGCACATTTTTGATGGTGAAAGAAAATGCTGTTAAGAATTACACTGTTATATACTGGACAGTCTGCCTTCAGCAAACTAGGAATTCTTACTTATCACAACAGAGCCAAACAGTTAGGGATCGACTCCAGTAAGGTATATTTTAAAACATTTGAAACATTTTAGAATTCCTTTTCTGCTCCCTCCCAATTGAACCTGGACTCCCTGTATTAGCAAAGTGGTATGACAGCTTAGTTGCCTTATTGATCAAAAATAGCAAGAATAAAATTCCTTATATGTTCGAGTGGTACTCCCATTCATCTTGTGTTTTAGCTCTTTCATAAGTCTTAGTACCACAGGTGAGTGAGTGATGGAAGCAAGTCTTGCCAAATATGCACCCAAGGGAGAATAATTACAATATTTCTACTTAAAATGAATGTGTTTTATTTCTTAAGGAAGTAAAAAGAAATTCAATTCAAAAAGAGATTTTTCTAAGAATTAATATAAATACAAATTTTCAAAGTGTTTAACATCTTTCCCCAGTTTGTCTTCATTAAGCTCACCATTTCTTGTGTTCTGCCTTCTGTTCTACTAATTTAACGTGTTTGTGTGTTACCACTTAGTACTGGTTAATTATTGGCTAATTTATGAAAAAAGATGAAAATAGTTTCCTATTCTAAAGATTATAAAGCAGATTTCTCCCCCTCCTGAAGTGTATGATGTGCTGAGACTCCTACAGAAATTCCAAAAAAAAAAAAAAAAAGATTCCAAGAAAATAATTTATAATTATTTTTAAATAAAGTAAAAGCACAATGTGCTTTCAATACCCAGAAAATGTGGCTGATGTAATTACATAAATATTTTTACCATCTTTTCAGGAATTTAAGGAGGCTAGTACTGGTAGATTATGTTTAGAACCTTTTTGATACTGAAAGGAGAGGGAAAGCAGCTGGTAAATGTTGAAGAATATGGTTGGAATTTTTTTGCCAGGCTTTTAGATGGTTTAAGTTGTTTTTTATTTATGCATAGTTACATATTTTAAAAAATTTTGTACTCTACTTGAGGGCATACAATTATTCAGTCAACTCATTATCCATGGTGGTTATTTCTATAAAGTCACTGTGTATATTGAATTATTAAATATTAAAGAAGCTCCACTCCTAGGGGAAATACAGTTAGGTTCCTGTGAACCTCTGGCCACAACATTTTCATCAACTGATCAATATATTACTTTGCTTTTACATGTGTTTCAGTTTAAATACACCTTATTTAATATATATAGTTGACTCATTAACATTGAACTCATGGCCAGCAGCACTATAACTCATAGCTGAACCAAGCTTATCTAACACACATTTTTCCCATAAGGTACACCACAGCCTTCTTGTGTTCAGGAACACTAGACAGCACTACAGCACTATGCTTGGGGACTGCTTTAAACAGCAAAATTACCTCCCCCATCCAAAAAAGGGGCACAAAAATGAGAAATATGTGGCACTAAATAGATCAGAAAATACTGGCACTTGTTTATAGTATGAGAGCTGAAATAAGAAGGCAGGGCGTCTCCTTGTGTGACTTCAGGGGGAATACGCACATAGGGCGACTCAGTTTTTCCAATCTGTGCCTGCCTGCAGATGATCATGAAAGCGCTGTGAGTACCGATTAGTGAGGAGTGAAATTTACAAATACAGAGCCCATGAATAATGAGAATGGACTGTTTCTTTATTACCGTGGTACCACTGGTAACTATAACGTTGCCTGGAATGCAGTAGGAGCTCAATATGTATATGTTGAATAACTGGAAAAGTGTCCCATAACTTTTTTTTGGTATATATATATTTTATTGAAGTATAGTCATTTTACAATATTGTGTCAATTTCTGGTGTACAGCATAATGCTTCAGTCATACATGAACATACATATATTCATTTTCATCATAAGTTACTGCAAGATACTTAATATATAATTCCCAGTGCTATACAGTATGAACTTGTTGTTTATTTATTTTATATAACACTTTATTATTTTTTATGGCTGAGTAGTATTCCATTGCATAAATATACCACAACTTTTTTTTATCTAGTTATCTGTTGATGGACATTTAGGTTGTTTCCATGTCTTGGCTATTGTAAATAGTGCTGCTATGAACATTGGAGTGCATGTATCTTTTTGAAATAAGATTCCCTCTGGATATATACTCAGGAATGGGATTGCTGGATCATAGGGTAAGTCTATTTTTAGTCTTTTGAGGAATTTCCATACTGTTTTCCATAATAGCCACACCAAACTACATTCCCACCAACAGTGTGGGAGGGTTCCCTTTTCTCCATACCCTCTCCAGCATTTATCATTTGTGGATTTTTCATGATGGCTATTCTAACTGCAACATGGATGTACCTGAAGATTGTCATTCTAAGTAAAGTAAACCCTTAACTTTAAAATGAATCCCAGTTGTATTGTCTTACTCCATTTTATATTCTTGAGAAGTCTGTGGTATACTAATTTTATAAAGGTGAACATTTTAGAATAGTGTTTGAATAAGCTAATAATCTTTTCCCCTTAGAACTTAGAAAATATTGCTCCTTTATCTTTGGCATCTAAAGTTGATAAAAATTCTGATGCCAATCTAAATCTTAGTCCTTTGTAGTGTATATGTTAATTCCTCCCCTTGTGCCCCTTTTGGAAAGCTTTTAGGATTTTTTTCATTTCCTTGGAAAAATGAAAATTCATATGTATTTGGACTCTGAATTGGAACATTTATATATTTCTTTAGTTCTGGGAAAATTTCATCTTTCATTTCATTGGTTATATCTTCTCTTCTATTCTCTCTGCTATTATTTACAGAAATCCTATTAAATGAGCTCTAAACTTCTGAATCTAGTTGACATATTTCTTGAAGTTTCTTTTATACATTTAAAGCATTGTCTTTTCTTGCTGTGTTCTGGGAGCATAAACTGGCTTAAATTTTTAACTCACATATTTATCTTCAGCTGTGTCCATTATGCCCTTCAGTCCATGTGCTGAGTTTCTAAAGAACTTATATATTCATTTTGAGTTAATTTTTTATATATGGTATGAAGGGTAGGGTATAAACTCATTATTTTGCATATGGATATCAAGTTGTTCAAGCTCATTTTAAAAAGGATTATTCTTTCCGATTGTCTTGGCACCCTTGTTGAAAATCAATTGACCATAAAAGCAAGGGTTTCTTTCTGGACTGTCAATTTTATTCCATTGATCTATATGTCTATTCTTATTTCAGTATCAGACTGTCTTAATTATTGTAGCTTTGTATTAAGTTTTTAAATCAGCAAGGTCTCCAACTTTGTTCTTTCTCAAGATTGGTTTGGCTTTTCTGAGTCCCTTGCATTTCCCTTGAATTTAGTATCAACTTGTCAATTTCTGCAAAAATGGCCGCTGGGATTTTGATAGGAATTGTATTAAATCTGTAGAACAGTGTAAGGAATACTTCAGTGTTGCTGATACCAGGCCTTCCAGATCCATGAACAAGACACGTCTTCTCAGGAAATTTGTTTAGATCTTCTTTAATTGCTTTCTGTAATGCCTTGTAGTTTTCAGCATGTAAGTTTTATACTCCTTTTGTTAAATTTATTCCTAAGTGTTTTGGTTGTTTAAATGCTGTTGTAAAGGGATTATTTTCTTATTTCATTTTTAGATTGTTCATTGTTCTTATGTAGAAATATAAGTGATTTTTATATACTAATCTTGTATCCTGGCAACCTTGCTAAACTCGTTTATTAGTTCTAGTAGTTTGTATGCGTGCATTTGTATTCCTTAGAACTTTGTGTGTATAAGATCACGTCATCCATGAACAGAGATAATTTCACTTTGTTTTTTCCAACCTGGATACTTTATTTTTCTTGCTTAATGTCCCTGGTTAGAACCTCCAATACAATGTTGACTGTAAGGGGTGAAAGTAGACATCTTAATTCTCATCTTAGGGAGAAAGACATTCAGTCTTTCGTCATTAAGTATTATGTTAACTCTAGCTTTTTTCATTGTAGAATTCCTTTATCAGGTTGAAGAAGTTTCTCTCTATTCCTAGTTTGTTGAGTGTTTTATCACGAGTGGGTATCAGATTTTGTCAAATCTTTTCCCACATCTGTTGAGATGATGTGACTGACTCTGATTAAAAACCCTGGACTTCAAGGCTTGAGTGTGTCTCCCCGACTGACAGGACTCAGTACCTGTTGTCACAGTCATCCCAGGGAGAGTCATATGATTAATGGGAAGGCAAATGGCAGCTTCTGCCTGTCTCTCTGGAACTCTGTCCTTTATGCTTTTTTCCATTCCTTATTTTAATTGGTATCCTTTCTCTGTAATAAAATATAATCATGATTACAACTTTCCTGAGTTCTGTGAGTCTCTCTAGTAAATAATGAACCTGAAGGTGGTTTTGAAGACCCTTAACACAAGCTGATTTAAAATCCTTGTCTATTAAATCTAATGTTCGAACTTTCTCAGAAGCAGTTTCTATTAACTCTTCTCCCCGACCCTCAACCGTGTATAGCCATACTTTCCTTTCTTTTCAAGTGTCATATTTTTTATTAAAAATGGAACATTTTAAATAATACAATGTGGCTATTCTGGAAACCAGATTTCCCCCACTTCCTCATGGCTGCTTGTTGTTGTTTATGTTTGTTACCATTACAGTTTGTTTGCTTCGTGATTTGCTCAACAGTTCTGTAATGTCAGTGTTTTTTGTCACGTGTGGCATGGTCACACATAATGGTCAGTCTCTGGTCAGTTGGCTTAGAGGTCAGCTAATAATTCCACAGGATTTCCATGAATGCTTTGAGCCAATAATTCTCCCAGCCTTTGCCGAAATGTTCTGTGTGCATGTTTGGCACAGTTTTCACATTCTGCTAGTTACAGCCCTGCCTTACCCTTCACTTCCTGCCCGAGGAGAGCCTCAAGTTCAGTCACAGGTCAGAGACAAGAGCCTCCTCAGGTCTTTCCCAAATATGCACTTTGCTCTCTAGGTTCCCAGGAATATGTTGGAGATTTCTCAAAGCCTTCTATGGACATCTAATTACATAAACAAAATTTTTTTCTTTAAGTCATCCTCTTGTTTGCCTCAGCTGTTCATCCTGACTCAGGCAGCTGTAATGTTAAATCACTGTCACTGATATTTTTCAATAAATGCCCCATGGAAAAGGCTGTTCATGTTGATTGAGCTCTAAGTCAGGTCAAACAAAGATGAGTCCTATGAGTAGGAATTTTCAGGTGTTTTAAAGTTATACTTGAGATTTAACCCCTAGAGATATGACTGAGGGGTAACAGGAGAAGGGCAAGGTCATTAAAAGGGGACATGCCACACCATGCAGTCATAGGATAAATACCAGATTTAATTAGGCAGAAGCAGGAATGAGGGGAAGGCTTAGTTCAGAGCACTTCTTGGGGTTTCTGTGGGAAAGCCAATGCAGTGCAGAAAAAACAGTTTAGGATTGGTCAGTTTGAATAATTCTGATGGGCTTTGGCCTGTAAGGGTGGTCTCCAGTCCCCTGATACCTGACCCTACAATGATGTAGGGAAGGGGAAATATTGGCTTGATGTGTGAGTCAGATAAGAAAGTGGGTGGGGGCACAACTTTGGATCTGCTTATGAAAGGTGAGTTTCGGGCAAGTTGACTTATAGGAGAGAGGTAAACATGTGGCTGATAGCTTGGTCCCATGATTAATAGATGTCAAATAGACATGCAGAATCTCAGAACACACAGTTAGAATACCACACAGGCGAATCTCGATCGTTCTCTTGTAATGGAGATTTTGGGAGGACTCCAGGCATGTTCTGTCCCTTCCATTGACTGCTGATTTTTCATAAATCTTATGGTTGCATGGCTGTTGGTTTTCAAGGCTGCTATGGAGCTGGGGAGAGGGGATGGAAACAGGACGTGAAAAAACACCACAAAACTCACTGTTCTTAATCAGTCATTTTTCTTTAATAAACACTCCTTGGATTATTTCAAGCTTTTTATTAACGTCCAGAGTTCTGACCATGTTGATTTAGATAATATTTGCCAGTGTGCTCGTAGTTTTTATAGAGGAGCAGATTTTCAGAGATCCTAATTCTGTTTTCCCAGAACTATTTTCCCTTGTCTTCTGTTTTTTTGAGTTTGTTAGTGGTGTTTTAGAAACTCTTGTCTGTCCACCATTGTGTTGGAGAAAGCCTCTTTGGTTCACTGTGAATGACACCTTTGGTTACAAACTTTGGTGGTTATGGGTGAAAAGCAAGATGTGTACACATGTAGCGTATACTGGACTTATGAATATGGGGGCTTTGGTGAAACGAGCTACCTGGAGTGCTGCCCTAACTGCATCACAAGCATGTCCATAAGTCAGAGCAATGAATCTTCTGTTCATCAGTCAGTGTGGAGGGGCAAAGTGGGGAGGACCGACTTGCTCTGACCGTAGCTCCCCAGCTACCCACCCAGACGGGAGCTCATGGCTCTCTCCTGCCCTTTGTACTACTTGCATCTGGCCTGGGACACCCATAGGACTTCCACAGCATTCTTCTCCTGAGTATACTTTGTGTTACGCTGCCCTCTCTTCATCTGATCCTTTTGCTTTTTCTCTTTTAGTGATTCCTCCAAATTTCTGGTCCACTGATCATATATTTACTTCAGGCCCACTGATAACAAAATCATTTTTTCATCCTTTGCTTTTTCTCCTCCCTTTTCATCTTTCTCTTCTTCTTCATCCCCACCTTCTCCTCTTCCTTTTCCTTTCTTCTTCCTGAATGTTTCTTCTGTTGTTTCTAGAGATTTGGAGCAGATAGAAGGGGAAGTTGGCCTGGTCCACTATCTTAATTCAAATATGAGCACTATGTATAATACTGACATGTAAGAAAGAACTAAAATGAAGAATGATTAAACTGCAGTAGACCAAAGTAATGGTACATCAGCCAACCATTAAATACGTACATTCAAAGAATGTTTAAGTCCGTACAAAGTATGTGTGATACATTAAGTGTAAAAAAGCAAGACTTAAGACTGTATTTCTAGGATGATCACAAAATGAACAAAAGAAAGTATTATCAAATTTCTAGGAAAAAAAAACTCGATGGAATATGCCAAAATATTTACCAAACATTAGTCATGTAATTTAAAAATGTGTGCCCTATCATTTGAAGGTTAATGGCTAGTGAGTAAGCCAGTGCCTGCAACTTCTTACAAGCTATGATCCCTAGGTAATCTGTCGCTCCATTTCAGACTACTTTTTTCTTTGCTCACTCAGCTATATAGCCAAACGAGCCTCTTTTTTGTTCTTTGAACACATCAAACTTACCGAGGGCCTTTCTCTTTGCTGTTTCCTACGCATGGAACATGATTTCCCCAGGTATACTCAGGGCTTAATCCCTTACTTCATTCAGGCTTCAGATGTGATTACACCTTGTCAGACTGTCTTATTAAAAACTAGCATTCCTGTCTTCACGATCGCTCTCTGTTCCCCTGCACTGCTTTTTCTTTATAAATCATTACTATCGTAATATGCTCGTTCATTTCTTTCTCCACTACAGTATGAATGCCACGAAAGCAGGGACTCTCTCTTGTTCACTTCTCTATCTTCAGGGCCTAGAGCAGGCCTTGGCTGGTAGTAGGTATTTAACAAATGTTTGTGAGACAAATAAGATTATGAATGCATATGTGATATAAAAGAGGCAATCTGTTATTTTCAGTCTATCATTTTACTTGACAAATTATATCTGGACCCTAACTTCTTGTTGAAGTTTGAGGTGTTAATATGGAATATGTAAACAATAATACCTTAACATGTAGATTTTTATTTTTATTTTATTTTATTTATTTTTTTTAAATTAGTATCTTTTATTCACAATCTGAAAAAATTGTGTATTAAACTTTTATGTATTCTCCCCAAGAATGTAGTTTATTTAAAATAGCTACGTTCTTAACAAAACATTGTTAATCAACTATACATCAGTATAAATAAATAGCTACATTCTTTATTCCTAGAATTTGTATTTGGTTGGCATGTAGAAATTTTTTTAACCTTTTTTATTGATGTATAATCATTTTACAATGTTGTGTCCAATTCTAGTGTAGAGCACAATTTTTCAGTTATACATGAACATATATATATATTCATTGTCACATTTTTTTCTCTGTGAGCTACCATAAGATCTTATGTATATTTCCCTGTGCTTTACAGTACAATCTTGTTTGTCTATTCTACAATTTTGAAATCCCAGTCTATCCTTTCCCACCCCCCCACCCCCCACCCCCTTGGCAACCACAAGTTTTTAGTCTATGTCTCTGAATCTATTTTTGTTTTGTATTTATGCTTTGTTTGTTTTTTTGTTTTTTTGGTTTTTTTTTAGATTCCACATATGAGCGATCTCATATGGTATTTTTCTTTCTCTTTCTGGCTTACTTCACTTAGAATGACATTCTCCAGGAACATCCATGTTGCTGCAAATGGCATTATGGTGTCGGTTTTTATGGCTGAATAGTATTCCATTGCATAAATATACCACATCTTCTTTATCCAGTCAGCTGTTTAAACTTGATTTTTACAGATCATTTTACATCTAAGAACTGCTGGCAGTGGGTGAAGCTCTCATTCTATTACAAGTTTCATGTTTTGATTTGCCAGAGAAATTAAATAATGTAAATGAGTACAGAATCATTTATTGAATGCCCACTATATTGTGTTTTTATACATAATCCTAGTTAATTGTTGCTGCATACATGTGAAACAGAGATTACTACCCCCAGTTTTCAAAGGAGGAAGCTGAGACCAAAGAAGATAAATCATTTGACCAATGGTACAAAGAAATAAGTCACAGTCTGGATTCAAACCTAGGTCTTCAAACTTCAAAATACAAACCCTGAAACCTAGGTCTTCAAGCTTCAAAGTGTCATGCTTTCTCCATAGACTGATTCATTAATTTTAAAAATGTTTATTGAATAGCTATTATGTGCTAGGCTCTGTTTTATGCAGTAGGAATACAGCAGGGAACAAAACAGAAAAAAATCCTCATGTTTCGTTATAGTCTAGCAGTGGTAGCAAAGAGAGACAGAAAAACAGTAACACATTAACAACTAAAAAGTATATGAGGTGCCTGATTAGATGGTGACTGGTGCTAAAGAGAAAATGAAGCAGAGAAGGAGACAGGGCGTTCTGGAAGGAGTTTTGATGGTGGTAGAGTTAATATCTTAAATAAGGTGGTTAGCGAAGACTTCCTGGAGAAGGTGACGTCCCATTTGGGGCAGAGCATCCTTAGCAGGTGGTACAAGTGCAAAGGCACTGAGGCTACTGTGTGTTTGTGTCTGTGAGGAAAAGCAAGAAGCCAGTGTGTCTGGAGTGGAATGACCACAGCGGAGAATGTTAGGAGATCAAAGTCAGGCAGGTAAAGGGGAGGGAATTAAAAAGCAAGGATGTCACAGGACTTTGACTTTTACTGTGAATGAAAGAAGGACAGTTTTGAGCAGAGGAATGAGGTAATAATTTATGTTTTAAAAGGATCCTGTGATTTATGTTTACTGAACAGATTTGGCTTGGAAGATCAAAAGTTTAGTTTTATCCATCTTAAGTTTGAGATGCCTGACATATTGAGGAGAAATATTGAGCAGCAATCGGATATAGAGTTTGGAATCCAAGGGAGAGGTCTGAGGTGGCGATATAAATTTGGAAACTGTCAGCACATTGATGATATTTAAAGTAATACATTTGCATAAAAGCATCTAGGGAATGAGTGAAGATGGGGAAGATGTCCAAAGATTGAAATTTGGGGCTCAACATTAGAAACGAACAAAGGAGACTGAGAATGAGCATCCTGTGGGGTAGAAAGACAACCTGGAGAGTGAGGTTGTCCTGGAAGCCAAGAGAAGCAAGTGCCGAAAGGAGGAGGGAGCAGCCAACTGTGTAGAATGGTTCAGAACTGGAGTGGGCAGAAGGGAGAGAAAAGAGAAAAATATGTGTGGATGTGCCCTTTTGTTTCAACTAAGAAAGTTTTCTTCCTCCCTAGATCATCTGTAAGTTCAGCCATGTAGTGATGTAAGGTGATGGGCTGGGTTGGGCGCCATGGTTGACTTGTTTTTGGTGTGTGTAATCCCCCTGTCCCTCCTCTGCCCCGATTACTGATGGATCCTGGAGAGGAACATTTCCATGGGGATGTGTGCATTTGCTATGTCTGGCTTGTAGACAAGTAAATACAAATGCTACTTTATCAATTTACAGTACAATTGCTCCGTGGCCAAAAGCAGAGTTGGAAGTCAGCCTCCAACTGCTTTCAGGATAGAGGCCAAACGCCTTAGCATGCCATATCAGCCTTCATCAGATGTCTTTATTTCTTGCCATCCTCCCACTTTTCCACCTCCCCCCAGCCCCACCTCCCCCTACCGCACACCCCCTTATGCTCCATTCACACTGAACTTCTTGTCTCCTCTAGGCACACTGTGCTCTTCTCTGCCTCTGCTTTTACACATGCTATTCCTCGTGCTTGCAATGCCCTTCTCTGCTTTTGTGCTCACGAAGGCACTGCTCATCCCTGGAAGCCCAGTTCATGTGGAATTTCCTCTGTGAAGTCTTCTTGATCCCCAGGCTGGAGTACTTATTCCTTTCTCTGCCTCCTCTCTCCTGTTGAATTTACATATTGTACTAGAATCGTCTATATGTCTGACATTCCTTAATGGATTTTCCAGGTTCATACTGATCTCAGTATTCTTGACTCTGTCTGACCCATAGCAGGTATTTAATGATAATAATAGCTACTTTAAAAAACTCTATAGTATGCTTGCCTTTGTGCTAATTGCTTTTGCATGTATTTTCTCATTTTATCCTTGTAACAACTCTCTGAGGTAAGGTTTATTATTTTCCTCTGTTATGGAAGAAGAAACTGAGGTTCACAGTGGTTATGAAATGTACATAACCTAGATTTCAAATCCAGTTGATTGCAGGGCCTGGGTACTTAATTTCTGCTTTATACACTTAAATAAAAGAGAAAGGAAGAAAGGATTAGGAATAGAAGTTTTTTTGTTTGTTTTCTGGTGTCCTAAACTCCCATAGTCTCATCTTTCATTAATTTCTAAACTAGTGTGTCTTGCATTTGCCATCTTTCTAAAGTTTATGTGGCATCCTTTCCCCTTTCACATGATTTAAAATAGTCGTGTTTGTTTATACAGGAAATGTTCATAGGGATCTGTTCCCTGGGCATACCCAGACAGGAAACTACAGTAAAGCCTGAATCCAGGAAAAGGCTCCATGTAGTCAGGAGCGGTGGGATGAGAGAAGAGTCGAATCAGTGAAGAAGCAGGCCTACTACGTTGTAAAACTCCTGGGGGAATCCATCTCATTGTGATCTCATGTGAATGGTGTACTAAGGGCAGATGGTTGAAAGAGATGGGTGAGTGTGATGGTTGGTTGTACATGTCAGCTTGACTGGCTGTAATCCCCAGTTAATCAATCAATCAAACACCCATCTGAGTGTTGTTGTGAAGATATTATGTAGATCTGATTGACACCTACAATCAGTTGACTCTAAGTAAGAAGAGATTATCCTGAAAAATCTGGGTGGGCCAGATCTAATCAGTTGAAAGTCCTTAAGACCAGAACTAAAGTTTCCCTGAGGAAGAAGAAATTCCACCTGTGAACTGCAATATCAATTCCTGCAGGGGTGTTTCCATCATGCCCTTCCTGATAGCCTGCCCTAATAGTTTCAGACTTGCCTAGGCAGCCCCTACAATTGTGTAAGCCAATTCCTTGCAATAGATCTCTCTCTTCTCTTTCTTTCTATCTTCATCTCTATCTCTATATATCTCCCGTCTCTTTATATGTATGCTACTGGTTCTGTTTTTCTGGTGGAACCCTGACTGATACAATGAGCAAGCCAAAAAAGTGTCTCTCAGAGAAGTTAGAAAGAAAGAAAATAGCTGAGTAAAAGAAAGAGAAGGATAAAATAATAATAGATAATGTGAAGAATGGTCAAGGAGTAGAATTGGAGGATTAATTGTCACTCTTTAAGACTCTGCTTAGATGTTTCCTCATCTACACTGACGACCTTTGCCTCCTAGCTTGGATAATTATTCTTATTCTGTCTTGCTTATTGTCTCCTATCATGGTAAAGACATTGTAATTGCAAACTGATGTGTTTGTGGTCTCACATCCTCCTTCTCCATACCTTGGTACATGAGTTTTGAGACTCAAATTCTCAAAAAAAAAAAAAAAAAAAAGAGAGAGCCTTCATTGCTTTATCTCCAGTGCTAAGCTCTTTATAGCTTAGTTCTTAACTCATATTAGAGGGTGAGAAAACATTTGTTGATAAGTGAATGCGAGCTCACAACTTTAGGTGCTCAAAGATGCCCAGCCTAGGCCAGGGACGATGGACCAGGGAAGGCCTTCTGGAGGAATCAGCCTCTGAGAACCATCAGAAGGGAAACGCCAGCCAGTGGTTCTGGCTCTCTTTCCCTCTATCCATTTACTGGTGCCATCAAGAGCACATAATTTGCTGGAACTCCTTCTCTGTAATGTGGTCCCACCAACATATTTCCAGTGCCTCTAGGAAATGGCAGTCAGTGCCTCTTATTTGATATTTGCTTCATTGAAAGACCCGCTGGCCACTTTACACACACTGGCACCTCTCATAAGGGTATTCTGATATGTTGAGGGGCTTGTGGATATTTCCCTTGTCACCAGAGGCCTTCCCCTGGGCTCCTTTCATCCTTCTCATTGTTGGCATCAGAGTTTGAACCCATTCTAGAGGACACATGTGCTGGATGATGTCCTCTTTTTGCACAGTGAGATACAAGGACCTTTCCCTGCAAAGAGCAGAGGTTCTTTTGGAGGGAGAGTACCAACTCTAGGAATGCTCTGAGAGGGTCCAGGTAGTAACTTTCTCCTGCAGATGGCTTTCTCCTCTGACAGTCTGGAAGGGTGACTTGCCTTCTGGGAACTACATGGAAAGGAAGAGGTGAAACTTTCTTCCTTCCTTCTCTCAGGGATCTGCATCTTTTGAACTTACTTTGTTGTGTCTGCTTCTTGCTGTGTCTCTTCTTTGTTGGAAGCAAAAGGAAACAGGAAACTCAAGCTTATTTATTGAACCAACAATTGCTGAAAACACTAAAGTTGATAGTAAAGATGAAAATTTAATTGTAGCAATGGCTAATTCTAGGACTAGGGCAGGAAATAATACAAGATGAATCTAGTATCTCTTGTAGAACACCCAAGTAAGGAAGGTCTAAATAAACAAATGAACAAACAAACAAAAAACTAACTGAAAAAACAAACCCACACTGATATGTATTATGTTAAAGGAGCACAGGAGTCAACTGAAAGAGATGCCAATAGACAAAGATGAAATAATTTGGGCAGCAAAATAAATACAGGAGTATTGGATTATAACCCAAATTATAAAATAAATATCCATGAATCCACACTGATGTAGATAAATGATTGAATAAATAGATAAATGGGGGAGAAGAGAAAAATCTCCCATGCAAAAGAAGCCCAGATAAATTGTATAGATACCTCCCTCTAATGGAGGGGAACATAGCTCTTCATTCCTTAAGTGTAAACTGTATGTATTGGCACCTTTGCAAAATGTATACGGTACAGAAAGGGGAAAGAAGAATGACTTCATAGTGGATAAACCTAACAAACAGTACTTTAGCCAGGTGATCAAGTTCAGCACAACAATGATTAGTCATGCTGATTGTATGTACCATTGATATGAGGTAAAAATGGCCTTTTACCTCTGGGATTTTCCTCCCTCAAGCCCAAAAGCCCAGCCTAGACATGAAAAAAAAAAAAAAATCAGACAAATTCCAGTAGAGGAGCACCCAACAGTGCACCTGACCAGTCCTCCTCAAAACTGTCAAGGTCATTAAAAACAAGGAAATTCCAAGAAACTGTCACAGCCAAGAAAAACCTAAAGGGACTTGACAACTATATATAATGAATGTGGTTTCCTTGTAGGATCTTCTAACAGAAAAAGGATATTAGAAAAAACTAAGGCAATATTAATAAACTATGAGCTTTATTTAATAATAATACATCAATACTGGTTCATTAATTATAATAAATATACCATACTAATGTAAGATGTTAATAATAAGATATACTGTGGGGGGGGGGGAGCGTATATGGAAACATTCTACTATTTGCTCAATTTTTCTGTAAATCTAAAACCTTTCTAAAAAAACTATTTAAAAAACAGGAGAAAAAAGGGACAAAGGCATAAGGGTCTGCTCTGGTCATATAGGTGTGTAGAATTAAGTGCATGCACTCACACATACACAGATCATCACCTTATGACAATCTGCGAAAATGAAGGCTAAGAGATTGCATAGTAATTATAATGTGTCACCTACGTCTTACCTCACACCTCCTCCTATTAAGTCACTGGCCACTGGGGCTTGGCTATTGATTGTCACGGCCATGACCTCCTGGAGAGAGAGGGAGAGGGACAGGGAAGGAGGTGCTGGATGCTGTGCCTATTTGGAATGCTTTTCTATCTTCTTGAAATCATTCTATTCTATTTATTAAAGTTTAGATAGTATGAAGAGTGAGGGAGAGAGTAAGTAGCTTGCAGGCTGAACTCTTAGGATCACCTAACCCTTACTTTTCAAATTCACAATTGCCTTGGATGAAGAGGACAGTAGGTGCTCTGTTGAAGGAAAGCCTCATTCCATGTGAAGTTTAATATGCCCTCTTGACATATTCTATTCAGTATGATCCAGCAATGATTCCGACCCCTCAAGAATGTTAAATGGAACTACTGAAAAGACCAAAAGTTTGACAAAATGATTTAAAAAAATGAAACAAAGTGAAAGGGGACATTTTGGGACGTTAAGTTCAGTGCCTAAATTGAGAATTAAGAGGAACTGAAGGGCTGTTGAAGAGTATACCAGACAACTAAATAGTTTATATTGATACATATTTTTTAAACCAAAGTCAGGACACAGAGCTGGCGAGTATGGGGAAGTTCATGGAAACAAGAATACTTTCAACTGAGGCTGCCTTGAGAAATCTGGGTCACAAAGTCAATGACAAGTGCAGAGGTAAGGAGAAGGCAAAGACAGAGGAATAGGTAAAGGGGGAAATTAGCTATGGATCCTACAAGTCCTGCTTATCTTTTGTGATTGATGTGCATAATTTCCCAACCAATATCCTTTCTTTTTTTCAAACGAATTGAGCCCAAATTTTATTGTGTGGAAATATGCCTAGCTACAAAAGGCATTTCCCAGCCTCCCATTCAGCCATGAGTAGCCATGTCACATGGTGCTGGACAACGAGATGTAAGCAGAAGTTCCCGGGACAGGCTCCTGAGAAAATTCTTCAAAAGGAACAAAATTAGCTGCCCTTTGTCCTTCCCCTATTTTCAACTAGAACACGGACTCAACATTTGCTACGAAAAAACAGTCTTGCCACCTTGAGGCACGTGAGAATGGAAGACACCTGCTGAGAGAGAATGGAGAGGAGGGGAAAGTTAGGAAGAACCTCAGAGTGTTACCATACCATCCTCGGACTGCCACAATCTGGACCCACTTCATATGGCCAAAATGAAGCCCCTGAATTGTTTAGGTTGCTATTTTTAAGGTTTTGTTTCCAACTGATCCCAACTTTAACATAGACCTCTTAATTAGAGCATTTTGCATACTAACAAGATTCTTCTAAGCAATGACTGAGGGCAGGAACTGTCAGAACTAAAAAAGTTCTACCCCGTTGAGAAGATCGGTCTTCCTGAGTAGACCTCAAATGCAGGTGGTGCTCTCATTTTGGTTTTATTCCTAACTGTAAACGCCAGCCCTGTGGCTAAGAGGCAGCATGATGGACTTAAGTGTAAGAACCTTCCAGTCACCATCAGCTTGTGTAATCTCTGGCAACTCTCTTAAACTTAAACAACTCTGTTTCCTCATAAACAAAATGGGGTTAGCAATACCTATCTCATAGGATTGTTCTGAAAATTGAACGAGTTACTTGTGTATAAAATTTAGCACGGCTCCTGGCTTGTTGGAAACAGCAGTAAATGGTGACTATTATTTCAAATAAGTTTTTTTTCAGAAAGCTTTGCACATTGTAAAGAGTTCTACAAGTGTAAAGGATTATTCTGATTATAACTGTGCCAGTTATTAAACTATTGCCCTTTCATCTCCAAACCATCCTTTCTATTTTTTTTTTTAATGTTTACTTACATTTATTTATTTATTTTCCAGGGGGAGGTAATTAGGTTTACTTATTTATTTACTTTTTGGATGGAGGTACTGGGGATTGAACTGAAGACCTCGTATGTATTAAGCATGAACTCTTCCACTGAGCTGTACCCTCCCTGCCAAGCCATCCTTTCTAGATTCAGCTCAGCAATGTTGGTGGGGGCTGGGACTAGGTAAACTGTATCCGGCTTTGGCGCGGTTCCCTGTTCCTCTTCCATCGGGGGGCGCTGGAGGGAGACTGAGAGGCTGGAGGAGGAAGGGCGTGCTCCTTCCTGCCTGCTGCCTGGGGGTTTCTGATCACTCCCAGTTCGCGCAAGCTGCGCTCGAGCAATGCTTTTCCACCCCGCAGTGGCAGTTACTTTCCCAAGTCCGAGTTGAATCCAGTCTGCAGTTACTCTGACACTGTCAAGAATTGTGCTCCACCTGTCACGGGCACCAGTCACACCTCCTTTTAATGTATGTATGTATGTATTTATTTGCCACACTTCTCCAACAGATTTTTTTTTTAAATTTATTTTGGAAAGGAATGGATTTTGAGGATTTTGAGGAGAAACAACATGAGGAATAATGGGGAGGGTATAGCTCAGTGGTAGAGCACATGCTTAGCATGGATGAAGTCCTGGGTTCAATCCCCAGTACCATTACTTAAAAAACATACATAAATAAATAAACTTAATTACTGCTTCTGGAAAAAAAATAAAATAAAATGGGGGATAGAAAAAAAAACACCAAAAAAACCAAATGTAAGCTGCTTTGCTAATTGTTTTACAGCTATTAGTCAGAGAATGCCCTGTTTAAAGCAGCACAATAAAAGTTCAAAGATGGAGATGTTCCTTCAGGCGTGGCTGAAGATCTCAGTCTCTGGTATTTGGAATTTAGGCTGAAGTCCTTGATTCTGGATAGGTCACTGGGTGTGTGGCACACTCCTTGCTTCTAACCAGATCTGCAGAGAAGAATGGCCACTTGGTTGGGGAGAAGAAAGTCAAGGGTTTGGTTTCAGGTGTCAGCTTACTATAGAAGTTTCTCCTGTGATGCAGTGCCAAGTGGGGTTGTACTTCTTGTTAAACTCCTTCTTAACATGGGCCACAATGTTCTCAGTGTTTATATTTCTCCAACAACTGAGTAGCACACTCTACCGAGCCCTCCCACATCTCCTCTGACAAATCTGCATTTCGGTTGCATGCGGTTTCCTTGGAGCAGGGGCTGGCCCACTCTGCAGGGTTCCTCCTCCAAGCTTCTAAGTTTCAATAATTCTAGCCTCTTCTCTTTGTTCCTCAGCCCTCAGGTTGTTAGCTGTTTCCTGCAGTTGCTCCCTCTGTGCTGGAGCCAGCCTATACTGGCTTGCCGGATTTTTTGTCAAATTTTCAGGAATTTTGCAAGTCAGTTGTTAAACTGCTGGTAGCTGGAAATCTGCCACTGTGGGAGTATTTACACCACGGAAACTAGCAAATGCCATAAATCAGATTTCCCCAACCAGAGAGCTGGTTGTAAACACTTAGCAGCCCACCTCTAAGTAGAATTCTCCTTTTACTCCTTTGGTTCCTAGTTAACAATTTATATCTAATTAAGAATACTTCACATTCATTTCTCTCTGTTCATTTAACTAGTGTGGTTTCTGTATCTTGAATGGACCCTGAGTAATACATAGCCTTGTAGAGTTGTGCCTCTATCAACTGTAGTTGTAGGTAAACTTCCCTAGTTGTATCAGGAAAACTGGTGTGTGTAGCTTTGTTTTGTTTTGACAAACATCTTCTGTAAAAAAGTGCCTAACAGAATTTTATAAATATTCAATTAACATGAGTTGTGTTATTAACATTAGTTAACATCAATAACATAAGTCGATTCTGGTTCAGAGTCTCCAGTAGTCATGTGGAAACCTGTTTTAGGATATAGTTTGCAATTCTTTTCTCTGTATAGAAGGGAATGAGATATAGCCAATAACCATACTTTTGCTGAGCAAAGGGGGTAGCATGTTTCTAGGAAAAAAACAAATAAATCAACTCCTGCTTTCAATATGTTAGCGTACTCTGGGTCAAGGAATTATATATGCGTGTGTGTGTGTATATATATATATATATATATATATATATATATATATATGAAACAACATTTCCTATTTTGGCACTGGTATAGATTGATCAGATTTCTAAAAAGCAAGGTATACTTGGCATCGCTGATTCCTTAAGATACATGCTCTGCCTCTTGATAACTGTGTACTTTCCGTTAAGGTTTTCTAGCTCCATTTTAACTGCATAATTTTGCTTATTAGACTTGGAGAAACCTTCCCTTGGCTCTCCAAAGCTTTGATCTTGCTCAACATGTCTATGAAACTCCACAAAGTTATATTCTGAAAAGAGATGCCAACATTCGAACATAATCATCAAAATAACTTGTAAGAAAAAGCTAAACTTTTCACACAAATCCTATATTTAAAGATGACTTCCTTCCAATAACATTCATTAAGCGACCATCTGTTTGCCTTTGATTATCATCTGGACCACTAATAAGCGAGTTTAATCTGAGCAGTGTTATTTGCATGCTACTTCTAAATTTAGTGCCTTTTAAAGAAGTCAGCAAGGCTGGCCTCCAGGAAATATTGCCTTTGATGTAACATCTGGTTTTTAGGGAATTTCTGTGTAGTGCCCAACCAGGGGAGTGGACCTAAGGGCAAAGAGAAATCAAGTGACATGCCCAGAGTCATGTAATTAGTTAATAGCTTAACCTGGATCACCTGCAGTTTCTATCTGTGGCTAAAAGTCCTAGCCTACTTGTTTCTATTCTGTATATTGTATAGATTCTGTGTATGTAGACATAGCCAGTCCCTACCCTCCCCCCATTCAAAAATAGATAAATGTGTGGATCTGTAAGACTAATTATAATCTTTCATTTTGGTGTCTACTATGTTTTGAGAAGAAAGAAAATTTCCTTCATTATCCTCCCCTTCATTAAAAAAAAAAGATTTGAAGTAACAGTGAATTGTTTGTTATTGATGGCAGAATCTTCTCTAGAAGTGAAATGATCTTTTTCCTTGCAAGGGAAATGGAGGGTTAAATTGTATGGACAACTTACTTTATTCGAGGGCAACTGAAAGGCAGCATCAACAGGCATCATTAACATTCAACCTTTTTCCCTTCTCAGTTGTCTTCTCCATTTCCCCCTCCTTCCTCCTTCCCTGGGCTGGAGATCATAGAACTGTCAGCACCTAAAATGCATAATTATAAAGAAAGTTCAAGGTTACGATGCTTTATTATATGAGCAATTCTTTTTGTTACTTTACTGGGTCAATACAATCAATATGTAATTTTAATATCCTTATCTAATTATAACATGATACATTCAATCTAATTGGTGCTTTTAGCTTTAAAGGTAGTTTCACATTTATGGTTTATTTTAATCTCAGATTTTTATTATAAAATAATTTGCATTTATGTATACTTAGAATTGTTTTTCCATCTCCAAAAGGACCACTCCAATTTTTGTACAGCCAAACATAACTTAATATCTTATAAATTAAAAAATTAAAAATTTAATCTAACAAATTGGAGTTTGAGTATCAGCTCTGCTGGCTATGTGACCTTGGACAAATCACTAGATCTTTCTAACCTTCAGGGTCCCATCTATCTCATAACATTGAGAGAGTGAAATGAGATTATGTGCAAAGCTGTTAGCACAATGCTCTGATACACACTGAAAGGTCAGGAAATAGTCCTCAATTTTCTTTCTTCTTCTTTTTTTTTTTCTTTTAATAAACTACATTAGTGTCCTGTGCTTGTTCTTGCCTGACTCTTAGAGATTTTATGAAAATCACAGTCACACAATAGAGGGAGAGGGATCCTGGGAAACTTAGAAAGCTTGACTAGAAGACTGAATGAAATGGTGTGCTAGAGACTTAGCTAAACAAGATCCATTCCCTTCACTCTGGGTGCTGCCACCCTGGTTCCCTTTAAGTGAATTCCTTTTGCTCTTTTCTGTGCAGTCTTGGAGTACTGTCAGAAAAGTGATATGCCTTCCCTTAGCCAAGGGCATGAGACCTAAACAATTCCAGTTGTGCACCTCTTTTTTCAGGACTTTGAATCCTGGTGAAATAACACAAAGGCAGGAAAGTTGTTGGAGTCACTTGGAGCCCTGAAGTGACTGTCCATCTCAGAGGTCATAGTACCCTGAGTGGCTAAAGCAGAGACTCGAGAGCCAGGTACCCTGGGTTCAAAGCCCTTTCTAGGTAAGTGACCATAGCTAGGGTCTTAACCTCTTTATGCCACATTTCCTTATCTCGATGATGGAGTCATTATAGTTCCTAATTCACAGGGTTGTAATAAGAACTAAATGAGTTAGAATATCTAAAGGTTTTAGGATGTGGCTGGTATGTATTAAATACAGTAAACATGATAACTGCAGCTTCTAATACTGGTACTACTATTACTGTGTTCTTGCCTTGAGACATTCAGACCCACCATACTTCTTGTGCTTCCCTAGTCCTGGTTCTCCATCCTTCCCTTTGATTCTGAGAGAGATACCCAACACCTCTTTTATAAACGTCTTTACTGCCTAAAGTAGCCAGAATTGGTTTCTGTTGCATGCAACCATATGATCTTAGCAATAAAGATGGCCCTGAAAATCTATGACATCCCATCCTCTCTTATTACAGATTCTTAATATAGAATAGAAAATTAAGTGAGATTCCTTGGGTGAGATGACTTAGCGTGTCAGTGGCAGTATTTGGATTAGTGTCTGACAATCCTGACAACCACTCATGGACTTTCTCTACTGGACCAAGGTTATGCTTAATTTGTCCTTACTCTTTTCTTTCTTTGTAACGACTCCACCCCAGCTCCTTATTTGTTACTAAAACTTGCCTAATATTTTTACACTTTATTTTTGCATTCAGTCATCATCTCTGTCATTTAATTGTTTTTTACCCTCCACTTGACAAACCAGAACACAAATAACTTGGGTTTCACTGCTATTTAGGGATTCAGTTAGGACTCAAAAGACACTTGGTCCTTGCCCCATACTCCTCTTCACTAGTCATACTCCTGTCTTTTTATTTTGAAAAATCCTATTTGTTGATTCATTTATTGGTTGCTTCATTCATTTGTATATTCATTTAATCAATAGATACTTACAGAGCATCAATCATGTGCTCGGGACTGTTCTGGATGCTGAGGACATGGCAGTGAACAAGGCATTGTCCTTTCCTGCAAGGAGCTTATATTCCCTTGGATACATAAATATAATTTTAATAGTATGTTACACAGCGACAAAAACTGTCAAGGGCAAGGGAATAGAGAGGGAAGGTTCTTGTTTCACAGAGGGTACTAAGGAAGCAACATTTCAACCAAGACCTGAATAAAATGAGGATGGGAGTCCTGTGAATATTTGTGGGAGGAACATTCACTGAGATGGGCATATGCTTGGAATATTTGACTAATAACAAAGAGACCATAGTGTCTGGAGGACAGTAAACAAGAAGAGTAGTAAGATCTGAGGGACAGGTCATGTAGGACAGGTCACGTAGGGCTTTGAATTCATAGTAAGAACTCTGGATTTTTTTTTTAAGTGTGATGGGAACAGTGATGTCTTGGAGCGTGTTTGCACTACTCATGAGATCAGACTGTTAGCATCTCTTCCCAACCTTGTGTTTGGTGGCTTCACACAGGCTATTAAGCATTGACCAGGATACCACTAGATGGAAGCTCTTGGGTGGTTATGAGGAGGAGAGTGGCACGATCCCATTTATCTTTTTGAAGGATCACTCTGACTTCTCCATGGAGAACAGTTTGTAGGATGCCAAGAGTGGAAGCAAGGAGCCAGTTAGGAGTCTCTTGCTATAGTCCTGGGAGTGTTGATACTGGCTCAGAGTTTGAGATTAGTGGTAGGTTACGCAGCAGAGTGTAGGAATAGATTTTGGAGACGGAGTGACAGTATATGCTGAAGAATTAAAATGAAGGGTGTGAGTGAAAGACAGGAGTCAAGAATGACCCCACATTTGGGTTCTGAGCAACTGGCTTAATGGAGGTGTTGCTTACTGAAGTGGGGAAGACCTGGGAAGGGGCAGATGGAGGTAGGGGCTTATATTCAAAAGTTGTATTTTGGATCTTCGTTTCCAGAGAAGAAAAGCCTGAGGAACAAAGAATAACTACTGGGAAGAGCAAGCACTGTTAAAAGGCCATACAAAGAGGAGGCTGAAACTAGGGACTTGTCACTTGTCCAGCTTATTGCTGGGAATGAAGAGCTGTAACTGAAATCCTTGAGGGCAGGTATTAGCCTATTAGACAAAGAGTCGGTCACGTCATTCTTAGTAGAAATAGGTTTCTTCCTAACATGAAAAATATACTTCTTGCATAAAGACCTCAAACAAACATATACACAGAAAAAAACATTTAATTAATTACTACCTTTCTAAGCCTCAGCCAGATTCTCTAAATGCCTAAAGAAGTGGCTGATTATAGAGTTTCTCCTGAAAAACTCACCGTGACTCTTTTAGGCC
This sequence comes from Camelus dromedarius, assembly GCF_036321535.1. Lineage (NCBI taxonomy): Eukaryota > Metazoa > Chordata > Mammalia > Artiodactyla > Camelidae > Camelus > Camelus dromedarius. The sequence continues at coordinate 110,964,187 of NC_087436.1, read as the reverse complement.
ACACTATCACCATGGTGAAAGTATGGAATAAAGATTAAGAGTGTATGTGCTGGAGCTCAAATGCCTGGGTTCGAATCTCAGCTCTGTCCACCCCCAGCTGTGTGACTCTGAAGAGCTGATGGAGCAGCCTCTCTCTGCAGCTTTGCAGTCTGTAGGCAAAGGGGAAATATGCGTGACTAACCGTGTGTTAATTCTTAAAACTTCTTTTCAAAAGTGCCAAATGTGACTTTTGCTTACATTTCATTGGCCAAAGGCAGTTACATGGTCAAGCCTGACCTCAACAGGCTAGGGATATTTAAACTTCTCACAGAGAGGGCAACGCAAGTCACGAGACCAAGTCTGATTTCAGTCTCCTTCAGAGAGTAGCAGCAAATACTTGGAACAACAGTACAGGCTCCCTGAGGGTGTATAGGTACAGGGTAATACAATACATGGACCTTATCTTTAGCATCTAATGACATATGATCTTAAAGCTCTGGTTCCAGGCTTACTATTACTGATGGCATCAAGATTCTTTTCAAAAAGAAAAAATTCTCATTAGCACCAAAGAATCATAGTCCAGTCTAATAGCTAATTAGAATGACTTCCTAATCTTAGGACTTCAGGTTGAACTATACTAGTCAATTTCTTTTGTTTCTGTGGGTTTAGTGTCTGGATTTTAGAATTGTTAGCTACTGCTTGGATGTCTTCCCTGGTCATCCTGCAGGGACCATCACCTGGGTCTCATCATTTTTCTGTGAAATGAGGTAGACCAGTTGTCATCCTCTTGACTCAACAGCCATGCTGTGAGGATTCATGAGTTAGGGTTTGTAAAATGTCTCTAGCGACTGAAAGGTGATAAATAGAAGGCATAGTTATTGGTATTTTCCCATCTTTACTTAGACTTGAAAAGCCTTTCTCATCACCTTTGAGATTTTGACATAAGCCAGCTTACTGTGGTGAATTTCATTTGTTTTACCTCCCTTCTGCTTGACATTTCCTTACCCTCATCCCATCACAATGACTTTAAAGAAAGAATGTCAACCTTAACCTTTTATGTCTCCATCTGTTGACATTTTTGACTTGTCCTATTGTAACTTTGTATATTTTATTCTACCATTTACAAGACTGTACTCCCAGACCTGTGCTATTAGCTAAGTAACACAGAGGCAGAAAAGGCAAACTGTAGTCACATGTTCCTCCTATATAGTGCCTGGTAAGTTCATGGGGTGGCTCAATGATTAACCTGCATATTCACAAACAGGTTTCCAGTGAGTGAGCTCTCGATCTGAAAGTCTCATTATTCTTTTAAAATAGAGTTCAAAACAAATGTTTATTATTAATATCTTCAACACATTAACATATAGGTACTCTCCATCCCTGACTTTGAGCAGATACCCTAGAGACAGAAGAGAGCTGAGAGAGGAGTACGCCCTGCAGAAGCTATCATCACAGGGGTGTCACTTTCGTCTGCACTATTGTGTCCGCTGTGATTTTTGCCTGTGGGCTACAGAAGTAAGCTTCTCCGTCGGGGCAAATTTGGTTTCTCTGAAGAACATGTAAATAAATCGCTTTCATTTTCATGTGTTTTGCTTATTGCTACTGTGAGGGTAGACCTCTCTGAAGATACATGTTTCACCTTTAAAATTTGTTTCTAAAAAACTGACTTGCATTAGACTAACTCTAATTATGAGTTATTTGGCTTTCCTTTAGCACTAATGGAGGCAGGATGGAATAGTAGATAATACCAGTCAATAGCTAGTTTATGTAAAACCTTATTATGGTAAAGCTCAAGAGTTATTTCATATTCGTACATGTCGAGCGTGAATCAGAAAATCAAGGGTTCAAGTTTTGGCTTATTCTTATATTAAGTCAACAGACATTTATAAAATACTTTCAGAAGTCAGACATTATGTTTGGTGCTGAGTGCGGCTTGCCCCTTGACCAGGGTTCTCCTTTGGGCAAATCACTTGAGCTTTGAAGACTCAGTTTCCTACCTGTATAATGGGAGTAATATACTTTTATCTTGTTAAAGGACTTGTTTTAGTTTTCTTTTGTTTGCAAGCTCCAGTGTCTGCTTATTCCTGTGCCTTGAATCCAGCCATTCACTAACTCAGTTCTATAAGATGAGACCTCAAAATTAAATCCTTGAAATTTTTTGCTTCTCACCCACTCTGATCCTTGACTCAGACTGTTTTCTTGCATTGGCTGTCTTCCCGATATTTTTGTGTCCTCTGACGTTGTTGGTTGTAAGTAAAATCCTTGGCCTGGGTTTAAGATTTGGCCTGTCGGGTGGACACTCGGCTTTTTCTCTCCGTCACTTCTGATAACCTTGGCGTCCTGCAGAGGCTGATCAGGCCTCGTCTAGTCCTGCCGTCTAATCTAGCAGCTGACCCGCTGGATTGGTGCCTTGCTTGGTGCCTTGCTTGCTGTGGTCTGCTTTAGGGGGAAATTTCACAGATATGATCTCAGCCTCATTGAGAAGGGGCCAGCAAGTGTTACTGTGGTCATCAGGGCTTGATTTGGATGGGGTTCAGGCAGGGCCCCAGATCTAATGCAAGAACCAGTGTCCTATTCGGAACCTGCGAGAACAAGTTGTGTGGTTACTCCCAAAAGTGTTAGGACAATGCCAGGGCTCCATGGGCTTATGAGAGTCCAGGACTTATTTTAGTTCACTGGACACTAAACTCATAGAACGAATCCACTCTCCCTATGTTTGCTGATGAGTTGGGTCAGAAACTAAGTGACTGAGATCACAGGTTAGAGTGTTAGAGTTCACTGCAGAGAGGGACCAGGAAAGGTAGGTGTTAGCGTTTTGTAAACTCTGAAGAACTATACAAATGTGGGTGTCATTATCAATGCTGTGTGGCAAAGAGCAGGTACTCAATTTAGGTATTTGTTGAATAATACCCATTGCTTTTATTTCTTAATTTTTTTATTGACTAATTGGTTAGTTGTTTGTATGCTTATTGGAAAAGATTCTTGTGTCTATGATACTTTCTCATCTTATTCCAAAGCCTTATTTTTCTTCTTTCTCGAGAGATCTGGCAAAGTTGTGTAGTACAGGTGGTGTGGTGCCATTAAAGAGCTAGTTCACGCAAAGCCCTAGATACAGGGAGGCTCAAGAAGTTCCGTGTAAAAGAAAAAAATTTTTATATTGAAATATAAGCTACCTTTAAAATTTGAATCAGAAAGTTGGCTCACTTCTATATCCAATCAACAAACATTTATAAAGTGTGTATTAGGTGTGGTACAATCTACCATGGCAACCAGTACTGTCTAGTATCCAATGAGTCAGTGATTCGCAGCAGTTTATTCAGTGTGTGGTGAATGAGTACACGAGTGGGAGAAGCCATGGGTTTCTTTTATCAGTCATCTTTACATGGTGTGTACAAATAATAGACCGGCCGTGCTTTAGGCTTTCCTGAGAGAAAGTAATTTAGTATATGTTAAATTCTACCTCACAAGCATTGTTTGAGAGTTAGAAATTAAATGTGTAGTTGTAACTCTGTTTCTTTAGGCTGACTAACTGCTTTTGTTCTTTGGCTGGAAGACTTGTTTAAAAGCTGAACAATATTAATGATAAGGAGTATCATTAATCATGACTCAGCTTTGATTAAGCAAGTATTCCAAGTTGCTCCATGCATTATTCTATTTATGCTTCTAAAATCCTCTGTGATTGATCTGGGGCTGGTTAACTACCTTCTCTGCGTCATAGTTTCTGAACCTATGCTTTGCAAATTATCTTGGTTACCTTTCAGAATTATTATGAGGACTAAATGAAATCACGCAGTCCTTGGACAAATATTTACTGAGTGCCTCCTATGTTAGACACTGAGCCACTTCCTAAGGGTATTAGCCATTAAGCAAATTTGACATTGTCCCTGCCCTCTTGGAGATTACAGTCTAGGGAGGAAAACAGATCTTAAATAATATAACTTGTTATTTAATTATAGTTGTGATCAATGCTACCAAGTGAAAAAAAAAAAAAACAAATTAAACAACAACAGTGTACTGTGAGAGACGATTTTAGGGAAACTGACCAAGAATGTGGAGTCAGAGAAGGAAGTTTCTCTTGGAAAAATGTATAAGACTTGAGGAAGAGTAAAAGTGAGAGGTGGGGAGACCCACAAGAGAACGTTTCAAGAAGAGGAAGTAACCTGCACTGAGAGGAGTTTGGTACCCTAATGCTGTGGTGGGATTTCAGTTGGCAAGAGTGAAAGGGGTACCTGTGAACTTGGGGGATTGTTAGGAATCCAACGGTGCAGGGCTATGTAGACTATTAGGAAGGTTTCTGAATATATCATAAAGGTGATAGAAACCATTGAAACATTTTAAGTAGATCTGAATTATATTCACTTTTTATTTGACTCTGAGAGCACTGTGGAAAAAGTGTGGAAGGGGTCCAGAGTGGATGCAGGGAAACCAGTGGGAGGCTTCAGTAGTTGTGCAGGTGAGAAATGCTGGTGCTTTGGGGCTGGGGTGGTGACCATGGAGATGGGGAGAAGGGATGCAGAGGGTATGATGGGGTAGGGGGAGAGGCGTTAAGGATAATGCCTAAGTTTTCTGGTACGAGCTGCTGAGTGAAAGATGTTAGTGGTGTCTTTATTGATAGAAGAGACACTGGAAGAGGAAAAGGTTGGAGGTAGACAGAAAATACTAAGTTCATTTTCAGACACGCTAAGCTGAAGATGGCTGTGGGACATCCAGTAGGTACGACAGTAGGTACGCAGTGGACACACAAAGGTTTAGAGCTCAGAAAAGCGGACTGGATGGAGAATTGAGTTTGCTGTAGGAGAGATGATCATTAAAGTCAGGGAATGGATGAGGTGACTTGGGGAAAGAGTGTAGAGTAAGAAGAGAAGACCCGGACCTAGGCTGTAAGGAATATCAATACTTAAGGGTTACGTAGAGTAGGAGGGAAAGGCCAAGGAGGCTGGGCTAGAATGGGAAAAAAGATAATAGGGAAATTAAGAATGTGCTGTCTGAGGACCAAATCAAAGGCTGTTTTTAAGAAAAAAAGGCATAAATGGGCGCGTAGGTATTTTTGGAATAATGGACGTGTTTTAAAATTGGACTGTTGTGATATTGCATGATTCTGTAAATTTACTAAAAAGAATTGAATTTTGCACTTAAAATGGATGAATTTTATGGTAAGTAAATTATACCTCCATACGCTGTGAAGAAAAAAAAGAAAAGAAAGAAGGCATGGTAACCATATTCACAATGGAAGAGGAACTGAGACAGATAAAGACTAAGAAGTACCTTTTTTTTCTTTTTTTTTTTTCCATCAGAAGGAGGCTTTCCTCAGAAAGGTGGAAGGAATGTGGAAGGGTGTTTGGAAGGAGGTAAGGACTGAATGGATGGTTAGGAGTGGAGACAGTGAGTGCTGACAAATCTTTGTAGACACTGAAGTGCTTTGAAAACTATGAATTGCACTATGTTGTACTGAGATTTTTTTTCTCTAAAATATAACAAGTTCTTTCCCTAGGACAGTGATTTCTAAAGTGGGGTGCAAGAAGAAATATTAGAACTCGCAGATACTAATTTCATCTAGTAATAAGAAAAATTAGCTTTACTAATTTTTAACCATGCCAATGGACAGTGGTGCTCTCTGTTGGTTCATGCTGGCTTTATTCATAAACAGTATGTTTGGTATTGAGGGAAAATGTGGAAGCTTCACAAAGGAGAAAGTGGACAGTGGTACTGACCTGGGGCACTAGCTTGTTCACTTCCAGTGGAATGTGGTCTATTCCAGTTTTTGTCTGGGTAAGAAATTTCATAGCTTATATTATCAGGCTGTAATGAAGCCAACTTCCAAAAAATGGAAAAAATTTTAAAAAATGTTCCTGTAATTAAACCACATTATCAAAGAGAATTTTAATAATTCAACTTGAAAGGACAGGAAAGCATCCCCTCCCTTCTAGTAAAAGTTGTTTGTCACTTTGCAATAATGAAACAGTGATTTAATCAGATCAGAATTTGGCCAGAACACTTGAAACAGTTACTATGAATTGAAGTATGAATCTCATCCACTATTGTTATTAAACTTTGTCCTGTTTGTTTACTGTTGTATGTATTGTGTCTTTGTAAGCTATTTTCTAGCTATAAAAACAGCTATAAATCCGTTAAAGCCAAATATTGAAATAAATTGAACTTAGAAGCAACCTTTAAATTGCTATGTTGTGAAGTGTTAAGCCAAGGTTTTTAGAAAAACCAAGCATAATCAATACATTTCTTGCATCAAAATTAATATTAATTATTTTTCTGAGGGCAGAATAATGTAGTAAAAATACTTAACATTTGTTCATGCTGCCCCTACAATACTGCTGTTTACCATCTTGGTTAGTCCAAGGCAGAGACTGTGAAGAAGGTAAAGTCTGTTTTTGATGTTCTTCCCAATTCCCATCAGTGCCCTTTCCCTCTAATCTAACCTCCTTTCCTTATGCTCCTTCTGATCCATCCAAGATGAACATACTTCTGAGGTCAGTTCTGCTTATTTCACTGAGCAACTATGGTAGCTGCAGGTGACACCAGCATTTCTCAGGCACCCCTGAAGCAAGCGTTCTCCTGCCTTACCTGGGAGAGTGTAAAGTGACTGTACGTATGAAAATCTTTAAAACTCTGCATAGCCACTGTCCTCAAAATTCCACTTTCGGGATTTATCATAAGGGCATTTTCATAGCAGCCCACAGGGGTTAGCTTTAAAGATGCCACATTGCTGATAATACAGGAAAACTCAGAAACCATTTAAATGCTCAATATACTGGGCTGAATTATGGTACTTGTACGCAATGGATATTACCCAAACATCTGGGATGATCACTGCAGAAGAACACCTGTGTTTTATTTTATAATATATGTGACCTATAATATTTTATGAAAAAGTAAGATATAAAAATATATATTTGATGCTATTACTAGAAAAAATTACTATGAATAGAAAAAAGACTGGAAGGATATGCATGAAATGATATGTAATCATTGCCCTTTGATGAGGGTGTTATAGATGATTTTTAATTTCTCCTTTGAGATCTTCCCTACATTTTTTAGAAGGGACAGATCATGTGTTATAATAAGATTCAATAAGTTCTGAAAAAAAAATTGTCCTGTCCCTCTTTTCCCCACATCCCTCCCAAGGAAAGAAAAGTCAAGCTGAGGAAGATCAGAGTCTTTAATGAGTCTTTATTGACTGCAAATGGCCAGGCTCACAGATGTTCAGGACTCTCCAAATGTAACTCAAAGCTACTTTTCAGGTCGGAGGGTAGGGCAATGAGCACAGAAGCATCGGCCACAGTTACTGAGCATCTATCTGTGCTGAGCATCCATCTAGGCTCTTGGAACACAGCAACAAACAATAGGATGTCCTTGGCCTTGGGGATTTTACATTTGAGTGAACTAAGGCAGTCAATTAATAAATAAAGAAATGGTGTCTCAAGTGTAACAAAGTCTATGAATAAAATTTAGCAGGTTAGGAAGACTGAGAATGATTGGTGTGTGTGTGTGTGTGTACTTGTGGTCTACATTAGACAGGGAGATAAAGAAGGTAGTTCTGGTAAGACGATCTGAGCAGAGACCTCAAAGAAATGGGAGATGAACCCATGTGATTGTCTGGTTATCTAGACCGAGGAAGCAGTCCGTGGAAAAGTCCTGAGGCAAAAATGTGCTTGTCAGGTTTGAGGAATTGAAGGGAGGTCAACGGTACTAGAGTAAAAAGTGTCAGGATGCTAGATCAGAGAGGTATGCAGGGGTCAGATCACAGAGTCTCAAGGGCAAAGGAAAGGCTTTGGATTTTATTCAGACATGAGACAACACTGGAGCACTCTGAGCAGAGGAATGTCATGATGTGATTTAAGCTGTAAAAGGGTGGCCCTGACTGCTGTGGGGTAATGGACTGTGGGGTTGCAGGGTGAATACAGAGAGCCCAGTTCGAATGCTAGTGTTCGATCAGCAATGATTGTGGATTACCATGTGATCCAGCACGTCCACTTCTAAACATATATCTAAAATAATCAAAAGTAGGATGCAAACAGATACCTGTACACCCATTTTCATCACAGCATTGTTCACAATAGCCAAAGTGTTGAAACAACCATCAACAGATAAATGAATAAACAAAATGTGCTATAGACATACAATGGAATATTATTCAGCCTTAAAATGGAAAATAAAAATTTGATACATGCTACAACATGGGTAAGACTTTAAAAAATGCTAAGTGAAATGAGGCAGACATAAAAGGACAAATATTGTATGATTTCATTGTATGATTTCACTTATATGAAGTACCTGGGAGAATCAGATTCATATAGAGAGATAGTGGGATAGAGGTTACCAGGGGCTGGTGGAGGGAGATGGGAGCTGGGAAATTATTGTTTATGGGTACAGCACTTCTGTTTGGGGTGATGAAAAAGTTCTGGAAATGAATAATGGTGATAGTTATATAACATTGTGAATGTACTTTGTTCCACAGAATTGTGTGCATAAAAATAGTTAACATGGCAAATTTTATGTCTATTTTACCAAATTAAAAAAAAGGTAATAGTGGCTTGAACTGAGAAGCAGAGGAGGAGGTTAGACTTTGGGTATATTTTGAATTTTAGCCCATAGAATTCTCTGATGGTTTGGCTTTTTATGTGTGAGAGCAAGAAAACAATCAGTGGTAAAACCAAGTTTGTGATCCTGAGCAAGTGAAAGTGAGGTGTTGCCATTCCTGAGATGGGGGAGACTCTGGGAGGAGAAGGTGAGGGAATCAAGGAAGAGGTTCCAGATGTGCTGTTTCTGAGATGCTTATAAAACATCCAGGTGAAGTTGGTGAGTGATCCCTGTTCTAATCACTCAGCCATCCAGGCAGGCCTTCCCTTTGGAAATCCATTAGGACCTCGCCACAGGGTCTGTTATTCAAAATATATCCATTATCTGTCAGATTTTATTTGAATATATTATATGAAACAAATAAACAGATCAATGGATAGATAAATAAATACATGAATAGTACAAAGCAAGCCAGTTGTCCAGGACAGTAAAGAGATGTGATTAGCCTTAATGCAGAATTTGTGGCTATGTAATCTGGCGCTAATTGTACTTTTGAAATCAGTACATTTTGTTCATTATCTTTTATCACGAGGTGACCCTAATTCACTTGGTGCTTCAGATAAAGTTTAATGGAAGAATCTCAGAGTCACCTTGATCTTCCTTACCTGACAAATTAGGGTAATACAGAACTCAAATCTAACCCGAGCTCAAAGTTGTTAAATACTTTAATTTTCATCTGTGTTTTGTGTTGGAAAATAATTTTAATATTAAAGGACAGCTGTAGACTGCTAATGACTTGAATACAGTTTGACTGTTTTCATGAAGTGCTCTGTGGGATGTCAGAATATTTAATTCAGGATGTTAAAAACATCCCAAAATGTCACAATAATTATATCACAGCAGGCAATTAAAACACTGGAAAATGCCAACTGACTATGAGTGTTCCTTGTTATTTAGGAAACTATTAAGAACCTGACATACAAAGTAAAAAAAAACGCTGGTTATAACTTTCTATTTCAATAGACAATTTCATCATCATATAGGAAATTGACACTTAATACAGTCAGGGTCATGCTAAAAACACAGCCCAAGGCAGAACTAAGGAGATCTCTACTTTCCCTTTATAATATCTATATTCACACGTTATAAAAAACATTGTTTGGTTTTACATATCATACCATATGTGCTGCAATACCCTGCATACAATGGTTGTGTTAATTAAATCATATGTTGGCAGCCTTAATTGATCTGATTTTGCCATCCTAAATTATGTGCAATAGAATTATTTCCTCGTTTTTCGAATTGTAAATGCTAATGGATTAACAATGTAATGCCTAAGACCAGCAGCAGTGGTTGCTTAATCCCGGAGGATTAGAGTGTCATTCTCAGTGGGGATGTTAAGAACTGACTATCATGAGCTGGAAGGAGATATATTCAGGCTGGGTGAGGAACAGAAAACAGAGTGTACCAAAATCCTAAGAGTTTAAATGCATTTACAGGCATGGGTTAACTCGGGTGTAAGTGAACAGTTTGCCCATGCAACTGTAACATTTGAAAGGACAGTGTTTTATGGGCAAAAAACCCACAGTTAACCTGAAGCTACATTTTGGGGAGCTATGTCCGAGTTTCAAATGGGTCACCTGAAAGGTTAAGTGTTATTTTTAACCAACACACTTATGAAGGACTTAAGATAAGCAGTTAGCACCATAGCATTCATAGAGAGCAGAAATTATTATAACGTGTTTATTTTTGATTTTGGGAAATATGATGGAAAATAATTGTGCTGCCTTCAAGAAAGGTCTGTAATTAAATGAGGTAATGTTATAAAGCACCGAATATGATGTCCAGCAGACAACAGTTGCTTAAAATATTTTAGTTCCTTCTTTCCTTTGTGAAAACAGACATCAACACAAAGAACTATGGTAAAGGTGGCATTTGGGTGGAGCCCAAACTAAAGTATAAACAGACTGAGTGGAAGAGGAAGACAATGTCTTGGAATAATGTCCAAACTCAGGGGCAGATTTCAGTGTTTATACAATCTGGGGTGCCTCCTTTATGGAAAACAGCACAAGATTATCAATATAAAAAGTAAGAATAGAATGAATATTTAAGAATGAGGGAAAAAACACAATGAAGTATACATTTACAGGATCTGATAGATACCACAAATATTCTAAAATTGAGAAAAATAGTATTTTATTTGTATTAATTATCTAAATGCCACACCACTGGAATACCTTCTTTTCTTCATTTTATATATATGTTTTGATCATGCTCTCATATGAGTGATTTTGTAAAATCTATAGAGTGCAGGTTGGTAATTCAATGTTTTCTTTAACATGGTAATCAAAATTTGATATTTTAACATTATTGTCTGTTTTAGAAAATTTTTCTTTTTAGAAAAGCTTCACAACTCATTATTAATATGCCATGTGAAGACTTAAGATTATTGTTAAATTTGGTGAAATGTCTATTAAATTTCTTCCAAATATGCATTGTAAGGGCATTTCAAATTTTCTTGTTCAGTAACTAATCTTCAGTACCAGTAGGGCTGATGGCACACATTAAACAATTAGTCATTGATGTCCGCTCTGCAGTGGAGTATTAAGAGTTAGCTGTTATCTTTGTTGACGTAAGTATTTCATGTCAAATTAGCAAGAATTTGAAGTCTTCTCCCAATGTGTCCATATGACTCACTCCTCTGTGTTAATTGGATTATCAGAATATCCAGGTGCTTATTTGTTACTTCTGTTCAAAATTTATTTCCTCCTCTTAATGAATCATTTCATTTGGTATGATCTGAAAGCTTTTTGTTACAATTTGTTTTTCAATTTAAAATACTTTTTATTGACTTCATCCCTAATCTCTACTGCTTCCATTTCATATTTTGCTATTTTAATCTGTAATGTATTAGTTATCGAAAAAATAAATTTAAAGTGATAAAAGAAGATACCTATACATGCACTCAAGTTAGGAGTCTTTAATTCCTAACTTGTTTATGGATATGTCTTTCAAAATGGCAATAAAAACTGTGCATTTGAACATTATCAAATATTCTATTCTCATTAAAAAAAAAAAAGCCTTTCTTACTCTGAGATGGCTTGCAGTAGATTCACCATATTTGGAAATGATTGTGAACGCTAAACTCAAGCTAAAATATATAGTCAACTCTACTTCCTGTAGTTAGATTCCCCAAGTGCCACCGCCGCTCCAGCCAGCTGACAAAGCAGGAAGCTTGATGAGTGCAACAGACGGCTGTCTTTACCAATTTCAGTGAAAGTATCTCTCTTTTGTAAAATTTTCAAAAGACGGTGACTATATGACCCCCTTGCTAGGGCCCCTCCAGGGCCTTGGAAGGGTTCCATGGAAGTGGAGGGCTTGAAGCTTAAGTTTCATTAGCTTTAAGGCAATTCTGCCTTTGTCCAAATTTCTTAATATAGCTATTTATGATTTATCTTCTGCTAACTTCCCCAACTCAGCCTCTTACCACTTTCTTCCCTTGCTTTCTTTGCCTGAGCCTTATTCAGTTTCTTTCAGCTCTTTAACTCTGCTGTGCTCTCCCTTACTCCAGGGCATCCACCAGTACTGTTCTCTGTCTGGTTAAACATGCATCCTCCACAAGTCACTTTAGAAGTCACTTAGCTTTCCCTGACTACCTGAATCTGAGATAAATGTCTCCTGTATTTGCTTTCATGGTATAGTCTATTAATAATAAACAACAACAACAACAACAAAAACAACCAGTAATTAGTAAGTCCATGGTACAATGTAATGTGAATAATGACTAAAACTCTGTATCATATCCAATTGTTCAGTGTGTACTTGCTTTCTCACCTGTATCTGCCATTAGAGGTAAGTTCTGTGAGGGAAGGAACCTTGTCTTTCTTTTTCTCCACTGTGATTCCATTTTCGGGAATAGTTCTTAGAACATTCAATAAATATTTCAATAAATATTCCATAAATATTCTGGGCTGAGGGAAAAGTATCAACAGATGTAGAAGCTTAAGAGACAGTAAGGAATAGTAATCGGAAGTATAAGCTCTGTACAAAGATGTCTGGTGCTTCGATCCCAGGCCCATCAGCTGCGTGACTGTGGGTAAATTGCTTAATATTTCTGTGCCTCAGTTTCCTAACCTGTGAAATGAGGGTAACAGTAGGACCTACCTTATATGGACTCAAAATTAAACAAGACAAAATATGTGAAGTGCTTAGGACGGTGCCTGGTCCATAATAAGCATCAAAAAATGTTAGCTATTATCAACATTCATAGCCTTATCCCAGTCAAAAAGTTTACTTTTTTAAGACTAACCACCCTTAAGCTTTCTCCAACCTGACATTTACAAGACATGAGGACAGCTTTGGGCTTGTAGACTTTAGAGATTATCTACACAAAGTCCTCATTTTATAGAAGAGGACATTTAGTGCACAAAAGCCAGCTGGACAGTTCTGGGATTAGAACCCAGAATCTGCCATCTTCCAAACTGCCAAAGTGATGACAGTGGTGAGTTTAGAACCAGAGGCTTGGTGATGCATGGCTTGCAGAAGTATGGAGGTAAAGGTGGTTGAGCTGCTCCCCTGAAGACGGTGGTTGTAGCTTTGCTGTTGCAGGATCTGTGGCTTCAAGACTCCATACTACTCGTTCCATTTACCAGTCTGGTATTAAGGCTCTAGAAGAGCCCCAAAAGGGATCACAGTAGACTTCTGACTTGTGATCAAGTCCATGCTGGCTTTATTTGGATGTCAGAGAGGCTGGGGCAATGGGTGGAAAGCCAGCAAGATGATTCTGGATTCTGGCTCAGTCTCCAAGTTAAAAAGCTCTGTTAAGATACCCTCCTTAAGTGTATCTTCCCTTTACTGCTACGTACTGAGACCCTCCAAACAGAATGAGGCAGTGTCTCTGTGGAATTCAGCCCAGAGGCACATGGAATTCTAGGAGACTGAGTATCTCAGGTTTTGGAGCTCATGTGCTTAGAGGGACACCACACGTACAAATCAGGAAGAGGCAACTTTTTTCTAAATGTGTGGCTTAGGTGACTAGCTCTAAAATCTATCCTAATGTACTATGACTATTTTGCATGTCCTGTAAGATGTTGTTGAGCCAAATAGCATTATCATTCACAAATAATAAATATTCATAAATAATTCGTAAGTAAACTGCTTATCACTTCTGCGCAAAGCAAGTAATAGAACCTTAACTACAAACATGGGTTTGTTCCACTGGATTCTGCTTTCTCTCTTTAACAATAACTTTAAAGGGCCCCCTTTAAAACTCAGGTCTTTGAAAGACGAAAGATTGAGAAATGTAGAATGGACAGCAAGGAATGAACTATACTTACTTGATTAAGCATGTATAAATATACTCAGAACACTGCAAGTAGTACAAAGATAACTTAGATATAGATAAACAGATGGTAGATAGGTAACAGATCGATCCATCAGTCAGGCCAGAATGGGTCTGGGTCTGCTTCTAAATTATCTTCAGGGTGCTTGCTCGTTGGCAGGCAGTGCCTTTGTCAGAAGGGGTAACTCAGTGTCTTCTATTTCGTTTCGGCTGTGCTCACTGAAGTCAGATATATTTTAAAAAATAATTATTAAACACCTACTATGTGATGGAAGCTGTGCTATGCTAATTATTGTGTCTGTAAGGATAACTAAGCTGTGGTCCTTGTCTTCAAGCAGCTTTCTTTTGAAGGAGGTTGGTGGAGGTCCTGTGACCTGACCTGGATAGGATCTATTTCTTGCAGTTATTTTTGTGTGTGTGGTGTCGTTTTGCTTTGGAATTGTCCTTTTATTTCCATGTTGGCTTCTCTGCTGGACTAATTGCTACTTGGTTTCAAAATGTTTTTCCTTAGTATAGAGCAACGTCATTTGGTTACAGTTTAATTTTTCATCATCAATTAGAATTTAACTACTACATATTTATTGCATTAGTTCCTTCTGTTCTGTCTTGCTATTGTACAAATCTAAGCGATGCCGGAAATGACAAAGTGAATAGATTCTCTGAATAATGCCTTTTGCCTGTGATTACTGAGGTGGGAAGAAGTTTATAGTTCACTCAGGTTTGGAGAATAAAAATATACTCAAGTCTGGCTGTTACCTAGAAGACTACTCGCTGTCGCTCTAAAGTCCTTTCCTTTGGGAATGTTTCCTGACTCCCACGAGCAGTTACATTCCTTTTGAAATAGATAACATTTAGAATTGAGAGTTATGCTTTGTGAGAAAAAAATGCAGTACTCTTAGGCTTTTCCTATTTAAAATCTCATGTATTCTCCACATGAGTTACACCTAAGTAAAGGTGTGTGAAGGCTGATTCATGACTATAAAGACTAGGTCATTAATTTGGTTTGCTTATCATCTAAAGTATCTTTGCAAAAATTCCCACATTTATACCATAGGGCTGTGTGTATACACGTGCATATTTAAATCTCATTCTTTTATGTTAATTTTTTTTTACCATATGTAGAGAGAGCTTTTATATCGTGTTCTTCCGATCTTCAAATTTGCCCTGTGATGTGGCTGAGTGTGAGATGACCACCCAATTACAGATTAGGAAACTAAAACTCAAATAATTGATTTTCCCTAGGTGGCGCGAAGTAAGGAGGAGAAATAGGACTAAATAGGCACTAAATGTGCCTCTCTAGAATCCCTTCCCCTCTCTTTCAGCAATAATTTCTGAGTTTCACTGTGGAGTTTTGCCTTCCCTGTCTTCTATCTATTTGGACCAGATGGGACCCTACCTGTAGTTTCATGGCCGTTTCTTGTCCTGCAGACCTAAGACAATAGCATTTCCATTGTCTGGACGCAGTGATGAGATGAATTCAGAGTAGACAAGTGCCTGACCTGGGTTCATCAGAAGGAATCCTAGACTTTTGGGGAGAGCTGTGGGAAACGGATCCTCTTTTCCTCTAGGTTTGGTGTTGGGAGGAGGTGGAACTGAAGCTGCTTACCACCGCATGGAGTCCTGGATGAAAGCCAGGAGAGCAGAAGGCAATGCCAGATAAGGAGGGAAAAGAAACCATGTGCCGGTAACACCACTGATGTCGGTAAGCACCTACATCAAGCCACACCTCAAAGTCTGTCTTACCTTTGGACTTTTAGTTCAATGAAAAACCTTTTTCTCCTCAAGCTTGTTTGGGCTGGGCTTTTAGTCCTGACCGATATAGCTCTGTAGGCGAATAAGCCACAGTGCCAGTTTCAAGGACCGCAATTTCCCAATGTCAGAAATGAAGGTGCTTTTCTAGCTGATGGCTCTGAAGTCATGATTCCATCTTGACTCTCTAAGGGTCATCTCAACAGCATGCTGAGAGCAATGCATGTCCTTTGGTGTCCGACAATTTAAGTTTACTCTTGGGTGTGGTGTTTTTTCCCCTGTGGCAAATAGTTGATTTTCCCAAGGTTAATAGAGTCTAAAATAGATTTATTGTAACTCAAGATTTTGATTCAGCAATGGTTAGGGTGTTATTCTTTAAAACATTAAGAAAACATTGAAGAACTTAGTCAAAAGTCGATGTTAGCTAGACTATCTACGGTCTGACAGAAATCTATGCACGAAGCCCATGTGCTATTTTGGCGTTAAATAATTGGTGTTCTTAGTTTACAAATAAATTCCTTCCATGATGATAAATGTGCTCTTAAAAATTTAGTCATGAAAATTGTGGTGTGTTGTTGCTGCAATGTTTACAAAAAAGTACTATACATTTTTAAAAGTATGATTCCAGTTATTGTGCAGAGGAAGAAAGAAAAACATGTTTTTCATTTAATAGATTGTATAGGAAATCAGTTATTACAGTCAAAAGGTGCATCATACACTAAACTGAAAAATTCCTGAATGTTGGAGGAAGAATCATTTTTGACACCACCCCTCTCCTCGCAGAAGAGAACTAACCCTTCAGAGTTGCCCGAGTTGCCTGGTGGGGATGCTAAGTGGAGGACAGGAGCGACTTGCCAGTTGCTTTATGGCCACATTTACTGAAATGTGAGGTTCTTCTGTATTTGATAAAATGGCATGAGTATCCTATTTAAATCCTCATAACACATTAAATGTTTGGAGGTTTCTAGAAAGTGATTATTTATGGTTCCCTGAGCACACCAGGAGGTTTCAGATTTCCATATGTGGTTCCCCCAGCCTGAAAGGCCGTTCCTTGCCTTCTCCACCAGATGAGCTCCTGTGTACCTTCCAAGACATAGTTCAAGCACTTTGTTCTCCCTGGGCTCCTCTCTAGGCATTTGATTGCTCTGTGCCTTGGTCCACTGTACCTTATCTATGTTTTTTTAATTGTAGAATCAGTCAAAATCTACTGCACTATTTCTCTGTTCCTTATCTCTTCCACTGGACTTTGAGGACCTTCGATTCAAAGACTTGCCTGACCCTGCAAATGCCCAATATATGTTTGCTGAGTGAATTTAAAAAATTAGTGGTCCTCATTTGAGTAAGTATTCTAACCATAACTGTCATGGGTATTCATTTTGAATACCTAATAATAGCCAGGCAATGTATATACATTATAATTTATTGTAATTTAATCGTTAACCCTGCCAAGTTATATTATCCTTCTCCCCATTTTGTAGATGAGAAAACTGAGGCTCAGAGAGGTTGAGAGGGTTGCCCAAGATGTAACTAGTAAGTGGTAGTGCAGGGATTCACGGACTGTGCTCTTCCCTCCACATAATATCTCTAACTTTGTTTGAAATAGTTATTTAAAAATTTTCTAAAATGCTTCCTTTTAAACATTCTCTGAATATTCTCTTGAGGGCTCTGTTTCCTGCTAGATTCGTGCTACCTGCTTCCGTCTGCAAAATCAAATAAGCCACTTTATGCAGCTCCTTCCTCAGGAAATCTGGAAAACGGAGCTGTTCTTTCTAGGAACACTAACAATTCATCTCCATTTACTGGCCTGGTTTGTGATTTTCAGTTTAACCCGTTATGGATCCTGGTCCCTGGGTTGGGCCTGTTGGCAGGTTAAATCTGAAAAAGTTGTTAGGCTCAGCAAACAGAGCCAGGAAGCGGAAGCAAATTTTAGGAAAGAAGTTATTTCAGTAACTGAAGCCAAACAAACATTTTGATTAAAATGGTCTAATTCTATGTCTTTGCTCTGCCAGTGTAGCTCTGGTCCACACCTATTACACTCTGCAGTGCACTGTTCCCCAGAAATTGCCAAGTGCTAGTTTGTGAATTCGACCTGCTTAAGGTTTTGATGAGGTTTTCATCAGTCTGAAGAGAAATCAGAAACAGAAGCAGTGTTATATGTGCATCTGAATACACACACAACACACACACAGTCATTGGTTTCCTTTTTGAGAAGGATTGTTTTTCATTCAGAGGTTCTTTCTTTCCACCTACTTTTAGAATAAAATATCTTTTTTCTTAAGAAATTAGTGTGTGAATAGAAGGTAGATAATTTTCTTAATGCTTCAACCTTCATGACAAAATAAAAATAGCTACAAAGTCCTATTTCCCTGGATTTTTAAACAAATTTTACAGGACCATGAAATCCCAGAGTCCTGGCACTACATCTCACTTCCTCTTTCCCTTGGTATTTTTGTTGGCCATAAATAACAAAGCTGCTTCCAAAGATGGAAGACTAATGTTTTCAAATGATTTTCTCCTCTGGACTCTGGTCTCACCTTTGTCTTTACCCTTCATTGGCAGTTAGACTATGATGCCTTGCATTTATGTCCTAGCTAATAAAATAGATTGTAACCACACCTACCGGAGGTAGGAAGTGTCACTTTCTTTCCATGTATTCATCACTTTCTTTCCATATATCACTAGAATCTACACATAATAGATGCTTAAATGTTTTAAAATAGGTTTAATGTCAGGAACCTGGGGGAAGCTACTGAAAATTAATAAGATAATAATGACAATAGATTAAAATTAATATTTATTAAGTGCTTTCTATTCATTAGGCATTATTTTAAATATTCCAGTATGTGCCTTGTTAATCCTCTCAACAGCCAAACTAAATAGGTTTTATTGTCATTGCCTTCATTTTACAGGAGAGGAAACATAGATAACAGGGGGTTAAGTAACCTGTTTAGAGTCACATGGCTTTTACTTGGCAGTGGTAGGATTTAAACCTAGATGGGTTTAGCTTGAGGGCTCAGTATTCCTAACCACCACACCATGCCGCTTCCTGCAGGGACACCTCTGGCAGCTGCATTTGGAGAAGAATGGCAGCAATGGTGGCAGCAATTGCACAACTAGAACAACTGGAAGATCCCCGGGCTCCGTACGTGCTAAGGGATTCATATGCATTATTTCATGCTTACAACCACCCTATGCATTCTAAGCTCCTGTGACCCATTTTACAGATGAGGAAGCTGAGGTACAGAGGTCTTAATTTCTTGCCCAAGACTGGGAGTTGGCAGAACCTGAACTCAAGCATAGGTTTGCCGGACTCTAAACCCCATGGGTTATGACGGCGTACTTGGATGAGCTCAGGATTTGGGGCAGGAGAATTCCATCTCCAGCCTCTCCAGTAGCTGAGTGGCCACAGCCATGTCACTGGACCCTCTGAGATTGTTCTGTCTTCTATAAGGAGGAGGATATGTGTGTAAGATGCTTAATAAACAGTAATGTGCTACTTGAATATAATTTATTTATATATGTGGCAGAAGCTTGTTACATTTCCTGGTCCTCTGAGCATCTCTGGAGATTCAGAAAGCTCACTGCCTTTCCTCTTCCCTTCACTTGCTAGCTTCCCATACCAGCAGGCACCTCAGAAAGCTTTGGGCTCCTGTTGCTGAGTAGCTCTAGGAAATGTATTTCGAGTTGCTGATCACCTCTAGTCACAGAAGGAAAATCAAGGCTGACAAGCACCATGCTCATTAGGCAGCCACACTTGGTTTTATCCAGCCTATCCAGCCACAAAGATGATAGGAAAAGATATTTATAGTTGACCTTTCAAGATTAATAATTCCTGTGAAAGAGAAACTGGTATTCAACACAAGTAAAAAAAATCCTGAGAATTGAAGGAAATAATTATTTTACTGTTTGTAGTACAGTTTGTTACATTTATTAAAAATTTAATAAAATGCATATGCATATTTCTCACACTTAAAGACAGTAATAATGTAAAATCAGTTCAATCTGCTTCTTTAAAATTGGACGTGTGACATTCTTATGACTCTAAACTATTTTGATATTCTCTTAAAAATATGCATTAATCTTGTAATTTGAGAAAGTAAAATTCCATAAAAAATTAGTTAAAAGAAACTCAAAAATGGATCTTTTAGGCGCATTAAAAATCAAATGCTAAACCAGTCATGATTTTAGATGTTAGGAAATAAAAATTGAAATTAACGTGTTCCTTTGTCTTAACTTTGGATCTGCCCTTATTCTTTCTTTTGACTCCACATTAGATTGACAACTAATACCATGTTTAGGTATCATGCGTGTCTGGTGAAGATTTTCCTGGCTTATCTTATTGTCTGAAAAAGGCAAGACTTATGAGAATCCATTTTGTTGCCAAATAAATGTATTCTCATTGAGGCAACTTCAGTTGAAAACGCTTATACCGTAAATAATTAAATGCTCTGTGCTTTGAACATAAAATATGCTGTACACTGGGTGCAAAAAACCCTACAACTTTTCTAAATGGGAGCTACTTGAGTTTTTGAGATGGGAAGGGGGAGGATGGAGGCTGACAGATTGCAGTGTAAGTTAACATTGTGGGGATTTTTGCTTTAATACTTGGTGCTTCTCGTTTGTTGTTTTTAGTGCAAATAAAAAGTGCTATAAATTAGTCTGAAAAGCAATTTAAAATACTTTTGTAAACATGAAAGCATTTCCTGAATAGAAGCACCTCATCCTTTCTTTTTGAAATTGTAAATTACTATAAAAGAATTTCAAAAGGATTTTTATAAAGTAATGACCATTTTTAGTTTTTTAAAGAACCTCCAAACTGTCCTCCATAGTAGCTGAACCAATTTACATTCCCATCAATAGTGTAGGAGGATTCCTTTTTCTCCACACCTTCTCCAGTATTTATTATCTGTAAACTTTTTAATGATGGCTATTCTGACTGGTGTAGGGTTATACCTCATTGTACTTTTGATTTGCATTTCTCTAATTATCAGTGATATTGAGCATCTTTTCAAGTACCTGTTGGCTATCTGGATGTCTTCTTTGGAGAAATGTCTATTTAGGTCTTCTGCCCATTTTTTGATTGGGTTGCTTGTTTTTTTGATATTAAGCTATATTTGTTGTTTGTGTATCTTGGAAATTAGTCACTTGTTGGTCATATCACCTGCAAATATTTCCTTCCATCCTGTAGGTTGTCTTTTCATTTTGTTGATGGTATCCTTAGCTGTGCAAAAGCTTTTAAGCTTAATTAGGTGCCAATAGTTTATTTTTGCTTTTATTTTCATTACTCTAGAACCTGGCTCAAAAAAAAAATATTACTGAAATTTGTGTCAAAGAGTGTTCTGCCTATGTTTTCCCCTAGGAGTTTTGTAGTATCTGTTTTTACATTTAGGTCTTTAATCCATTTTGAGTTTATTTTTATATATGGTGTTAGAGAATGTTCTAATTTCACTCTTTTACATGTAGCTGTCCAGTTTTCCCAGCACCACTTATTGAAGAGACTATCTTTTCTCCATTATATATTCTTGCCTCCTTTGTTGTAAATTGACCGTAAGTGCATGGGTTTATCTCTGGACTTTCTATTCTGTTCCACTGACCAATGTATCTGTTTTTGTACCAGTACCATACTGTTCCAATTACTGTGGCTTTGTAGTATAGTCTGAAGCCAGAGAGCATGATTCCTCCAGCTCTGTTCTTCTTTTTCAAGATTGTTTTGGTTATTCAGGGTCTTTTGTGTTTCCATACAAATTAAAATTTTTTGTTCCAGTTCTGTGAAAAATGTCATTGGGAGTTTGATAGGGATTGCATTGAATCTGTAAATTGCCTTGGGTAGTATGGACATTTTAACAATATTATATCTTCCAATCCAAGGACACTTAACTCTAAAAGTAGACTTACCATATGATTCAGCAGTCCCACTCCTGGGCATATATCTGGAGAAAAGTATAATTTGAAAACACACATGCACTCCAATGTTCACAGCAGTACTATTTATAATAGCCAAGACACGGAAACTACCTAAATGTCCATCAACAGATGACTGGATAAAGAAGATGTGGCATATATATATTATATCTATATAATATCTGTATCTGTATAATATAATATATAATATAGATATTATATATAATATATTACATTATATATATATATAAATAAATAAAATGGAATATTACTCAGACATTAAAAAATGAAATAATGCCATTTGCAGTAACATGGATGGACCCAGAGATATCATGTTGAGTGACGAAAGTCAAAGACAAATACCATACGATATCACTTATTTGTGGACTCTTAAAAAAAATGATGCAAATTCTATTTACAAACCAAAACCAGACTCACTGACATAGAAAACAAACTATGGTTACCAAAGGGGAAAGGGTGGGGAGGGATAAATTAGGGGCTGGGAATTAAAAGACACACATTACTATATATAAAATAGACAAACAACAAGGACCTATTGAATAGCACGGAGAACTATATTCAGTTTCTTGTAATAACATGTAATGGAAAAGAATGAAAATATATGTATGTATATGTAAACTGAACCACTTTGCTGTACCACTGAAGCTAATGTTGTAAATCAACTACACTTCAATCAAAATTTTTTTAAAAGTAATGACCACTAACCCATCAAATAACAGTCATTTTTTATTAAACATTTTCCTTTAAAGTCTTTGTTCACATATTATAAGAATTTTCAATTTTAGATTATATAAAAACTTTGAAATGACATTATATTTAGTCTATTATTATCATTATTAAAGCCTACATAATAGCTTGATTTGGTTAACTATTTTCTTATTTTTTTTATAATTAGGTTTTTGGTCATTTATTTTACTTTCCTAGAAATGACAACTACACATTCTAGGTTTTCTAAATATTTTGTTCCATTTTTCCCTATAATTTTCTTTGTATTTGTGTGTCCTGCTTTTTGCTTTAAAAAATATGGTCTTGATAATCATGGTTAGTAATACAACAAGCCTAAACAAGCCTAAAAAGTATGATTTTTTTTCCTATGGTGGTTTATTTCTTTAGGACAAATTTTCTTCTCTGCTTGAGTTACTTTTTTGCTATATTCTATGATGAAGTCCTATTAATTATTTAAAACCCAGCTTAAATGTCTTTTTGCCAAGGTTTTTCATTGATATTCTCCAGCAGTGTCTATCACTCTGTCCTTTATACATTACTTCTTTGTAGCAGACAGTACCTTGTAGTACAATTATGCTTAATTAAAACAATTTACTGCCCCTACTACACTGTGCATTTGTTGAAGACAAGCCCTGAGTGTATTTTGTACATCATCCCAACTTCATAGAATGGTTTTGGACAAATTCAGTCAATTAAACAACTGATTGAATTAAATAAAAGAGCTTACCAGGGCCTAGATGAATGGAAGAAGAAATAAAATGCTGTTTTAGAGGAGTTCAGGGAGAAGAGAGACCATTAGGGGCTGGAGGAGGAGACGGCAGGAAACCTATTTCTGTCGAGCTTTGTTATGTACCAGGCGCAGTGCCAGGTACTTTACATAGCTTATCTCATTTAACCCTGAGAACAACTCTGAGGTAGGTTCTACCATAGTGCATATTGCAGAGACAAAATATTAATGTTCACTGAGTAGTTACTCATGTTCAGTCCAGAGCTAGAGGAGAGACAGAAGGGGCGTCTTCCACTGAAATTTCAAAGAAGGGATGGATGGGCAGATTCTGCAAGGGCACATGCACAAACAGATAGGAGTGATCAGCTGTTGTTTGTAGGTTTTGAAGGAGGCCAACCTGGCTAACCTGGAGAGTTTGAACGGGGTTGGGAGACTGGTGATCTGTCTACGGTGTCACACACTTTAAGACTCATTAAGCCTTAAGGTCACTGACAGAATAGAAGGGGTTAAAGTTCTCGTGAAGGGTGTCTGTATAAATAATGGTTATGACTAGGTGGCTTGGGCAACTGCTAATACCCAAGGTAGGTCTTATCCTCACTACTGCTCTGTTACCAGATGATGAGGGGTGAGCCCCTAGGAATTAATTCACATTGTTGAGAGCCTTTGGGAATGCTCAGTTGAGAGTTTTAATGAAACTAAAGTGGCAGTTGAACCGAGAACAACAGTTCAAGATAGAAGGAAGGCTCTGCTACTTTGAAGGATTATATGAAAAATCAAAATGCATGAGGATTTACATGAACACAAGCTCCCAAATATGAGCGTGAATCCATGCTCTGCCACCCTACAGATATTTTATTAATAAAAGTTGGTATTTAATTTTCTTTTTTCTTCTCCTAGGACACTTGTAAAATGAAATGCAGCATTTAGGCATAGGTGGTGTCTCAGTGTATTCAGGCTGCTATAACAAAAATACCACAGACTGGGTAGATTATAAACAACAGAAATGTATGTCTCACAGTTCTGGAGGCTGGGAAGTCCAAGATCATTGTGCTGGCAGATATGGTGTCTGATGAGGCCTGACTCCTGGTTCAGAGACAGCTGTCTTCTTGCTGTGTCCTCATGTGGCAGAAAGGGCATGGGAACTCTCTGGGACTCTTTCATAAGGGCACTAATCCCATTCATGAGGTCTCTGTCCTTATGACTTTATCACCTCCCAAAAGCCCCTCCTCCAAATACCATTACTTGGGAATATGAATTTGGGGGAACACAAATGTTCAGTCTGTAGCAGGTGGTTGTGAGCATCTTTTTTTGTCAATGCCTTATCTTTGTGGTTCTGGGTCCTCACCACCACCACCATCACAAAGGCATCATGCTGTATGCTTCCTGGTATGTAATACCAGACACTTTTGGGCATAGTAATAGACTAAGGTCCAGTTCTCGTTCTTGAAGAGGAAATGGGATGTGTAGGGAAGACAGTAAGGGAATTAACATTTACTTAGCAGTTTCTATGTGCCATCCACTTATATCAAATATATAACATGAAAACAGGCTGAAAAATATTGCTATCTTGACAGCTGGCATGGTGCAAGAGTTATTTAGGAAGAGAAGAGTCGTTGGTTAGAAAACTCTTTTAGATTACTTTGGTGGTGGAAAGCAAGGCTTGGTGACCTGGTATGGAAGAGCTGTGCTATAAGGAGATGGGAAAAGTGAAAATTAAAAACATTTAGGGATGAGTCAACAGTTAGAGGGTCAGGTGTAGTGCCCCACATTGATCACTTATGGAATGAAATGTAGATGAGTTTGATTGGCTCAATCCAGGCCCCACGCTTATATATGCTTATACTCAAACTTCCTAAGCAAGAAGGACTAGGGTTGAATTCCAGCTTGGAGAGGTGAGAGTAGTAATTTAGGGCATTATTCAAACATATGAAAGCTGTTCAGAAGATGCTGGGAGAGCCAAAACATTATGGGCCCACTATAAATAGAAATCCTCTTTTAATCCTCTTTTGAATCTATTTCCATCTCTTCTGTCTTGATTACAGAGACCCATGAAAAATAGTGCCTAGGGTCACCGTGGTCAGAAGTGCTAGCTATGCAATGCATGACTCCTCAGGGTGTGCCATTTACGTAGACTCTGATGTGAGTGGTTTCCCTGGAGTTGTGCAACTTGGAAGCCCTTGAAGTGCCCCTTCGCATTTACAACACTAATTAATAAGAAAAAGCGTTCTAGAATGCTTACTGTGATTCAGGTACTGTCCTCTGCAGGACAATGGATAGTCCAGAGCAGACTTTGAGGCTTTGGCTTTGAATTTCACGTCTGCCACTTTTCAGATGTGTGGCCATGGACAAGTTATCTAAACTTTCAGAATCTTACTTTCTTTGTAAAGTGGAGGTGCCAATATTTACTTCATCATGTTATACGTGCCTGGTCCAGGGTAAGCGTATGGAAATGGCAGCTGTAATTATGATTTACAAACATTATCTCATTTAATTCCTGTTACAGTCTTATAATTTAGTTCTAATTCATAGGGAAATTGAGGTTCAGCAAACATAAGACTTACCCAAGATAAGATATCTGTGGCAGAGTATGGATTCACACTCCTATTTGGGAGCCTGTACTCATTCTATATGGACAACTTGACTTTTACCTATTTCCAAGGATAACTCTTCAAACTGAAGTCCTTTTCTTCTGAGCCTCTCTTGCCATGTCCAACATAAATATTAATGCAGCTACCATCTGCCATCATGTATGAGCACTTGGTCAAATCTATTTTAGCAAATGAAGTAAAATTGCCTTTTGTTTGGTTTAGTATATGTGTGTTATGCTTTCTTATGACTATCCAGTCCATTTTTGAAGTGGAGTCTTGGTTACCTAGGGAACTGGAATACAGTACTGGTAAATGTTTTTATTTTTAATGAGATGCAAGTTCAAAGTGGTTAGAATTGTTGGCTGAATTTCAACTGGTAACCTCTGCATTGACTGGAAAGTAACATAATTTCACTTTTTATTTTTTACATAAAACTAAAATTAAAGGTGGGAGAAAAAGGAGTTGATGAGAGTTGATGAAAAATAAGAATTTTTAAGTTGCAGATATTCTGCCTGCAGTTCAAAGCCAGTTAATTAATATCTTTATTTCAGACTATATAATTTGCACGTAATTTTTTTTTCACTCTGGGACATGTTTTATATATTTTAAATGGGGATAAATTTCACATGCCATTTTACAGCAGATACGTAACCGTTAATGGTTTTAAGTTCCTTTTTGGAGTGGTACTGTATAATGTCTATGGGATCTTGCCTCTCCCTAGACTTACCTTTCTTTTTAAAGAAGCCTATACTTAGTTCACAGAACTCTTACAATGCACCATCATTATAAAAAGAATTGAAATTAAAAATGAAATAAAAATTACCCAGTGCTCCTTTCTCTGCCTCCAGGACTACAACTGGTAAAGACAAGGTCATGACAGAGAGATCCAACCAAAAGTGACAGAGGATTTTGGGAATTAAAGGCATAAGTCAAAGTAACGTTTGTTGAAGAAATCTGAGGCTCCATTACCGAGGAGTATACCTCTAGCGCCAGCCTGAGATCTGGAGGGATGGAAATACAAGGAAGGACTCAGAATGAAAACTTTGGACCAGGTAAAGACTCAAAGGTTATGAATTTGAACTGCAATTGAATGAGGGGAAAGTTGGATGCTGTTTGTGTTTTACTCTAATGGTGGCAGGTGATCAAAACTTGGATCGGTCAGCCAAGTATTTTAAGAGGCCAGTGTCGGGGCAAACAGGTCCTCACAGAGTATGTGTTTTAGTCTTTTCATGTTTTCTTTTCATCTTTTATGTTAATCAGAATTAAGTTTCACCATGAGGGATTGTTTTCAGTCTAGTTTCCTAGAATCCTCGCCTGAGAATATGGAGCCAAGGGCAGTATGTACAACAGTCCAGGGCTGAGGTTGGAATTGAGAGCCAAGCATGTAACTACTGAAGTGTTAATTTAATGGGTCTGGGTAGAGAGATAATCATTTATATCTTGGGAATCAGAGACTTCAGAATAGAGCAAGCAGGATGGAGTAAAAGGCAGGAGGTGCCCTGAGGTGCTGGATGTAGCCACAGAGGCATTTCCTCATGTGCTTGTTACTGGTCTTTTAGAACTGGACAGGATGTGCTTATGGGCACTGAGACTAATTGGACCTTCAAGGATGGATAGCATCAGATGGAGTGATATAAGGGAGGGTATTTCAGTGGAACTGTGCTCAGGAGGAGCCAAATGGGAGGAGTGATTGAAATATTTCATGGATCTCTTGAACCCATTCCCCTTAGCTGTGTGACACCCACATTATGTCATTTAAGATTCACTTTTGGGGTACATCTGGGCCCTATCAGTTGAGCTCTTACCTTAGTAAATACTGAGATGATAAAGCCAGCTATTGGTGATGCCATGAGTTTGTTGGGTAGCCATTCTTCTAAGGAGCCTCCTTTATACTCATAATATTATCCTCTGATTGGTGGTGCGATAACAAAACAAAGTAACCTTGGCCTGTCCTATCAAGACATTCAGACTGAAAAGATGAAGAGCTTTCCAGGAAGTTCACTGGAAGGCAAAGTATCTTCAACATGAAAGGGGTAGTGGCGGTGGAAAACAATGCATCAACTGAGCAGACGCAAAAGATGGAAGAAGTGCGCAAGGGCCAGTAGTGAGAGGAGAAGGGCGAGGTGACCTTCTAAGAACTAGTCATCAGAGCAGGGAAGCCTGACTAATGCAATAAAGAGGCACAGAATAACCATAGCAGGAATGTATGAGTGTGTCACAATCCACACAAGACTGAGGGGGAGGAGAACACAGGAGACAGGGAGCAGTCAGACACTGACAAGTCATTCTCAGAGGAAGCGCGTGGACCAGCTCTTGTTGAGAGGGGGAACTAGTGGGCAAAACTAAGGACATAAGTGGTTCCTATGTATATAAAAAGTATTTTATCTTATTTGAGGTTAGCAAAATCATTTAGTATGCATAATGTGTTATTCTCAAGCATGTTCCTTTTAAAACATTACTAGCTCCAGTAGAGAATACCGATAGGTTAGTGAAATAGTTTAATTTGGGTGAATTTTACCAGCTACCTGTTCCCTGGATTAATGCCCGGACTGGACAGTTTCTACTGACTTGAATCTACCTATATCTTTATTTTCCTGATAGGAACAAAAGGGCTTTGGGTACTTACTTGTATATTTGAGATAAAGGATCTTTGATGAAATTGAGTTGTGTATAAGTATAAACAAGCTGCCTACTCTCAAAAAACACTTCACTTTCCAAGTGCAGAAAGGTGTAAATTTAATGACAAACCTCTACAAATAAATCGCTCCATATACACTTGCTGATATATGAGTATACAGTGCTTTCAGAAACAAGTAGAAATGGACTTAAATCCTTATATGGACATATAAATTCTTCACATTTGAAAAATATGACCAAGGACATTAAAATATTCATAGAGGCCCCTTTTCAAAACAATTGACTGAAGATTTTTTTCTACCTGCAACAGATTGTACTTAATTGTCCTGAGGAGTACTAGAAAAATCTGTATCTTTGTCCCTCACAACAGGTGTGAAGGCTAATGCTCTGCTGGAGGATAGCACACTTTTAAACCTGCTCTGAGTGAATCGTTGGTACATTATAAATCTCCTGGAAGTGCTCAGTTATCAGATTTAAAAGAGCAGGCATGCATAGTCATCAAGTAAATGGTTTATAACAAACGTAGTTATAGTTATATATGGTGCTGTTTGAAAATGTAAAAAGCATGGCATGGAAGCGTAAAAATGCATCCTTGAATAAGATGCCAAGGAGAGAAAACCTTGACATTACTGGCTTTAGCAAGTGCGTGTGTGTGTGTGTGTGTGTGTGTGTGTGTGTGTTTCCTCTTGCTATTTCTGAGTTTTCCTGGAAATCCATAGAATGTAATCCTTTGGTATTTTGCTAAGGCACATGTAGCGTGGAGCTTATTTTAGTCACAGAATTTATGTTAATGACTTTGTAAATTCTTTTGTTTCTGTTTCTATAGAATCTTTATAAATTGGAAGAGGGTCAGTTGAAATTTTTCACTAATAATTACTCCATTTTTATGGGAGAAATTATATGTTGTAATGACATTTTTAAATGCTTCTCATGGATGTTATTGGTCTGTCATATGAACAAAGGTCCTATTAGAAACATGTTTCCGTGTATATTAGGAATTCTGAGAGGGAACAGAACCTGATAACAATGAATTATTAGCACATATGTGTGGGTGGTCTAGGAGTGGTGATGAAGAAGTTATGTGATTTGCTGTTTATAGCTATTCTCTGCTATTGCTTTTATGTTTAATTCCTAAAGAACAAAAATTATTTGGAGGAGCTAGGAAGGCCAAAACTGTAGCTCAGTTTCAAAGAGCAAGGCAAGGATTGAGGGCAGTTGGCAGCCCAGAGAGTAAGACCAAGGAGGGCAAGGTTTGGAGAAGGGGCAGAGGTTCACAGTAGCAAATGCAAACAATGTAAAAGAAGGAGGAAGATTGCAGGTTGGTTGTATTTCCTGGAATAAAAGTCCCTGGCTTTCTTAATAGGTGGTTGTCTAATCTCTTTTTTGAATACCACTTTAGAGATAGGACAGTCTATTTTGGAGTTGTTCTAATTTTCTAAAAGTTATGTATTGTATATTGAACACAAATCTTCAGTTTCTTTTTTTTTAATATTTTTAATTTATTTATCATCATATTATTTAATTATTTTATTTTGGCTGAGGGATGGGGGAGGTAATCAGGTTTATTTATTTTTGGAGGAGGTACTGGGGATTGAACCCAGGACCTCATGCATGCTAAGCATGCACTTTACCAATTGAGCTACACCCTCCCCCTTCAGTTTCTTTTTAATTCTTTGATATTAGATAATGTCCAGATACTTCACAATTCCTCCTTTTAATAAATATTAACTGAGGACCTGCTGTGTGTAGGCACTGTTATTAGTGCTGGGTATACTGTGTTAACCAGACAAAGTCTGAAGACATGACACTTACATTTTAGTGAGGGCAGACAAAAATATGCAAGCAAATAGTGAACACAAACCAAAAAATCAGACGGACAACTAGTGTTTAGAGAATTAAATAGGGTGGTATCATATAGCGTGATTGGGAGGCCAAAGGAGACTTCCCTAACAACATAACTTGCAAACTATGCAAAGATTGGAGCATTTAACTCTAGGGCACAGTTAGGGAAAGAGAACAAGTTGTGTACCTTATAAGAGGATCACTCTAGCTGCTGGGTGGAGAATGGGTGATGAAGAAGCAAGAGTGGATGAGATGTGACACCAGGGAGCTATTGTGATAGTTCTGGTGGGAGTTTGGGTTGGGGTAGCAGTGATGGAGAGGGAGAGAAATGAACATATTGGGAGATATGTTTTGGGAGACTTGATGGATAGACTGGATGTTGAATATAAGGAAAGAGAGGAGTCAAAGACAACACAAAAATCTTTGGCTTGCACAGTGGATGGTGTTCCTGTTCCTCAGAGGGGAACACACACATACTGTCATTTCTTTCTCGGTACTAAAATGTTATAAGTGATATGGTTTACAAATGTATTTGACATATCAGATGAAGGATAATTAGAAAGGAAGATGTTTACCATTATAGAGTTTATTCTGTTCTTGCTAGAGTCCAAATACATATACCTATCCTAAATTAACTAACATTTCATTTATTTATTTATTTATAAGTATTTATTTTTATTGAAGTACAGTCTGTTTACAATTATGTGCAAATTTCTAGTGTACAGCATAATGTTTCAGTCATCCATATACATACATATATTCCTTTTCATATAGTTTTTCATTACAGGTTACTACAAGATATTGAATATAGTTCCCTGTGCTATACAGTATGAACTTTTTGCTTCTCTATTATATATATAGTAGTTAGTATCTGCAAATCTCAAACTCCCAATTTATCCCTTCCCACCCTCTTTCTCTCCAGGTAACCATGAGTTTGTTTTCTATGTCTAATGAGTCTGTTCCTGTTTTGTAAATAAGTTCATTTGTATCTTCTTTTTAGATTCCAGATATAATATTATGTGGGTATTATTTCTTTCTCTTTCCGGCTTACTTCACTTAGAATGACGATCTGCAGGTCCATCCATGTTGCCACAAATTCATTTTTATGGCTGAGTAGTATTCCATTGTATAAATACATCACAACTTCTTTATCCAGTCATCTGTCAGTGGACATTTAGGTTGCTTGCATGTCTTGGCTATTGTATATATGCTTTTATGAATATTGGGGTGCATGTGCCTATTGGGGTGCATGTGTCTTAAACTCATTTTAGAATGTAAAATAGCTGCTAAAGACAAGATGTTTATAGAATGCATTAGTTATCTTCTTCATACATTGAGATCTCTTAGGCAGTATTTAACAAAGAAAAAAATTATACATTTTGAAAGTTACAATGTGAAAAATTAGGAAAAAATAAGTGGCAAAAGAAAAATATCTTGGGAAAATATTTCAATAGATAAAACTGACAAAGGGTTAATATCTTTAACTTATAAGGATTCTCGCAAACGAGTTGAAAACACCTGGTGCGTCCCCACCGGCGCATGCGCGCGCCCGGCACCCTGGGAAGGCGCCGGCAGGGCAGCCATTTGCCTTCCGAGGAGGCTTTCTGGAGCGATCGTCCGAAGAGGTTGGTGGTGGTGTGGCCGGCGTTTTCTTTGGCAGGTGGCAGGGCTGGTGGAGCAGCCGCCAGAGGAAAGCACCGTGGTTCGGTCTCGCAACTGTTGGATGAGTTAATGGGCCGGACGGAAACCGTGCCCTGGACGAGCAGCACAGCAACGTGCGGTTGGGCCCGGACAGCGATGTAAATATTATCTGTGTGGTTTTCGTCCCGCGGAGCTGTTCTTTCAAAACAAACGAACGAGCAGAACAAACCCTGACAAGCACTCCGTTGGGAAAATGAGCACAGGTACGTGGAAAGGCAGTTCACGAAAGAAAAGGTGAAGAGCATGAGAGAAAGCTCAGCCACACCAATAATCAAGTCATTTAGGATTTAAAATGTTAATGAGAAAATACGGTAGATATGAGCATAAACTCTGGAACTAGAATTCCTGCGTTTGAAGACCTATGCCTACAGCTTACTAAGGATAACTTTGGGTGAGTAACTTAACCTATCTTTGCTTGAGTTTCCCCACCTGTAAAATGGGGTCATAGTAGTATCCATCTCAAGGTTGTTTTGCATATTAAGTGGGTGTTTAGAACAGTTCCTAAGATGTAATAATTGCTTTATGAGTTTTAGAAATTATTCTTATTAGTGTCTTATTATAATCTAATGTCTAATTACTGTTAAATGTTTATAAGATGGCAATACTTAATATTGGCTAGGTGGGGGAAATGGGTGTTTTCCTACACTGTAGATGAGACTGTAGGCTGATCCATTATTTTTGGAGAGAGGTTTTACAGTATGTCTCAAAAGTCTTAAATGAAATCTTTAATACAATTCTACTTTTGGGAACTGAGCCAAAGATCTATATAATTATTTGTTCATACTTATAATGGTAAAAAATTAGAAACAATTTTACTTCCAGGTAAAGAGGTGATTTGAATTTATACATTTAATTTCACGCACTCTCTCAATTTCATTAAAACTACAATAAAAAGATTGTTTTTTATTTAAGTAAAATTCACATATACAGAAATATACAAATATTAAAGTGTTATAATTGGATGAGTTTTGAAAAATATATGTATCTGGGCTACCAAGCTCCCAATCAGAAACATTTCTGTTCCCCTAGAAAGTTCCTTCATGCCCCATTCCAGTCAATTCTCACCTCCAAAGGCTATACTTTTCAGATTTCTTTCACCATAAATTAGTTCTGCTTGTTGTTGGACTTAATATAAATGGAATCATGCAGTATGGATTTTTTTGTGTCTGGCTTCTTTCATTCAGCGTGGTTCTGAAAATCCATTCATGTTGTTAAACTAACATTTACTCCTCTTTATTCCTGTGTCCTCTATTTCTTTGTTGCTGAGTAGTGTTGCATTTTTTGAACATAAGAGAATTTATTTATTTTTCCTATTGATGATATTTTTGTTGTCTTGACAATTCATTATCATGAGTAAAGTTACGAACACTTGTGCAAGACTTTTTGTGATCATATGTTTTCATTTTTCTTGAGTAAATTCTTAGGGGTCAAATTGCTGGGTCATAGGATAAGGGTATGTTTAATATTACAGTGAGCTGCTAGACAGTTTTATAAAGTGATTGTACCATTTTATACTTTTACCAGTATGTATATAGTTTAATGCACGTTGCTCCATTTCTTTGCTAACATTTGATGTTGTCAGATTTTTAAATTTTCAGCTGTTCCATTAGGTGTGAAGTACTGTAGAATTGTAGTTGTATTTTGCATTTCTTTGCTGACTAATGATGTGGAGCATCTTTTCTTGTGCTAATTGGCCACTCACACATCTTCAGTGAATTATCTATTTAGGACTTTCGCCCAAGGTTGTAAACATATTCCCCTAAATTTTTTTTCTGGTAAGCCTTATTATTTTAGTAAACAGACATACTTCATTTTATTGCATTTCAATTATTGCACTTTAAAGATTTTGTGTTTTTGACAAATTGAAGGCTTGTGGCAACACTGAGTTGAGGAAGTCTAACAGTATTTTTTTCCCAACAGCATGTGCTCACTTCTTGTCTCTCACATTTTGGTAATTCTCATAATATTTCAAGCTTTTTCATTATTGTTATATTTGTTATGATGATAATCTTCGATTGTAATTGTTTTGGGGCATCAGGAATTGCACCCGTATAAGATGGCAGCTTAATCAATAAATGTAGCAAGTGTTCTGACACCTCCACTGATTGGCCGGCCGTTCCCCTGTCTCTCATTTCTCCTTGGGGCTCCCTATTTCTTGAGACATAATAGTGTTGAAATTAGACCAACTGAAAACCCTGCAATGGCTTCTTAAGTATACAAGTGGAAGGAAGAGTTGAATATCCCTACCTTTAAATCAAAAGCTAGAAGTGATTAAGCTTAGTGAGTAGGCATGTCAAAAGCTGAGACAGGCCAAAAGCTAGGTAGCCTTGCATCTAATTGGTAGCCAGGTTGTGAATGCAAAGGAAAAATTCTTGAAGGAAATTAAAAGTGCTACACCAGTGAGCACATGAATAAGAAAGGACAACAGCCTTATTGCTGACATGGAGAAAGTTGTAGTGGTCTGGATAGAAGATGAAGCTACCATAGGACTCCCTTAAACCAAAGCCTAATCCAGAGCGTGGCCGTAACTCTCTTGAATTCTGTTAAGGCTGAGAGAGGTGAGGAAGCTGCAGAAGAAGAATTCGAAGCTAGAAGAGGTTGGTTCGTGATGGGTTAGGAAAGAAACCATCTCCATAGCATAAAGGTGCTAATGGAGAAGCTGCAGTAAGTTATTCAGGATTTCAATGTAGATAAACAGCCTCATATTGGAAGAAGATGCCATGTAGGACTCTCATAGCTAGAGAGAAGTTAATGCCTGGCTTCAAACCTGCAAAGGACAAGCTAACTCCCTTGATAGGGGTTAATGTAGCTGGT
Source organism: Camelus dromedarius (assembly GCF_036321535.1). Classification (NCBI taxonomy): domain Eukaryota; kingdom Metazoa; phylum Chordata; class Mammalia; order Artiodactyla; family Camelidae; genus Camelus; species Camelus dromedarius. Next base: position 110,929,626 of record NC_087436.1, on the reverse strand, counting down.
AACTTGAAGTTGAGGCCAATGCTTATTTACCATTATGAAAATCCTAGGGCCCTTAAGAATTATGGTAAATCCACACTGACTGTGCTCTCTATATAAAATAACAAAGCCTGGGTGACAGCATGTCTCTTTACAGCATGGTTTACTGAATATTTTAAGCCAACGGTTGAGACCTTGTGCTCAGAAAAAAAAGATTCCTTTGAAAATGTTACTACTCATTGACAATATGCCTGCTTACCCAGGAGCTCTGATGGAGATGCACTACAAGATTCATGTTGTTTTCATGTCTTCTCACACAACATCCATTCTGCAGCCCATGGACCATGGAGTCATTTTGACTTCCAAGTCTTATTATCTTGGAGATACATTTTGTAAGGCTAAAGCTGCCATAGACTGATTCCTCTGATGGATCTGGGCAAAGTAAGTTGGAAACCTTCTGAAAAGAATTCACCATTCTAGATTCTATGAAGAACATGTGTGATTCATGGGGAAAAGAGAAAATACGAACATTAACAGGAGTTTGGAGGAAGTTGATTTCCAACCCTCATGGATGACTGAGGGGTTCAAGACTTCGTTGGAGGAAGTAACTGCAGATGTGGTGGAATTAGCAAGAGAACTAGAATTGGAAGTGGAGCCTGAGATGTGACTGAATTGCTACAATCTCAAGATAAAACTTTAACAGATGAGGAATTGCTTCTTACGGATAAGCAAAGAAAGATGCTTTGAGATGGAATCTACTCCTGGTGAAGATGCTGCAAGGACTGTTGCAAGACAACAAAGGATTAAGAATATCATATAAATTTGGTTGGTAAAACAATGGCAGAATGTGAGAGGACTGACTCCAATTTTTAAAGAAGTTCTACTGTGAATAAAATGCTGTCAAACAGCATTGCATGCTGGAAGAGTCAATCGATGTGGCAAACTTCATTATTGTCTTATTTTGAGAAATTGCCACAGCCACCCCAGCCTTCAGCAGCCACCACCCTGATCAGTCAGTAGCCATCAACACTGAGGCAAGATCCTCCACCAGCAGAAAGATTATGACTCGTTGAAGGCTCAGATGATGGTTAACATTTTTTAGGAAAAAAGTATTTTTAAATTAAGGTATATACATTAGTTTTTTAGACATAACTCTATTGTACATTTAATGGACAATATAGTGTAAACATAACTTTTACATGTACTTGGAAACAAAAAATGTTCTGTGACTCACTTTATTGCAATATTCACTTTATTGTGGTTGTCTGTAACCAAACCTATAATATCTCTGAGGTGTGCCTGTATACATTTAGGTTTATGATCTCTTTCAAATCAATTTTTGTGTATGATGTTAAGTAGAGGTTGAGGTTCGTTTTTTCTAGTTGTTCCAGCTCAGTTTATTAAAAAGACTTTTCTTTCCCCATTGTTATCTTGGTATCTCTGTTGGAAGTCAAATGTACATGTACATTTTTTTTCTAAATTCTACATTATGTTAAATTGGTTTCTTTACTCATTCTTTACTCATTCTTATTCTAAAGCTATAGTCTTGACTACCATAACTTTATAAAAAGTCTTCAAATAGGTTTGTGAATGGTCCACAGTTTCTTCTTTAAACTTGAGTTGACTATTCTAGATCCTTTGAATTTTCATGTAAATTTTAGAATCAACTTGTCATTTTCTCCCTAGAAGTCTAGAGATATGCACAGCACAAAGACACTTACACACAAGTATACAGATATTTGTTTTTGTTTAGTTTGATTTAGCAACTAATTGTAAGCATTCTACATGTTGACTAATGAAGAACTAGCACAATATACCATGTCACATCCACACAGTGGCATTTTATGCAGCTATGAGAGGATAGAAAAGTAGATGTGTAAGTGCTGATATGGACATTCTTCAAGAAGTATTGTTAAGTGAAAAACATCAATATGTGGAGCAGTGTATAGAGTGTGTTCCCATTTGTTTTAAAAGTAAGGGTATAAATACACTATATACTTTCTATCTGTGTGTCAAATTAATCGGTTCATTTAACTGAAGAATTTAGAGTGAAGTTGTCCTCAAATAAGACTGGACCCAGGAGCTCATAGGTTGTACTAGATGCTACCTCTTGCTGTGTAGCTGGACTCCACTTTTTTCTTTTTGGTTCGTTGTCAGGCATCTTCTATGCCATTGGCAGTTCCACGCTTCCATGGTTCTCACAGTGTGTAGGAGACATTATCCATCTCACAGTTCCTTCATCAAATCTAAGATTTGGTCTGGTTTGAGTTAAATGCCCATCCTGTGGGCATGGAGGGGGTATGAATGGAGCCTTGACTGGCCAAGTGGATCCATGTGCTCATACCTGTAACTACAGGAGAAGTCACCATGGGGAAGGAGCAGTTCAATGGAAGGGATGATGGGTAAATTAAACTACATATGCCCATATAGTGACCTTAATAACACCTTACTGTTCACGAACAGTATGGCGATTTTTCTACAAAAAGTAGCTAAAATTGTGCTCCTGTGTCTCAAGAAATTCTTCCATGCTCTGCCTCTCACTCTCTAGCTTGGACACACTCATTCTTTTCTGCTTTTCTTGGTTTCCAGCTTGTGAACTTTTTTCTGTTTCTCTCATTTAACCTAATCCATTTGGAGTCAGTACCTGCTTGTCATAACTGCTAAGTATTGCTTTTGGTGTCCATCTTTGACCTTGACCCACAGATCATACAGTTTAGTTTAATGTACTACACCCTCTGGGAAAATCTGCTTTACTCCCTGTGATTAGTCTTAGTTCAATCTCTGGGCTCACCAGGGATCAGACAAAATTATCTGAACTGTTGTTCTGGTTGTTTTTATTAGTCCTTTATGGATCTCCCTCCCTCCCTCCCTTCCTACTGTCTGTCTATCTATCTATCTATCTAATTTGCCAAAAGGACTTCTTTCATGCCTTTATTTCCCTGCTAGGTATTCTTGACTCTCATAAAGTTACTTGAGTGGACACTAAACTGAATACAGTACCTGATCTCCTCCTTGTTTCTAATTAAGAATCAGGTAATATTGTTGTGTGACCATAGATTATAAAGATTAAATTATTCTATAAGCTTTTACTATTTTATATTCAAAATAAATCTGGTTGTTAGTGTTTTGTTAATGACTTAGTTTCTCTGTTGTAGAACAATTTATTAATCTGGAATTGGTTTGGATTAAAACTGTCCTGCTGTGATTATCACTAACTGTTTACGGAGGAGGGCAAGATCATGAGATAAGGATGTGTTGAGATAAAAATAAGCTGAGGGGTGATATAATAATAGTGAAATGAAAAGGATGAAATTGGATATTTGGGTGAGTTTTAAAACCATGTAAAATGAATTAAGCCATTGTCCAGATTAAGAAAGCCAGGTAGGCATAAGAAGTTCAGAGAACAAAAGCTTTTTATTACAGTTGTGTATCTACTCAGATAATGAATTGCTAATTTTGAGGGTATGGGGAAAGGGACTGCTTTTGTTTTAGCTTTACAGTTAAACTAGTAGATATAGTATTTGATTAGTTTGACACTGAGTCATTCACTCATTCTTAACCAGTGAGGGTGACATATTCTTTAGTTGTATTTATGTTTAGTTTTTAAATGGAACAATCTCTTCATCATACAGCTAAGACCATGTAAAAGCCCAGTCCCTGCAAGTATCCCCCACTCATTTTTTGGGCTCATGCATGCCACTCTTGCTTTGCCTGGATCTTTAATATTTGGGTTAATGTACTCAGGCCACATCCTGTTTTGATATTTTGTTTAGACTTCCTAGCATGCTGGACTACCCCGCTGGACCATTTAAAATGTATATTATTCAACTAATTTTGCTTATTGCAAACAAAATGAGAAAAATAAGTAGAATTGTAAAGAATAATTTAAAGACCAGTCGTAATACCAGCTAAAATAATTACCAGTGTCAAATACCAACCTTTTATTGTATTTCATCAAATCTGAGACACCATTGACTAGAACTTCCACTGTTTTACCACTAGGAAAGGAGACGTGCTGTCAAACTATGACATACAGCTTTCTTTCCTATGGAATAGTTAATACTCATTGAAAGAGTTCTTTTAGACTTGTTTAGATACAGACTTCCATTATGGATGGCTTTAGGACATGTCTAAGATGGAAAATAGAAGAAAAATGTATTAGTTAAAATAGTTCTAAAACTCTTCATATTCAGGGTCCGTCAGTTCCATGTCACTTTTTGATTCAGAGTTGTCAATATCTGTGTTTTTACTAATGGTTTCATCCTCAGTGCTATCAAAAACATTGATGATGCAGTTTTGCTTAGAAGTGAGTTCCACTATTATATGCAAGATTTTTATCCAAGATCATCAATTTTCCCTTTTTTCCTTTTAGCATTGGTACTCCCCTCTCACCAGTTTTGGGTGGGCACATGGTGGTCCAGTTATAGACATTTCTGAGCTTCCTTGGTAGTTTGGTGCTTTGGTCTGAATGCTTGTGTCCCTCCACATTTCACACTGAAATCCTAACCCCCAAAGGTGATGGTATTAGTAGGTGAGACATTTAGTAGGTGATTAGGTCATGAGGGTAGAACTTATCTCGTGAATGGGATTAGTGCCCTTATAAAAGAGATCCCACAGAGCTTCCTAACCCTTCTGCTATGTGAATACAATAATTCTGCAACCAGAAGAGGGGCCTCACTCAACCATGATGGTGCCACAGTCTTGGACTTCCAGCTTCCAGAACTGTGAGAAATAAATTTCTGCTGTTTATATGCCATGCAATCTGTGGTGTTTTATTATAGCAGCCTGAACTGACTAAGAAACTTGTTATGACCATGTTTTGACTGGTGGGATAGGAGAAGTGGTGTGTGCAACTTGCAGTTTACTTACCTTCCATTTTCTCTGTCACCTTTTCCTGGGGATAAGAAGCAGACATGGTGATAGTGAGCCCGCTTTAATCATGTAGAAGGAGATACCCTGGGGATGGTGGAACAACTTGATGGAAAGATCTGGATCTTTGGATTACTGTGTAAAGCAGAGCTGCCTACCTGCCAAGAGTGAACAGCAGCTCTCATGGAAGGGAAAGTAAACTTTTCATCTTTTTAAAACCAATGTTATTGTCAAAGCAGCCAAATTAATACTCATATTATATATTCTGTTTTTAAAATTCTTTTTTTATTTACTACCATATTGAAAAATACTTTTATTTACCATTAAGTTTTAAATGGCTAAATAATATTCAAGGTACAGATACATCATTATTTATTTAACTATACCCCTACCATTGGGCATTTAGGTTGTTCCAATTTTTCTATGTTGTAAATAATACTGGAATGAAAATTCTACTGTTGTATACATGTACATATACACACAGTAAACACACACATATACATGAATATGTGCACATACAGAGCTGTTTCCCTAAAATAAATTCCTGTAAATAGAATTACTTGATCAAAGGCCTTTCACATTTTTAAGGCTTTAAAGATTATCAGGTTAACTGCCAGTGTTTCTGCATTAATTTACCCTACCACTAGGAATATATATGGAATATATGAATATATATTGCTATACAATGTTAAATTTGTAAAAATGTTTTTGAGGTTTAATTTGCATACAATAAGTCCACAGATTTTAAGTGCTTAGTTCCATAAGCTTTGACAATTGTATACACTCATGTAACTACCACACCCAAAAAATATAGAACATTACCACCACCTGGAAACTTACATTGTGCCCCTTTCCTTAATCACCATCCTGTAGAGGCAAGTATTGTTTTGATTTCTAATTTTGCCTACTTGGGGGCTTCTTATATATATGGAATCATACAGGAGGTATTCTTTTGTTTCTAGTTTCTTTGCTTTCATTTTTGAGATTCATCCATGTTGCAAATATCAGTAGTGTCCTGTAATATGATGTCACTACAATGGAAAAAAAGTCTGTTCTCTAGTTGATAAATACTTGTATTATTTCCATGTTTGGGCTATAAGGAATATGAGTTTTTGTGAATGTATATTTTTCATTTGGTTTGTCTTAATAAGTAAATACCTAAAGTGGGATTGCTGGGTCATAAGGTAGATGTATATTTAACTGTTAAAGAAACTGACATGAGCTCTCAAAAGTGGTTGTACAACTTTCTGCTTCCACCAGCAGTGTGTGAGAGTTCTAGATGCTTCTTATCCTAGCAAACAGCTGTCAATCTTTTAGATTTCAGCCATTCTGGTGGTTGTGGGAATGTTAATTCCTATTTTCCTTTTGACCAAGGATGTTGAGCTTCTTTGTATATGCTTACTGGCTATTCATATGTCTTTTGTAAAGGATTTGTACAACTCTTTTATCCATTTTTACAAATTGAGTTTTTTTTTATTATTGATTTATAGGAGTTCTTTATATGTTTTGGACACAAGCTCTTCATCAGATATATGTGTTGTGAGTTTTATTTTCTAGAGTGTCATTTTATATGGAGAAATTTTAATTAGGATAAAGTGTAATATATCATTTTTTTCTGTTGTACTGAGTTGTTTCTTGTGTATTTTAAGAAATTTTTGCCTACCACAGAGTTACAAAGACATTCTCCTATTTTTTTTCTAGGAGCTTTATGGTTCTAATGTTTCCAACATGGTTTATGATCTGTCTCAAATTAACTCTGTTATTGCAATGAAGTAGGTGTCAGGTTCATTTATTTTCCATTTTTTATATCAAGCTTTCCAACACATTGGTTAAAATAACTTTTTAAAAATATTTGCTAATACGTAAGTATAAATTGTGTTTTATTGTTGCTCTATGTCCTGATGAACTGTTGGCTTTGAGTATTTCCCTAAGTTTCCATGTACTTACAATTTAGAGTCACAGCTATTCCAGTAGCCAACCCCAAAAGGCTAAATTTCTGACTTCAGTAAAAGAAATCTCATTTTCTTTTTGAGAGATGTAAAATTACCTTAACAGGACTGATCTAGTGACACTCATGTTAATCAAGATTAGAAAATACCCAGAAGAATTACTGGCAACCATCTATCTACTTTAAATTAGTCAGGATTTAGACTGATTTATGAAGCATTAAGATGGGCATATTTCTATGATGTTGCTCACCTGGAAAAGGTTGAATTGTCCAACATGGGTTAACACATAGGAAAAGACTAATTGTATCAACTACTTAAAATAGTATAGTAACTTATATCTGTAAAGCATGAGCTGTGCTTCTGGGGAAGTAAAAGAAACTTGTTTTAAATACATTTGATATAAAGGTGAACAGAGAATACATTTCAAGGAAGCAGTTTATGCTGACAAGTTAAACCAAATTACTTTGGCGATTTGCTCTTGGATTTCTGTGACCTACAGGAAATAGGGGCCATCTACCTGACGTCAAAATTTGAGTTCCTCAGAAAAGGTTAAGTCTCAACCCCACTGACTTTTTCAGGGGTTACCCTGTACATAGATGGGCTCGTGCTCTAAGGAGAGTAGAACATTCTCATTCGTTTTAGAGGGGTGACGTCTGAGAAAAGCAACTTGCTAAGCAGCTATAATAATGCCAGTAGAGAGTACATTTACATTTTCTGTTAATACAATTCATATAATTCTTTATGCCACATAAATCTTTTGCACACACTTCCAGATATTTGGCTTCCATAAACTCTATTACAGCTATAAAGCTCACATCTTCCTTTTTGTTGGTATTTTTGTCAGTTAACTTCTTCCCATGACCTCTAGTAGTGATGTTGTGTCACTTGGACTTAAAATCCTAAATAATTTTTCCTCCATTCTGTCTTCTTTTCTGACAGATGATAGGGCTTATTATTTAATTATCTAAAAATATTTCTCACACATACTCTATTATGGTTTGTATTTTATAACTCACCACATCGTAATTTCTTATTTTCTATTTGGTGACTAAAAACTAAGGCCAAGCTCAATACAAAGGCAAGTAATTGCCACAAAGAGAGCATTGTCATAATTTCCCCCAAGGAACTCCATCTTGTTAACTGTTTAAAATTGCTGAGCACATTTTTCTTAAGAGATTTATCATTTATTTCCGCTAGTACTTTTATGCTGCTAAAAACTACTTTGTGTACTGAGTAGAATTCTAGTAATATCTGTGGCAGCAGTTCTGTCAAAACACTTGAAAAGAACGTTCACTCATCATGGAAATTTTGAAAGCCTCCATCCCTGCAAAAATGTGTTTTGTTTTGGAAGCTATGCAAAACAGCTTAAAGTTTGGAACACCCATGGGAGCAATCCTCAGAGAAACATTTTAGTTTTCCAATTAGAGAATCCAGGATAGTGTCACAGGAACCAGTCTAGACAACATCACCTTATCTAAGATAGTTCTAATCACGCCTTCCAAGAGGTTCTCTACAACAGCAAATTTTTTATTTTCAGCACTGCCCTAACAATGTATCGGCAGCTTAAAGAATTGCAGTGTCTTAAATGCAAGGCACTGAAGATCCAAATCCTCCAAGCTGATCCTTTCTGACAGAGGAGAAAGGCCAATAAACCAACCCCAAATGGTGTTATCAGGAGCAGTGCATAATTAAAAGCCATCTGCATGTCTTGTATGCCCCTTTCTGTATGTGAAATAGGGCTAGCACTATGTGAGTACTTAAAAGCTCCTTTCAAAAAATTTAAAATCCTTATTGAGACATTATCCTACAGTGCAGAGAATAAGACAAACCAAAGTATTCATGACCAGCCCCCTCCCACTTCTTATTTTCTTAGAATATGTGAGTGATTTACAACCAAATTAACATAATGCCATACCACCAACACTAGAAATGTTTATTGTAGATTTAAAAATATTCTATGATTCGTGAAAAGAAGTTAAGCTGTAGGAGCTAAGAAAATAACGCTGTTGTGTGTCTCCGTCAAGATTATAGACCAAAGTTCAGTCTGAATTCTAACGGAGGCTGTGCTCCACACCCACAAACAAATGCTGGTTACTAAGCCCTCAGATTCAGAAGTTTTGTTTTTTCTTCTTTAGGGTGAACTTGACTTCTAAAAAGATATTTAATATGTTTTTCTTTAGTAGTAATTAATTGGTGAAGAAGCCTATTAATTAGTCCTTGTAAGAGGATTGAGTCATAATTATTAGAAGATTGGCTTATCCTACACAGATCATCAGTACCACCTGAGAACACGTTTTCATGTTGTGTTCCTGTGGTTTGGGATGTTACATAAGGGAATCTGGATTGTTATAGAGGGGAAATTGGCCCTCTTGCCCTCAGAAATCCCTTCTTACTCTTAGATTCCATGATTTTATGAGTTTTAGAATGCTGTATTTCAGCAGTCAGAGTATGTAGGGTTATAATGAAAATTGATATAAAATATTCAAAGGTCAGAATTTTTAAAATGTTTATATTTAAATTAACAAAAATAGTTTTAAATGATTTTGCTTCCTACATACCACATCTGTAGAGTATCACTGTTCTACACTCTCTCTATACTTCCCATGGCACAGAATTCTTTATTTTGACATCTCAAGCCTGCCTTTTCAGAGGTTCCATTTAATACTTCTTCCCAAATGGTCACTGGTATGTTCAGGTTGGAATACAATGATTGATATTCCTAAATGCAACAATTCTGAATTCCCTAAGGCTTGTATATAAGCAGAGCATCCATCCAATTTCTCCTTAGAGACTCTAGTGACGTACTCTCTAATCCTCAGGATTTTCTGGTGTCTAGCTGGTCATATCTGGTTGTTTTCTTTTATCACTCAAAAATGCAGCGAGAACTGTCTGATTAATTTGAGGTTAGAAAATTTGGCAATTCCAGAATATTATTCCTTGTCTGTGGCTCTTGTTGCACAAAACCACAAGGCTTCATGGAGCCACCTGGTTTCTGTGCGGTTTTACGTAGCCAAGAGATTCAGTACTCAATGTGTGCCAAGCCTACCTGGAGCTCACAGTGTTTATCCAGTTGGTTTCAGTTTCAGTTGGTTTTCAGTTTAGATAGAAAAAGAAGTCTTTCTATCTTTCAGTCTTCAGATTGTTTTCTGGTTTAGGATTAATCTTTTCATGGGATGACTGAGAGGAAAGATATATTCTCTGCAGGGAAGTCCTCTTCTCCCTCCTAAGGAGTGAAGTATGGTCTGGCTTCTGACCTGACAAGATGATTAGCAACTAACCTGACATGAATATCAAGTTGTGTGGTCATTTTCATTCTCAAGTTCTTAAGCATGGACAGTCTAATGAAGGGACTTGCCGAGTTCATATTTACATGGAACCCTGGGGAAGGATATGCAAGTGTGTTAAATTCTCTTTTTTCCCCATATTCAAGACTACACTTTTAATTTTTAAAAATCCCTGTTCTCCAAATTTTTATACCTGCATAATGACTTCCAATTCTAGAACACTCTCTTTTTAACAGTTGTTATAAATGGCACTCAAGAGAAAGCAAGCAAAGGCTTGGAACTTATTCTGCAATAGTTCTGTGGTTCCATTTGCTGAAATGATATATACGTGGTATCACATTTCATTAATTCTGTAAATATTTATTTCATGCCTACAATGTGTCATCACAGTTATAGATTCTCTGGAGACCATAAAGAGTATGAGACAACTCTAAGTAGAATTGTTTACATTTGAAAGCCTGGGAGTAAAGTGGTTCTAATAATTAATCACAATCTAGAACCAAGAGTTAATAATAACAATATGAAACAAATGATTTATTAAAGAGACTGCTTTCAAAGAAGTACGATAAAATTCTGTGTAAATTTGGATGAAATTCACAATTATTTGAAAAGCTCTGAAAATTAGTATGACAAAGAATTAGAACACTGTTGCTTATACAAGTAGATTAAAAAAATAAATTTATGCTTTCCTCCTGGCTATGGAAAAATGTTGCTGCCTTGTCTTATTTTCTTATTTCCCCCAAGCTGTAGGATGAAAACAAACCTTTTTTCAAAAGAACTAAAAATCCCTAGGTGCAGTGGTTCAGACTGATGAAGCAAGGTCTGTGGATTCGTTGTTTAAGCGGTGCTTTACATAATTGGAAGGTATAGTTTCAAGGTCGTTGGTATTGAAATAAAATTTAATTGCTAATTTCATTTACATCTATAACTATAGACACTAAGGGGTTAACTCTTATTTCAAAAGTGGATGTTTGTTGCTTTTTAAAATCATGTTTTGAAACATGTAATAAATTAGAGATTTGATATTACTTAACATTGCCACTAGAAATGATAGGATGCTGGCATTTTTTTAAGGTCATATAGTACTTTATGCTAGATGCTTTCCACGCATTCTTTCATTTAATTTTACAACTCTAGGGGGAAGCTACTCTCTATTTATCTACCCATCCATCCATATACCCAACAAATGTTTATTAAATGCTTACTACGTACTAACCATAATGATGGCAATGATAAGAACAATAAGGTGTGCCTTGTGAGTAAAGGGGGATATGTGTGCCCGTGATTTGAGTAATTGGGATGGGAGGGTTTGTTCTGGATCTTGCACATCACTGATGCTAAAATCCTTCCCTATCCCGATCCCCGGGGAACTGTTGTAAGAAGCAGCAGTGAAGACAATTATCAGGAATTTGCTGGAATTTCCCAGGTTGTCTGGTCTTAGTGTCTCACCATCATGGAAGTGGTCCCTTTGCATGGGCTGATGATACTCTCTGACAGTTGTAGCTGGGATTGCTGCTGTGGATAGAGAAAGCAGCACTTGTAATTCAGGGAATATCTAGAGGGACTATGGATTGATATTCACAGGGTGGGATTTTAGATGTACTTATTTGGGTGTTAAAAGAGTGACATCACTGTGTACCCCAGGGTAATAAGGTTGGACACATGGGTTATATAAATTTGAAGAAAGTAAAGTGTTGGAAGTCATATAGGTGATAAGCAAAGACACTAGGATTCAAATCTAGGTTTGTACAACCTCCTTTGGCAACTTTTTGAACCGTTTGTAGACACTTACCTGAAATGCTTTACTTGAAATTTGCCTCTGCTACTGCATGAAAAAAAATCTGTATAAAGCAGAGCACTTTTTGTAAGAGCAAAATGCTTCAGTAAATGGAAAGTCATCCCAAGTTGTTCTCTGACTCACTGTCCTTTGTTCAAATTGTACTATTGACATATTCAGAGACGGAGTGTCTCTATGACTTAATTATGATGAGTATAATAATTGAAAGTAGGTGGTTATATTATGCCAGAGAAGATAATTAAATGGGGAATTGCACTATTAGCTGGGCTTTTAGTACCATGCATTATCCTTATGAAAGATGATATTATGATTCCACTATACATTGCTCAGACAAAAATATTTACAGAGTCAACACTTCAGATCAGTGGGCTTTAAGAAGTACATTAGGTATAAAAGGCATCCCAGAGATATCATTAGAATACTTTGGAAATTTTACAAGCATAAATACAGGGCATTGACTTCCTTTTTGACCAGTAGTTTTATTGTCAGGATTGGCAGTTCTTCTTGCACCTACAATTTCAGTAGAAATAAATTAATCATTGAAGTGGATATTATAGAAGCATGGTGGCACCTTAGCTGTAAGTCTTACCGCTCTTTTCTTCTTGAAAATCATATATAAGGTGAATAGAGACAAAATTAGAGTCTCAGCAAAGCTAGAAAACAGAATTCACAAATTCTTAAGTTACTGTGGCCCAAGCAAATGAAATCAGCATCACCTTCAAGGGAATGATGGGACTGTCGGGGCTGAAGGTAGGATGAATAATGGGGGAACATACAAAGGAGTAGCAGCGGTGGATATTAAAAATCAGAAGCAAATATTTACTCCCAGAGGGAGCAGACCCCTCCCTTTCTGAATGAAAGCGTTGTGAACTGGACTGAGATAGAACAGGGAATAATTGTTAAGGAAGGTGGGTAAAGAAGTTGCAGAAAGTATCTGGGGAAATCAAGAGGTCTCTGACTTGTCTTTGAAAATTCTGTGTTCTGAAAGGGAGTGGACAGCTTAGAAGGGGAAAGGTATACACCCTTGGTATCAGTGGCAAGCATAGGAAGCAAGGGCATATTAGCATTGTGGGTAGAAGCTCTTCTGAACCAGGTTAGGTTCTAAGTGGCAAAGGAGATGTGGATTATATTGTAAATAGTCTACTACTTTAGCAATACCAGAGAGGACTTTTGAACATAGAAACCTAGAAAACTATTCACTGGCTGTCTTGTTACTAGCTGGTCTAGGAAAATGTGACTCATTTAAATATGAATAAGAAAAATATATTGAAGACAGCATCCAAACAAAAACATTGTAAGAAGAATGTGCAAAAGAGCACCAATACTCCTCTGTATAGGAAAAACACTCATTGGAAAATGTTTCATGAAGCAAAGGAAAATTATAATCCAACATTTCAGTGTTAATTAAAAAAAATTAATGCAATAAATCAGAAATATAAGAAATCAAAGAAAAGCCAAACAATCAACAGGAATTGGCCAGACTGTTGGAGGAGTCAAAGCAGAAGGTGATAGATTTCAGAAAAAAGAAAGAAGGAGAAGAAAATAAATAATTTCAAAGTGAAGACTGAATTTCAAAGAGTAAAACAGAACAGATAGTTTAGAAAGCACAGTAAGGGACATAGAAAAAAGAAATGAGAAAAAACAAGCAAATGAAATATAAATAAAGAGATACAATGATTAGAAAGCTAGAGATGGAATAAATACAAAGGAAATCCAACATATTCATAGTTGGAGTTTCCAAAAGGAAAAAACCCAAAAAGTGTAATGGAGCAATTATATAAAAATATAATTTATCAAATAAAAACAAACTCTCCTGAAAAAAGGAGAAAATCTGAAGTTACATATTGAAAAACATTTTAGTCAGTTTGGGCTGCTATAACAAATTACCATAGACTAGCTGGATTAAACAACATTTATTTCTCATGGTTCTGCAGGCTGGGAAGTTCAAAATCAAAGTGCTGGCAGATCTGAAGTCTGGTGAGAACCCTTCTCTTGGTTTGAAGATGGCTGTCTTCTCATAGTATCCTCACATGGTGGAGAGCAGAGAGACCTCTCTGGGGTCCCTTTTGTAAGGGTACTAATCCCATGACTAGGTGGACCTGTCACGACCTAATTATATTCCAAAGACCCTACTTCCTAGTACCATCACACTGAGGGTTAAGATTTCAACAAATAAATTTGGTGACAGGTTAGAGGGGACACAATCATTTAATTCATAACAAAATGGTATGTCACATTCCATGGGAAAATGACCCAGAATGGTCAATTCCAAAACATAGCACAGTAGCCTGTAGATGTAAAGAAGCAGTATATTAGACAGATAAGCTTATGTGACCTGTAAGAGAAAGAAAATCAAGCATCCATCAGATTTTCCACTGCAACATTGAATTTCAGGTGACAGTGGAACAACATCTACAGCTTATTCAAGGAAAAAATTTGAGTCAGGAATTTTATATTCAGCAAAGCTGTCTTTCAAGTCTGTAGTTTTTAACATGCAAAAGCTAAGGGTATATTGTTCACATAAGCCCTTTTTAAGAGAATTTTCTAGAAGACAAAGTCCAATCTATTAAGAGATGGTAGAGGAAACTTCAGCGAAATAATTAGTGAGCATTGAACACATTTAACCACAGGACAAAATCATAGGTAAGATCAGACTGTCAGTGTAGCACGTTGATATTACGTGCTCTGACAATGTGAAAATATAGGTACAAAAATGGTTGGAAGAGAATTGAGGCTGCTGTCCTTTAAAAGCCTGCCTGAAAGGCTGGTCCTTGGCTGGTACCTGGGAACTTGGATTTCAAGAGGGTTCCTACCTTTCACAACTGGTAAAAGTGGCTTACTGTGGCTACACTGTACAGACATTGTGGTTTATGCTAAACACCTGCTTCCTTTCTGAGAGCCTAGAATTTTGGTACATGCTAAGCAGAGGGTGCCCTGTGTGACTTGCCCCCAATAAAAATCTTGAGCACTGAGTCTCCAGTGGGCTGTGAGGTAGACAGCATTTCACATGTAACATTACGAACTGAGCACCTCCTGTGTGACTCCACTGTCAGAGAACTCTTTAAGTTTGTGCCTGATTTTCTCAACATTTTGGCCCACGTGCCTCTTCCCTTTGCTGGTTTTGTTTGTATACCTTCACTGTAACAAATCGTAGCTTGAGAGCAACTATAGCTGCGTCCTATGAGTCCTCCTTGTGAATCATTCAAAATGGGATGTTATTGGGGATCCCCAACACTGACTAAGGGTAACCACTGGAACAAAATACAAACCTTCCAAAATATCAGAATTATAAAAAAGAAATAAATGAGACCACATAGTAAAAGCTTCTATCTATCCCCATCTACCCTCTTACCTATAACATGGCAAAACTAAAACCAAAAACTGTGGTAAATCGATAATTATAAATGGGCTTAACTCATCCACTAAAAGAAGAAAGATCTTCAGATTGGATCACTAAATAAAACCCAATTCTGTGCTGAAACTGAAAGACACACAACACAAATTAGTGAAATGTTAAAAGGGTAAACAAATTTATGCAGATAAGCGAAAACCAAAAATAAAAAGTAAGTAGGGATTGCAATCTAAAATATGTATCAAAAAATTTAGTCCCAGATACCATTAAATGAGACCAAAAAACCATTCAATTTGCAACGAAAATATAGCAGTTACATAGTATTGAAGGATACAGCCCACAACGAAGTTGCAATTGTCATAGTTATATTTGCACCAAATAAGAACTTCATGAAGGAGAAAAGAGAGGCAATTAATAATGAATAGACAAAAACACTGCCAGTAGAAAGTTTTCATTCATCTCTTTAGTGTTAAGATCAACAGGACAGAAATAGGTATGTAGGTAGCCTATACAATGTAATCAATGAGGTACCTCTGGTGGGAGATATATATATATATTCAACTCTATACATTGATATATTTTTTAAATGTCTTTGAAACGGTAATAAAATTGACTATGTATTAGGCTCCAATACCAAAATGAAGTAAAACAAATGGACTACACTACCACAGTGCAGTAAAACTAGAAATTAATGGCAAAAGCACAAAATGAAAAAGATTTTCCACCATGAAAAAAAATTTTAAAGCTGTATTAGAGGACCTTAGGAAAAAGGAAAATTGAGCAGAAAATGCAGAATTTCTTGAAACAAGTTAGTGAAAGTAATGCCTATCAGAATCCTAGGGTTAAGCCATTCTCAGAAGAAAATTTATAGCTGTAAATACTTAGAGCAATAAAAATAAACCATAAAAATATGACACAAAAGATAGAAAAAGAAAAAAAAATAAACCAAAGGAAAGCCAAAAGAAAGTATTAATGAAAATAAAAGCAGGATGGAAGGGGTTGGAGAACATAATGAAAAAGATAAACTTAAACTCTTGTGAAAGGGATGAGATAATCTAAGAGAAAAGGAGGAAAGTACATATATACAAGAGAAATGACAAGAAGGGGAAACAAAACAAAAAGAGAAAACTGAAACATTGTAAGAGGGTATTTTGTGCAACTCTATATAAATTTTAAAACTTGAAAATAATAATTTTCCAAGAAAATACGACTTAGACCATGACATGTCAATTATGAGAAAAGTACCTGGAAGAGAAAGAAAATCCCAAGAGACCAATTTCCATAGGAAAGAAATAGAGAAATAGAAAACTCGGGGCTCCCTCATCCATTGCCCCTGAGCTCCGAATCTGTCCTTCTACATGTAGTTCTCTGATGCTGGGGCTGGGCCTTTGCGAACTACAGTTCGAAGGTTCCTTTGCCTGCAGCTGCCCTCTATTGATAGGGAGCACTGAGAAGGTGGAAGTCAGGAGCTGTAGAGAATGAGCTTTTGATTTGTTGCCGTTTCTGTTTGTTACCCAGGATGATTAGTTTTCACCCTTCTGCTTCTGAGGGGATCCGTGGAAGCAGCTGCATCATGCTCCTCAGGTCAGAGCCTCCATTCTGCTTGGCCCTTCCTCTGAGCTCCTAGGTTCTTGTAACCTCACTCTCCTCTCTGTTGCTGCATCCCTAAGAGTGGTACCAGCCGTCTACAGTTAATTCTTGCTCTGCCTCAATATTCCCTTCTTGCTCCTTCAGCCTTAGAATACCTGTGTAATGAATTCCCCACCCTGAATTCCATCTGTTAAATATACAGTGTGGTATTTCCCCCCTTGATTTAACCTCTCTTGCTTCAGTTTTCTCAGATGTAAAATGGAGATGATGATGATATAATAATGATAACAATAATACCTTATTAGGTTGTTACTAAATGAATTAATATGTGTAGATTCTTAGAACAAGTTCTGGCAAAGAGTAAACCCTATGTAAAATTACTGCTATTATCAAAAAGATTTACCTCACCTCTACCCTCCAAAAAACAAAACACTTGGCCTAGACAGATTTATAGAAAACTTTTATGAAAACTTTAAAGTGCAGATACTCTCATTGCTGTTTTATCTATTCTAGAGGATAGAAAAAGAAGGAAAATTTCCAAATCAGTTCTTGTGATGTAAGTACAACATTGATAACAAAGCTTAAGAAAAATTTTACAAAAAAGGAAATTACGAAACTGTCTCATTTTATAAATAAAAATGAAAAATCCTGAATAAGGCATTAGCAAAGAAAGCTTGGCAGCATATTAAAGAATAAAGCACCATGACCAAGCCAGAAGTGGAAAAAGGCTTAATATTAGGAAATTTAGTAATATAATTCACCATGTTAATAGGTTTAATAGGTGTAATTTATGTTGGAGGCCCTAGGGTTCAGTCTGTGGTTCTCTTCTCTATCTGCATTCACTCCCTTGGTGATCCCAAGTTCTCCTGACTTCATATGTTAGCCATGACCTTTTTTTGCACAGCTCTCAAGTTAAAAATGATTTTTCATTTTTAAAAGGTTGTAAAAAAAAACCAACCAAACAACCTCTCCCCTTTCTTCCCCACATACAAAAAAGAGGTGATGTCTCATAAAGGCTAAAATGTTCACTAGTTTTTTTAAAGAAAAGATTTGACGACTACTCAGATAAAATAAATGGTTTTGGAATAGACTGACTTCTAAAAGATTTTTAATTTGAGTACAGTGTACATCCAGACAAGTGCACATGCCCTAAGTGTACTACTCCACAAATTCTGTAAACTGGCCATACCTGTGTAACCAGCACCCAAATAAAGAAACAGAATATTCCGTGGTCCCCAGAAGCCACCTTGTAATGAGAATGTCCTGCTTCTGTTCTTGCACATGCATGTCCTCATTTTTAAATTTTTAAAAAATTTTTAATTTTTATTGAGTTACAGTCAGTTTACAATGTTGTGTCAGTTTCTGGTGTACAGCACAGTTTTTCAGTCATACACGAATATACATATATTCATTTTTTCACCGTGAGCTAGTGCAAGATCTTGACTATATTTCCCTGTGCTATACAGTATAAACTTGTTTATCTGTTCTATATATACCTGTCAGTATCCATAAATCTCAAACTCCCAGTCTGTCCCTACCCACCCCACTCCCCTCTGGCAACCACAAGTTTGTATTCTATGTCTCTGAGTCTGTTTCTGTTTTATATTTAAGTTCATTTATCTTCTGATTTTTGTTTGTTTGTTTGATTTTTAGATTCCACATATGAGTGATATTATATGGTATTTTTCTTTCTCTTTCTGTTTAACTGGACTTAGAATGCATGTCCTCATTTTTGAAAATTGAAGTATAGTCAGTTACAATGTGTCAGTTTCTGGTGTATGGCATAATGTCCCAGTCATACATATATTAACATGTATTCATTTTCATATTCTTTTTCATTAAAGGTTATGACAAGATATTGAATATAGTTCCCTGTGCTACGCAGAAGAAATTTGTTTTTTACGTATTTTTATGTATAGTAGTTAACATTTGCAAATCTCAAACTCCGAAATTTATCCCTTCTCAAATCCTCTCCTCCAGGAACCATAAGATTGTTTACTATGTCTGTGAATCTGTTTCTGTTTTATAGATGAGTTCATTGTGTCCTCTATTTTCTTTTTCTTTTCTTTTCTTTTTTTTCAAATTCCACGTATGAGTGATATCAAATGGTATTTTTCTTTCTCTTTCTGGCTTACTTCACTTAGAATGACAATCTCCAGGTCCATCCATGTTGCTGCAAATGGCATTATTTTATTCTTTTTTATGACGAGTAGTATTCCTTTGTATAAATATACCACACCTTCTTTATCCAGTCATCTGTTGATGGACATTTAGGTTGCTTCCATGTCTTGGCTATTGTATGTTGTGCTACTAGGAACATTGGGGTGCACGTATCTTTTCAAATTAGAGTTCCCTCCAGACATATGCCCAGGAGTGGGATTGCTGGATCATATGGTAAGTCTATTTTTAGTTTTTTGAGGAATCTCCATACTATTTTCCATGATGACTGCACCAAGCTACATTCTCACCAGCAGTGTAGGAGGGTTCCCTTTTCTCCACACCCTCTCCAACATTTATCCTCATTTTTAATCCATTGCAATCTTAAGAGTATAGGTTTGAAATTTGTTTTTCATATTCTTTCTTCTTCCACTCTTATTAAAATTTCCTTCTCACCAGTAAGGAAAACATTTTAATTTTTAATCATTATCTTGCCCTATTTTTTTTAACAACTTGAAAGTTTTAACAGAAATCAAAACTACATAAGCTGAGCAACATGAAACTAACACAACAGCATTGTGTAGGATGGCAGTGTATTTTTTTCTCTAAACAGACAGAACATAACACTGAGAAATAACATAGTACTTCCCTTTAAATAGATTAGAGAGAATAACGCTTTGTGTCTTCAAGGTAGCATATACACAATCTAATGCCAAAGTTGCTATGGAAACTGTTGAATGATAGAAAAAACAGTTGCATAAAATCTGTATAATTCATGGATTTCTGAGAATTTTCAGCTGTAAATTTATAATACATAGGACTTCTTACCCAACTGGGCATTTATCTATTTGGTAAACATCTTTTTTTTTTTTTTGTCTATATGTGCTGAAATACTGCTGTTGATTGAGTTACTCTGAAAAACTTGCCTGAGTTACCAAAATTCTGTTTTCGGGGCTTAAATTTGTGAAATATGCTTATTTCTTTATAAAGAAAAGTATACACACATACACATTCTTCACTTATTTAAAAAATCCATAAATTCCTATAAAAATTTATAATATTAAAGGTACTCTTCAGCCCTTTAGAAGTTTAACAGGAATAAGTGATCTGTGGGAAAACAAGAAGACTGATAATTTAGAAGTCAATACTTACAAATACTAATTTTGACTCCAAAGTGGATCTGAAACAAGAAAAGATGGTGGGAATCTATGTCGTAGGCCACAGATACTTTCACCTTCCTTTAAAGAAAAAGTAATGGAAAATCAGCAACTTACGAGCAGTTAAGCCTTCTTTGTTTTCAGCATTCTTCTAGGCACCATGGCTATACAGCAGAAAAGATGACCTTGGAGCAAAATCCCCGTTCTCATGAGGCTTATATTCTAGCAGTGGTAGACAGATGCTAAACAAACAAAAATACTAGCTAGTGATGAGCACTAAAATGAGAATCAGGTAGAGGGGCAATTAATTTTACCAGTGGGTGGTCAGGGAAGTTCTCATCAAGGAGATTACCTTTGATTTAAAACCTAAATGGCAAGAAGGAGACAGGTAGATGGAGATTTGAGGAAACAACACCCAAGTAGAGGAAAAGCTGAGGCAGACCCTAGGACAGGGAAGAGTTTGTTTCTCTCTCCTGAGAACTGTAAGCTGCTTTTAGTACCTAGTACCCACTTCTATGTGAAATTCAGAGAGCACTGTATTGTTTGACATTGGAGTGACATTAAAAGGGAAGAAAAGTTTTCCTTTTTGTTGCCTATCTTCTCTGCAGTCATGGCCTTGATGCTTCAGAGTGATCTGCTGTCAGAAGATTCAGCTGCAGTGTTCTAGCTCAGTATGCACTCTTTTTCTTACATGTACACCTTTTCTTTTTCCTTTCCTGCCTCCTTGCCAGCTTGTCTTCCCTTCTTTCCACCCTCCCTTTCTCCTTCCTTCCTTCCCTGGCTTCCTTCCTTTATTCCACAAACATCTGCAAAATGCCCAGAGTGTGTGTACATGACAAAGGCACAATAAGAGAAGTTTTGTGGGAACAGATTCATCAGAGTTCACCAAGAACAGGTGGTCCCCATCCAAGGAATTCAAATGCACAGCTTGCTTTAGCCTTGGCTGATCTTCTGAGATGGAATTTAAAAGTTCCAGATTCCCAAATTTCAAAACACAATAACCTCCTCTGTTTGTTTCACTTATAGCAAATGTCTCCATTTGTGAGATCAACATTTTTGGCATGAGCATTTTGAGGTGGGAGTGTGGGGGAAAGTGTTGTGCCAACAGTCAGGGGAAAGGAAACTTTGTTCTTTATGCATGAAAATAATGACTAATTCCTTTACATCAGGGTTGGCCTTTAGGATATTGGTTTTGAAAACAACTCATTAGTGAGGGGAAAGAAACAACAGACATGCAAACAGAGTCATAGAAAAGTGCAAAGTGGACTGTGTGCCGAGGATGAACATGAAGACCTGTCGTAGCATGTAGCACATACAGTTGGGAATATATTTTGGAGCATTTTATAGCATTTTTATAAGTGGGTTGCTTAGCTGTTTTAGCCACTCTGGACTTCAAAATTTGAATACAGTTGTTTATGGAGTCAACATCATTTGGATATTATTGTTACTATTACTGTTTTAATTAACACTGTCTAAGGGGAGGGTATAGTTCAGTGGTAGAGTGCTTGCCCAGCATGCCCTAGGTCCTGGGTTCAATCCCCAGTACCTCCATTTAAATAAATAAATAAACCTAATCACCCCCCCCAAATAAAATAAACTTTAAAGACTAAATGAAAATTAAAAATAAATAAATAAAAAAACACTATCTGAGGAGGTTCTTTAATTAGAAACTTTTATGAAGATAATTGAAGGGTTACTAGTGAATCCATATTAGCAAATGAGAAATGTTTACGGTTTATTTACTATGTATAAACCTAACCGTAATTACATTTTAGTTCATTGTCAATAATAACTGGATATGAACTTCCCGTCTCTTCTCACTAAGAACTAGTGCAGCCCTTGACCTTGCATTGCCAAGCAAAAGGCACTGCTCCAGGCTGACTAGCACTCTCCATTCCTTTAGTCTCTGTTGACCCACCTCCCACACCAGTTGGTCACGGAAAAGCTGCTTTCTTGGTTGTGATGAGTAATGTTATGTGTCAGCTTGACTGGGCTCAAGAATGCCTAGAAGATGATTTTGAAGATGAGCAAAGATCCACCCTCACAAATGTGGGTGGGCATTGTTCAGTCTGTTGGGGGCTCAGATAAAACAGAAAAGTGGAGGAAGGGTGAACTCTTTCTCCTCTTGAGCTGTTCGTCCATCTTCTCCTGCCCTCAGACAGCAGAGCTCCTGGTTCTTGAGTTTTGGGGCTCCAGGACTTATGCATTGGCTCCTTTGGTTCTCTTTGGACTTGGACTGAATTATTCCACTCACTTTCCTGGTTCTGTAACTTGCAGACAGCAGATTGTGGGACTTCTTGACCTCCATAACCATGTGGACCAATTCCTATAATAAATCTTTTCATATATATAACTATATGTACCCTGTTGGTTCTGCTTCTCTGAAGAACACTGACCAATACAAACTATTAAGTTTAGGACAGTTTGGAGAATTTTCAATTTCTACTTCTTCAGTTGTTTGGTGTTTTAAGTTCTGCTATGGTCTGAATGTTTCTGTTCCCCCAAAACATGCATATTGAAATTCTAACCTCCAAAGTGATTGTATTAGGACATGCGGCCTTTGGGAGGTAATTAGATCATGAGGGACGAACACTCCTGACTGGGATTAGTGCCCTTAGAAAAGGGACCCCAGAGAACCCTCTCACCCTCTTTCCCACCACGTGAGGATACAATGAGAAGCCTGCACACCATGAAGAAGGTTCTCACCAGTTCCCGACCATTCTGGCACCTTGATCTTGGACAGTCTCCAGAACTGTGAGAAATGAATTTCTGTTGTTTTTAAGTCACTCAGTCTCTTGTATTTTGTTATAGTTATCTGAATAGACTAAGACAATTTCTAACCACAGTTTTTATTGCTTTTCTTCAATGTTCTTTTCAAAGCACTGGCTGCTCAGGGATGCTGCTGTGTGGCTCTGTGTTCTCAGCAGCATCTGTCTTCTCTCCTGCAGGTCCCTGTAGACTTGAGCACTGACAGGGGGTGAGGGTGAGGGTGAGGGTGAGAGGTTAATTAATTCTGACTTTTTTGTATGTGAAGCAACTTCCTGACTGGATCAGAACCAATGAACAGTTCCTCTTTTCCATGACTGTCTGTGGACCCTGTTGTTGTCCCTGATGCTACTGACACACACCCCTCTGGCTCAAGCTCTCACCCAGAGTCTCTGATCTCTGTCCACCTACCTACCTCCTGTGTTCTTCCATCCCTCCATCTTCCTGCTCTCCATGCTCCTGATACACTGGACCTTTTTTAGTTTCTGGCCACCATATTCTGTTCTGTCTCAGGGCTATCTTACATGCTGTTCTTCTACCTGAAAAGCTTTTCTGCTGTGATCAGCTGTTTTCACTATCCCAGAACCCTCTCCCTCATTTCTCAGATCTCTGTTAAATGCCTCAACTGCGGGGATAGTGTCCTTGACCATGTAGTCTACATTGGACTTGTTTACAATACATTCTCTGCATTAGTTAGGGTCATGCTAACCAATTCAACTTCCCCATTTAAGTAGTTTTATGTAGCTTATTTCTTACTCATTGTATCAATTTCCTAGGGCTCATGTAACAAAGAACCAAAACCGCAATGGCTTAAAACAACAGAAAATTATTGTCTCAGTTCTGGAGCCTAGAAATCTGAAATCAATGTGTCAGATATTCTCTCTGATGGCTCTGAGGGCCACAAGAATCCTTCTTGCGATTTCTAGCCTCTGGTATTTGCTGGTAATCCTTGGTGTTCCTTGACTTGTAGATCCATCACTCCAGTTATATACCATTTTCTTCCTGTGTGTTTCTACCTTGTCTTTCCCCTGTGTGTCTGTCTCTGTGTCTAAATTTCTCCTTTTATTCAGCATGCCAGTCATATCAGATTGGGCCTGATCTAATGGCTTCATTTTAAATTGATTACCCCCATGAAGACCCTTATTTCCAAATAAGCTCACATTCTGAGGTACTGGGAGTTATGGCTTCAGCATAATTCAACTTATAATGCTCACATAATATAGATTTTTCTTGGTCAGTGAGCAGCTTTCCTATCCATGGTGATTTAGGAACTAGATTCCTCTTTATGGCTTTACTGTCCCTCAGACTTTGGCATTGTCTATGTGTAGCTGATGAAGGAAGGGAGGGAGAGTGTGGAGAAGGCACAGTACCTCATTCCGGTGTTGGCACAGAGACGGTGCATGTCCATTCTCACACACCGCTGGGGAGGACTTGTCCCAGGCTCTGCCTAGACACAAGGAGAGAATGGAAAGTGTAGTCTGCTGGGTGTGGCCTTTTAAGTCAATTGTGGAGAAGAGCTGGTACTTCTATTTACAATCCACTGCAGACCAATGTTTTGTAAAGTAAAATAAAATATTATATTTAAAAATGAATTAAAAGTGATAGATCAGTTTATTAAAATTTAGCAGACATAAAATTATTTTACCAAAATTCTGTAAGTTTCTGAACACTTAAACTTTCTGTTTCTGTGTTTAGTCTCATCATGGACCAGTAACAAAAAAGTTACGGGTACTAGGCCATGGCCCACACTTTTGAGTAGCGCCGCCTTACGCTGTCAGTGGGAGTGGTTTTAATCAGCTCAGGCTGCTACAGTGAAAATACCACAGACTGGGGGCTTAAACAGACATTTATTCTTCACAGTGCTGGAGGCTAGGAAGTCCGAGATCAAGATGCTGGCAGGTTTGACTTGGTGAAGGCCCTCTTCCTGGCTTGCAGACAGCCTCTTTCTCACCGTGTCCTCATATGCTGGAGAGAAAGTGAGCTCCGGTCTCTTCTTGTACGGACACTAGTGCAGTCATGGGGCTCCACTCTCATGATCTCATCTAAACCTAATTATCTCCCAAAAGCTTCACCCTCAAACATCATGGGAAAAATGGAGGTTAGGGCTTCAGTATGAATTTTGGGGGGAAATAAGTTGTAATATTTGTTGAAGAGATGACTTTTTCTGCCTCACTCTGGTAACTCCTGGTGCTTACCTCAACCCTGCCTTCACAATTTATTGTACTATAATTACTAGTTTGGCGTTTGTCTTTTCTGCTCATCCCCTGAACTCCAAGCTCTGTGAGGACAGAGACCACGTATGTCTTGTATACAACTGTGTCCTCAGCACTCATTTGAGTGCTTGGCATAATGCTGGGGATTAATAAATACTTGTCAAAATTCTGTTTCCAGTCTGCACCTGGAATAATCTCTTAAAAATATGTTTGCCTAAAATTTGTGGCATTAATTCATTTAACAGGAGCTCTGTTATCTTCTTCTGCCTTTTAATGTTTTCCTTATGCCTTGTTTGTCAAACACTCATGTTCTAAATCTATAAATAGTGCAGAAAAGGATTTCCTTGAAACAATGGGTCTAATGAAATGATTAGCAGGTGGTCAGGCTGAGTAGCTGGCCTGGATTAGGGTAATAAGAGTGTCACAGTTGTCAGAACTCTGACTGCACATAGGGAGAATAATTTGTAAGCAAAATAAGAATATTTTGCCAAAGAAGTAAATATTGAGAAATAAAGAGAAGGCCCAGTTAGGAGTGGTAACCAATGAGAATTCTTCTAGGAAGACAGAAAATTATAGATAATGGATATTGAAATCACGTAGCCATGGAAAATGGAATGTCACTGAGTTCTGTAAAGAATAAATTGAGAGAGTATTCTAAATACCAAATTCAGAAGAGGCCCCATTAGTCCAGCAAGAATCTAATAAAAGATTTGAGCAAGATTATATGCAACGTTTTCTTCCAGCAGCAGGAAATATTGCTCCTTAGGAAAGAACTTAGGTGGACTTTTTCCTAATTTTGTATCTCAGAGTCTTTCTGAAGAGCCTGGTTGCTACATACAGAAAGTAATGTATACTTAGTATGTATACATTAAATAAAAATAGCTAACATTTAATGAGAGGTGTCTTCTGTCAGTTACTGAGCAACATACTTTATATGCATTGTTCATTTAACCCTTACAACAGCTCTACTTCATAGATTTTATTATTTCCTCCATTCCATAGATAAGAGAACTGAATCTGTAAAAAAGTTAAGTGATTTGCCAGAGTCCCAGAGCTTATACGTGGAGGCATATATACCTAGTTGTTAATAACTTCTTACTTTAATACCAAATTCAAGCATCCAGAAGTCAATCTTTCCCCTAAGAACAAATCACCATAGGTGTCTTTTAGTTTTCAGAAAGAAGGGCACCTTGTGTAAGCTTATTTTTTCTTACTGAAACTCTTAATGTTATGTCATGTTGTATTATGCCATATTATGTTATTAATTTTTGGTGACAAAGATTTTCTTAATGGATAACTGTTTGAATATGGCATTATACCGAATTTTCCGAGCCAATATAATTCAGAGTCAGAGGAACAAGAAAATACACGGGGGTTTAAATGAATAGTAGCCAGGAGTTCATAGGAAACCTACTGCTTTTATGTATTACCCTCTGGAGAATCTCTTGAGCTGTGGAGAAAAATGTTAAATTCTAGTGACAGACAATAAACCAGCGAAATAATGTGTTAAAAGAGCGTTTATTGAAGATGCCATTGTGATGGAATAAAAGTTATTGCTGCAAGAGAGGAGATGATGGCAACTTTCAGTGACTCAATTTCTTTCTGGCAGTTAAAATGTGTTTTAAACTCATAAGCTTCTCTTGTGTGTTGCTTGAGTTTCCTGTTTAGCATTCTCATTGATTTAGTATGGTATGGCCTTCCTTTCCTTCTTTGAAAGTGACAATCAACTCAGGTTGTGTGTTCCTTCCCTTCCTTTCCTCTATATCCTATGGTGTGTGACAGACGTGAGCCCCATTAGCTTGGCAGGCATCCTGGGAAGGGAGCCTGGAAGGCACCTTGCTTGGCCTATTGTCTGGGATACTGTAAATCATGACACAACGTGCTGTGTACTTTCAGAGTACTAAGTATAACAAGCTCTGGACACACAGATGAGGGAATTAGTTGTACTTACATGGACGAGAGGAGGCTTAAGAAAGGAGGAAGAATTCAAGCTGGATTGAATGCACCAGACTAGTAGTTCCATGAAGGCAAAGTTTAAACTTATTTGTTTACCACTATATTGCCCAGAGCTTATGGCCATTCTTGAAACATAACAGGCACTGAAGAAACATTTGCTGAATGAATGGATGGATAAATGATTGAGAAACCACTGTGGCATAGCCCAAAAATATAAGGACCGTGTAGTTGAATATTCTAGGTTTGTTTGCTTCCTGAGTGTGGTCTTGAAGTCATCTAACCTGAGTATTTGCTTCCCTCTCTGTGAAAATGAAGAAAATAAAGCAAATATTCAGATATCATTGTGAATATTGAAGTATATCAAAATACAGGAAATTAGGCCATTAATACATTTTAAGGTTTTTTGATATTGAATTTATAAAAAAATTGATAACATACTTTCAAACATCATTTTGACAGTGGCTGTTTCAGATTTTCTTAGCGTTAATCTCCAATTAATATTTTAAGAAATCTTTGAAGCACAAATAAACTTAGTCACCACACGTTGTACAATAAGTGGTATATAAAAATATTAAATATTTCCTCTCATAAGGATACATCTTTCTTTTTGGCTCTACATAGGCAATTTTGATATATCTGAAAAATGTTCATTTTCCAAATACAAATATTGGTATTTTTCCTTATATTTGACTGAATTTATTTGAGAGGATATAATCAGAAAGTCTAATACTACAGCATCTGAAACTAGAGTTTCAGAGACACACAGACCTGCTACAAGTTATTCAGCATTTCCCATGGTTCAAGACCTGCTGTTTATGAAATCTTCCTTTTGTAAACCCTGAGGGCCAGTGTTTGGTTTTCCAGCAGTGTTGATAAAACAATTTGATAAATAAATTTAAGTAAAAAGGAATTCCATGCTTTGCTCTTATTTCTTAATATTAAGAGGATTCAAACATACAGTGCAGTAGGCAGTATTTTAAGATAGCCCCCATGATTCTTACTGTCTGGTTTACATGTATTTTGTAGTCTCTGTCCCCTTGTGTAGGTGAGACAGTGAATATTAGGTTACTTATCATTTGACTTATCAAAGGACTATCCTGGATGGGCCTGACCTAATCAGGTGAACTTCTAGAAGGAGAAGTGGTGGCCTGGAAGAAAGCAAATTAACCCATGCTGTAAGACATAAGGCAAGAACTATGGGTGACCTCTAGGCACTGAGAGTAGTCCCCAGCCACGAACAGCTTTCAAGAAAATGTGGACTTTTTCATTCTTACAGCCACAAAGAATTGAATTCAGGCAACACTGAATAAGTGAATGTGCTTGGAAAAGAATCCCATGCTCCAAATGAGTACTGCAGTACAGCTGACACCTTGATTGTAGCTATCTAAAATGCTGAACAGAAGGTCCATTTACATTGTACCTGGACTCTTGACCCAAGGAAACTGTGAGGTAATAAATTTGTGTTAAGTCTCAAGGGTTATAAGTTAATTAGTTATGCATTAATAGAAAAATTAATGCTATAGATTTTTTAGAGCTCATTAGAATCCTCTTTCCTCTTCTCTCATCTCCATAGGTCACTCAACTCATTCTTTAGTTCTCTTGAAAGTTTCTTCCTGTTAATCAGGTCTAGTCTGATTAGCTTTATTACACATTCTTCCCTTCTAACTCCCACTCAGCATTTTATTATGAACATCAGCTTAGGTTTCCTTTTAGCACAAAAGAATCTTTCTTTCATAGAAGAAGTAAGAAGGAGGACTGGACAGGCAATTTTAGGAAATTTTTGCACCTGAGGAGGGAGTGGAATAACCTGTGAACATTCCTTTGTTACAGTTTTTGTTTCTACATGCATACATTTAATCAGACATTCACACATATGATGAGGCTTAACCATTTGCTTTGACTCTGAAGTGAAAACAGCCTGTTTAGCCCACCTAGTTTTTTTCCCCAGACACCCAATTATGGTTTATCTTATTCCTGGTTTCTTGGCAGAAATTGAATCATCTGTCTATTCATTTTCTTTCTTGGTAATAGAAATTTACCATTGGAATTGTGGCCAGCTAATTCATAGATTACATTTCCTAGCCTCTCTTGCAGCTATGTTCAGGTGTAGTGATATAAGAGGATGACACTTGCAACTTTTAGGGCATTCCCTTAAAAGGAAGGCCTATACCATCCCACTTTTCCCATCTTCTGTTGACTGGAATGTGGCCAGGATGACAGGGGATGGTTCAGCCTTATTGGATGATAAGATGGAAGCCACATGGTGATAATGGTGCAGGCACAAGATATAGAAGAAACCTGGGTTCTAGGGAAGTTAAGGGTAGTTTTTTTGTGACAGAAACTACTAATTGTACCCAATATTTATTCTCCATTTCTTCTGTTTTTTAACATTGAATTCCATGCTCCAAAACTTATCAAGACATGGGCAACCAGCTAGATAACTCATTTCCTAGCCTCTTTTGCAGCTAGCATGGCCATATGACCAAATTTTCACCAATGAAATGTAAGTAGAAATGCTCAAATTCTACCTTTTCTTCATTAAAATATGCTCACAACCCATTTGGTATTTTGAGGATAGAAGATAGGTCTGTCATATCTTGGAGATAGCAAAGGTTAGATTACTTGAGAATTTTATAGCAATTGAACACATCACCTAGCATCTCTCACCAGTATGCAGTGTAACAGCAAACAGGCAATTGGGTTTAAATGCCCTTCCTTTAGGCTTAAGTAGCTCCCTGTCGGAACTTTATCAAAGCACTTGTGTTTTGTGTCAGTCTCAATTGATGGTGATGGTGTCAGCTGGGAATGCCTGAGGCACTCACCTGAGCCTGTACCACTTGTGGTGAGCCCTCACAGACATTTCTGTCCGGAGCCAATGCGTGGCTCGATTGGCCCCTGTGATTCTTCTTATGATTGCAAGACGGACTTTAGGAACAACCACCAGGGACTTAAAAAAATGTTTATTACTCATAGGACCTGGAGGGTACAGGGCATGCCCAGGGCCATACAGGGTTGGGGAGAGAGAGAGAGCAAGAGCGAGAGCAAGCAGACCTTGGATTTTGCCTTTTTTGGGGTCAAAGGTGGGGTGCTGACAGTTTTGTGGGTTGACTCTTTATTGGTGAATTTAAAACAGAAGTGAGAATTAAAGTGCAGGAAGGGAAAAGCAAAGTCACTCAAGTGGTCAGTTATCTAAGTCAACCAAGGTTTTTCCAAGAGGGGAACTTCATGGTTGGGGTCGCCTGTCTCTTAATCTAGTTGTGTAGTTGGTAATATATTTATTAGAGATGAATGTCTTTGAAATGGGTGCCTGGGCAATCGAAAGCTAAATGTCAGGCACTTACATTACAGTCAAAAAGCTAATTGCCAGGCACTAGCACTACAAATTGTCATTGGCATTGTTGCTTTAGTTGTCTGTTTTATGTACTAGATTGTGATTCCTGGAAGATGGGGATTGGCTTAGTATTTCTCTGAATTCCCAGTTCCTGGAACAGGTCCTAATGTACAAAAGGTACCCAGTTGATGTTTGCTGAACAAATGAATGAAGATAATGTCTGATGGTTGTGGGAAGGTGGATGGGAGTGATGGGAAGGTTATCTAAACACAGAACTGAGAACTAGGAGTTGGGAAGAAACTTGAAGAGATTATTTCCAAAGCTCTCATTGATTACATAGTTGATTAGTGACTTATCTAGAATATGAATATGTTGGCTGACTCCTAGTCTCTGCTTTTACTATACCAGTGTAGCTACAACTATATCTGAATCAGGTTGAGGAAGGACATCTTAAGGGGAGTGACAGACAGGAGCAGGAGACAGCAGAATCAGAGTGTGTTTGTGTGTATGAGAATTTGTGTATTTATTTGTAATATTGTGATTTATAATAATACACATTCGGTTCTAAAACTCTTGGAATTTCCTAAGTGATAAGAGTGATAAAAGTGTCTTTTGTTATTTATAGCAAGCTTGTTTCAGCCACACCTGAGTTTATATTAATGCAGTGACTTTTGGAAAGCCCTTAAGGATATGTGCTGATTGCTAGGGGAACCAACCCTGTGATTAGAGGGTTGGAATTTTCAGTCCCACCCCTTGATTTCAGGGGAAAGGAGAGAGGCCAGAGGTTGATGACCAACAATTTAATCAATCATGGCTATATAATGAAAAACGTCCATAAAAATCACTCAAGTATGGGGTTCAAAGAGCTTTTGGTTGGTGCTGGGAGGGTAGCGCGCGAGGAGAGGGCATGGAAGCTCTGTGCTGCTTCCTCCATGCCCTACCCTAGGCATCTGCATATCCTTTTATAATAAATCAGTAATCTAGTAAGTGAATTCTTTTCCTGAGTTCTGTGAGCCACTCTAGGAAATTATCAAATTTGAGGAGGGGGTGATGAGAACCTCTGAGTCACAGCCGGTGGGTCATAAGCACAGTGAACCTGGACTTGCAGCTGGTGTCTGAAGTGAAGGGACAGTCTTGTAGGACCAAGTCTTTACCCCTTGGGGTATAACGCTATCTCCAGGTTGGGTCAGAATTGAATTGAATTGTAGGACACCCAGCTGGTGTCAGACAATTGCTTGGAATGAGAAAAAAATCCCCCACACATCTGGTATCAGAAGTATTGAAAGTAGAGAAAGGGAAAAAGAATTTTCCCTTTCTCTACCCATACGATACGTTTTTGTAGAACACATTAATCACCCTAATTCTTCCCTTCTCCATGTATCCATACTCATTGCTGTATGACTTTGCAGTTTATCCCACTAAAAAGGCAGTACATTTCCCTACTCTTTTATTTTGGGTCCAGACACGTGCTTTTGTGAATGGAATGTAAACAGGCATGACATGACCGAAGGCTTCAAAAAAGCCTGCATGATTGAGCTTGCTCGTGTTATAGGAGCAGGATGATAGACAAGTGAAGGAGAGACATTGAGGCCAGTTTAGGATCCGCTGACCCCCTGATGACCTTCAGCTGTGTAAATGAGCCCAGGTGAGAGCAATAAAATTGCTCAGCTGAGCCCAGTGTAAATTAGTCTACCTGTAGCCATGAGAGAAATGAATCCATATTATTGTATGCTGCTGAGATTCTTATATAAACAATTGTAATCATCATTAACTGATAGGGGATTATTGCTAGAAATAAGTAATATAGATGATGGAGGAGTGATGTCAGCAAAGTTTTCTTGAAAAGAAATTGTGGAAATTCAGGATTGCATTTCAGAGGTGGGGCAAAGCCAATGAAATGCCATGTTTGCTTGTTAGACATGTAGTAGTGTCCTTGTGATACACATTTCAGTTTTATGTGGCAATATTTCATTCTAAAAGTAATGAAATTATTTTCATTTTATAAAGACCAAAGAGTCATGAAATAGCACATTTCCTGAACTCGTTATGAAGACTAGATAGGGATAAAAGAGGAATAAGATAAATACATATCTGACTCAATTATTACTGTATAGTTGGCAAATTAGATGAAAATCCACTTTATTAAAAGATAGAAAGCTTAGAATTATTTATAATATTTGCAAAATAAAGGGCGTTTGCTTTATGGAGAGAATACCACTTCATCAGTACATTTGCCGGTATAATTAGAGAACCCACCATTGCCAAAAATACACTCTTGACTTTAAATTATGGCAGGAAAGTGAAATGCTCTTGGCTGGGAATTTTTCAAATTCATTTTGATTTAAAACAAGATACTCAATGCTAGGCAGGCTCTCCTCTCTCCTTTCTTTCCTTCTTTAGCCACTTCCTCTGCCTCTGTCATCCTTAGATCTTACTTTGATTTCTTTGCCTCTGGCTAGGAATTTCCTTCCTTCAACTTTAGTATTTAGTATTTAGCATATTCTCATGCCTCTTATTCATAATTCTTTCCACATCGCTTTTGTTTCAAGAAATATACCAATTTTAGGTGGGTAAGGGCAAGGGTCCCTAAGTATCTGAGAAGACATCATGCTCCTTATAGCACTGAGACCCCAAACTACAAAGGCTTCCACAAGAGACAAGTTTATTTCTATCTCACGTAAGTACCCTGGGGAGGCTGTAGTCCAAGACAGGAAGATGACTCTGACTCACAAAGTCAGCCAGTAATCCAGTTATTTTAATCATGTTGCCCGGCTATCCACTAGGGTGTTGTCCACAGCGATATTTCTGATGCTTTCATTTTATGGCCACGTTTATGTTCTGGTCTTCAGGAAGATGAAAAGAGAGAAGTAAAGGACAAGTCATTCTCATTTAAGGAAGTGATGTAAAAGCAACACATCACTCCTGTTTACATTCCATTGGTGAGAACTTACTCACTTGGCCATTTTAGATGCAAGGGGGTCTGGGAAATGTGTTAGGCAATTGGTTGGCTATAATTCATCCTGAAGCTTGTTGGAGGGCATGGAGTATTAAAAGGAAAAAGGAAAGACTGGACATTATAGAGTCAATTAGAAGCGTCCATCACAAGAAGCTACTCTTAATTTTCCTAGAAGCACACACATATTTGTTGCATGAGTGTTTTTTGTAATAGCAAAATTCCTCAGTGGAGCTGAGAAGAGTAAAATTTCTTAATGGCTTGATACAACTGCTACTCCCATCTTATGAGGAATAGGAAATGCTATAGAGATCTTACAATACGGATTTTATGGTCTTCTGATGCTGGACCCATGAATAGGCAGTCAATTGTCCCTTTCTTCAACTGAACCTGTCAACTAGCTACTTAAAATAAAAAAATGAAGGCATTGCTATACTTACAGAATATTTAGGACAAAATTATAGAATATAGTTTTCTTTTTTTCAGAAATACTGTTTTGAACAAAAAAGTTTAAGGTATATCTACTCTTACCTCTGCTTCTATGCCGCTAAATATTAAAGCTACCTAAAGGTGTTTTCTCCTTAAATAATTGCAACAATAAAACCTCCCCAAATTTTCTAGTTTATCTGTAAAGGCTTTTTGTTTTGGATTTCAAGGAGGTGAACTCTTTCCATTTTGTTCCATTTCATTTATTCCTTTCCTTTTTCCATGCCATTTAATTCCATGTTGCAGTTTCTCCCTTCCTCCCTCCTGCCCTCCTTCCTTCCTTTCCTCTTTCCTTCCTTCCTTCCTTTCTTCTTCCTTCATTTCCATTATAACAATCAAGGTCTAATCAAGAAGCAGAAGTCATTAAACAAAGTTGTTGAATTACTATTGATTTACAGCAAACTGTGCATATTTAGTATGTAAAATTTGATGTTTTGACATGTGCATACACCTGCAAAACCATCATCACAAGCAAGATAATGAACATTTTCATCACCTCCAACAGTTTCCTGTGCCCTTTTTTAATCCCTCTCTCTTCTCCCACCTACTTCCCTGCCTTATCCTCAGGCGACCACGGACCTACTTATTGTTACTGAAGATCAATTTGCATTTTCTAAAGCTTTACATAAATGGAACAATACAGCATGAGTTCTTTTTTTCTGTCTTCTTTCGTAATAATTATTCTGAGAGTCATCCATGTTGTAGCATGTATCCATTGTTAATTCCTTTCTATTGCTGAGTAGTGTTTCATGTGTAGATATACCATAGTTTATTCAGTTACCTTTTGATAGA
This sequence comes from Camelus dromedarius, assembly GCF_036321535.1. Lineage (NCBI taxonomy): Eukaryota > Metazoa > Chordata > Mammalia > Artiodactyla > Camelidae > Camelus > Camelus dromedarius. The sequence goes on along the minus strand of NC_087436.1, from coordinate 110,894,997 downwards.
CATTTGGTTTATTTCCAGTTTTTGGCTATTATAAATAAAGCTGCTATGAACATTTATTTACAGGTCTCTGAATGGATATATGCTTTCATTTCTTTAGAGTAAATACCTAGGCTGGAATGACTGAATTATATGGTAGGCATACATTTAACTTCTTAACAAACTGCCAAATTGTTTTTTAAAAGTGATTGTACCATTTTACATTTCCAGCAACTGTGTATGAAGGGTCCAATTCCTTCACCTTGTCACTAGTGCTTGGCACTGTCAGTCATTTTAAACTTTCTCCTCTCTAGTAAGTATCTGATGGTATATCATTGTGAATATGATGACTGATGTTGTTGCATTTTCACTGGCTTATTTGCCATCTGTATTTCTTTATATATTCTGGATACAATTCCTTTATCAGATACATGATTTGCAAATATTTTCTCCCATTATATTGCTTTTCTTATTCTTTTAGCAGTGTCATCCAAAGTGCAGGAAGTTTTAAATTCTGGTGGAGTTCAATTTATCAGTTTTTTTCTTCTATTGACTGTGATTCTGATATTATATCTGAGAAAATTTGACTTGACCAAAGATTTCAAAGATTTTTTCTCCTGAAAGTTCTATACTTTTAGGTTTTACATTTAGGTCTATGAGTTTTCTGTATATGTGTGGGTCTATTTCTTTATTCTGTTCCATTGTTCTGTTTGTCTATCTTTATGTCAATACCACATTCTCTTAGTTACTGTTGCTTTGTGGTATGTCATGATATCCGTGTTAGTTCTCCAACTTTGTGCTTCTTTTTAAAGTTGTTTTAATGATTGTAGGTCATTTGCATTTTTATGTGAATTTTAGAATTAGCTTGTCAAATTTGTACAGAAAAGAAGCCTGTTTGGATTTTGATTGTGATTGCATTGAATCTATAGGTCAGTTTAGGAAGAATTAACATATTAACAAAATGGGGTCTTCTGTTCCATGAACGTGATATGCCTTTCCATTTATTTATGCCTTATTCAATTTCTTTAAGCAATGTTTTATAATTTCCAGTATACACGTTTTTCATATATTTTGTCACATTTATCTCCAATTATTTTACATATTTTGATGCTATTTTAAATTATATGTTTTACAATTTAATTCCTCTTTTTTATTGTAGTTGATTTACAGTGTTGTGTTAGTTTCAGGTGTACAGCAAAGAGATTCAGGTGTATACGTGTGTGTATACATGTATGTGTGTGTGTGCGTGTGCATGTGTGCATATATAAAATGTATTTTCAGATTATTTTCCATTATAGGTTATTACAAGATATTGAATATTGTTCCCTGTGTTGTTATACAGTAAATTATTGTTGCTTATCTATTTTATGCATAGTATTTTGCATCTTGTAACCCCATACCCTTAATTTATCCCTATCCCCACTTTCCCTTTGGTAACCATGAGTTTGTTTTCTTTGTCTGTGAGTCTGTTTCTGTTTTGTGTATAGATTCATTTATATTATTTTTTAGATTCCACATATATAAGTGATACATAATATTTGTCTTTCTCTGACTTACTTCACTTAGTACAGTAAACTCTAGGTCCATCCATGTTGCTGCAGATGGTATTATTTCATTCTTTTTTATGGTTAAGTAGTGTATATATACAACACATCTTCTTTATCCATTTATCTGTTGATGGACATTTAAGTTGCTCCCATGTCTTGGCTGTTGTAAATGGTGCTGCTATGAACATTGGGTGCATGCATTTTTTTGAATTAGAGTTTTCATCTTTTCCAGATATATGCCCAGGAATGGGATTGCTGGGTCATAAGGTAGCTCTATTTTTAGTTTTTAAGGAATCTCCATACTGTTTTCCGTAGTGGCTGCACCAATCTACATTCCCACCAACATTGTAGGAGAGTTTCCTTCTTCTCCACACCCTCTCCAGCATTTATTATTTGTAGACTTTTTGATGATAGCCGTTCTGACCAGTGTGAGGTGATAACCTCATTGTGGTTTTGATTTGCATTTCTCTGATAATTAGCAATGTTGAGCATCTTTTCATGTGCCTATTCGTTGGTCATCTGTAAGTCTCCTTTGGAGAAATAGATGTTTAGGTAGTCTGTCCATTTGTTGTCTGCCCATTTTTTGACTGGGTTGCTTTTATTGATATTGAGTTGTATGAGCTGTTTGTTTATTTTGGAAATGAAGCCCTTGTCCATGGCATTGTTTGCAAATTTTTTCTCCCATTCTATAGTTTGTCTTTTCATTTTGTTGATGGTTCCCTTTGTTACGCAAAACCTTTTAAGTTTGATTATGTCCCATTTATTTTTGCTTTTTTAATTTTGCCTTGGAAAACTGATCTATGAAAAATATTTCTACAATTTATGTCTGTGAATGTTTTGCCTATGCTTTCTTCTAGGAGTTTTATGGTGTCATGTGTTATATTTAGGTCTTCAAACCATTTTGAGTTTATTTTTGCATATGGTGTGAGGGGGTGTTCTAATTTCATTGCTTCCCATGAGGCTTTCCCAACACCATTTGCTGAAGAGTTTATCTTTTCTTCATTGTGTATTCTTGCTTCCTTTGTTGCAGATTTATTGACTGTAGGTGTGTGGGTTTATTTCTGGCTTCTCTGTCCTGTCCCATTAATCTGTATGTCTGTTCTAATACCACACTGTTTTGATTACTGTAGCTTTGTAGTATTGTCTGCAGTCTGGGAGGGTTATGCCTCCAGCTTTATTCTTTTTCCTCAGAATTGCTTTAGCAATTCTGGGTCTTTTGTGGTTCTGTATAAATTTTAGCATTATTTGTTCTAGTTCTGTGAAAAATGTCCTGGGTAATTTGATAGGGGTAGCATTAAATCTGTAGATTTCATTGGGTAGTATGGCTATTTTAACAATATTAATTCTTGCAAGCCAAAAGCATGCCATATACTTACGTTTTTTTGCATCATCATCATCAGTTTCCTTTGTCAATGTTTTATAGTTTTCAGAGTGTTGGTCTTTTATATCCTTATTAGGTTTGTGCTGAGGTATTTTATTTTATTTTTTGATGCAATTTTAAATGGGATTGTTTTTCACTTGCTCTTTCTGTGATAGTGTAAAGAAATACAACAGATTTCTAATATATTAATCTAATGTTCACTGTTGCTATTTAGAACTATAATTCTTTTAATCTGTTTGTCTTATATCCTATAACCTTTCTAAACTCACTGATTATAGTAACTTTTTGTGGATTTTTTTGGACCTTCTATGTAGATAATTATGTTTTCTGCAAATAGAGGCATTTTACTTCTCTTTCTATTTACATGGTCTAAATTTTTAAATACTGCTTTATTTCACTGGCTGGAACCTTGAGTAAAATGTTGAAAAGAAGTAGAGAGAATAGGACATCTTGCTTTGTTACTGATCTTACAGAGAAAGTATTCACTATTTCCCCTTTAAGTATGTTAGTTGTAGGGTTTTTGTAGGTGTTCTTTATCAGGTTGAGGAAGCTCCCTTTTATTCCTAGTTTTCTGGTAAATTTTATTAGGAATGGATGTTGAATTTTGTCAAATGCATTTTGTCAAATGCTTTTCCTATATTTGTTATAATGATAATGTAGCTTTTACTTTTTAGTTTGTTAATATGTTTAGTTTGTTAATATGTTTAGTTTGTTAACAAATCTTGCATTCCTGGGACAAACCCCACTTTTATATATAAAAATATATTTTATTAACTCATGATACATTATTCTTTCAATATATTATTGGATTTGAGTTGCCAGTTTATTCAGTTGCTTTATTGAAATATAATTTACATGTTATAAAGACCACTTATTTAAAGTATAAAATTGAATGGTTTTAATTATATTACATATTTATACAATAATCACCATAATCTAACTTTAGAACATCTTTCATGAGCACCAAAAGAAACCCTGGTTGCCCCCAGGCAACCCTCCCGTCCAGCACTAGGTAATCACTAATCTAATTTATGTCTTATAGATTTGCCTATTCTGGATACTTCATATATGAAATTGTACAATATGTGGTCTTTTGTGTTTGCCTCCTTACACTTTGCATAATGTTTTTGAGGCTCAAGTGTTTTTTTGGTATGTATCAGTAATACATTCCTTTTTATTCCCAAATAATAGTTTATTGTATTGCACATTTATTTATCTAGTCAAATATTGATGAGCATTTGGGTTATTTCTACTTTTTGGTTATCATGATTAATGCTTCTGTAAACATCCATGTACATGTTTTTGTGTGGACACATTTTTTTTTTTCCCTTTGGGGTAGATACCTCAGAGTAGAATTGTTATGTCATATGGTTACTCTATGTTTGACACTTGAGGAAATACAAACTGTTTTCCAAAGTTGGCTGCTCGATTTTAAATTCCCACTAGTAGTGTATGAAGGTTTGTTTTCATAAAATTTGTTTAGAGTTATTCATGTATGTTCATTAAGGGTTATCCATCAGTTGTTATGTTGAATGTCCTTCTTTGATTTTGGTATCACGGTAATTAATGATGGCCTCATTGACTTAAGAAGTTGTCTCTCATTCTCAGTTTTCTGGAAGAATTTGTGCAGGTTGGTATTATTTGTTCCTTTAAATGTTTGGTAGAATTCATCAAGGAAATCATCTAGACCTTGATTTTTCTTTGTGGGAAGGTCTTTAATTATGAATTCATTTTCTTTAGTAAATATATGGCTATTCAGGTTATATATTTCTTATTATGTGAACTTTGGTAATTTATGTCTTTCACAGAATTTGTCCATTTCATCTAATTTGAATTTACTGGCATCTTTTCAAAGAACAAGTTTTTTGTGTCACTATCTCTATTTTGTCCTATTTCAATGATGGCCACTCTGATCGTATTATTATTTCTTCTCTTTACTAACTTTGAGTTTAATTTGTTCTTATTTTCTAGTTTCTTAATGTGCAATTTTTGTTTTTCTTGAGACCCTTTTTATTTTTTAAGTTAGGCATTTAGTGCTATAAATCCTTCCCTAAGTAATACTTTAGTTGCATCCCTCAAACTTCAATATATTTTTATTTTTATTCAATTCAGTTCAAAATAATTTCTAATTTCTCTTTTGAAATCTTTTTTGATCCATGGATTATTAGAAATGTGTTACTTACATTTGAAATATTTAGGCATTTTCCAGAAATGTTTTTGTTCTTGAGTTCTAAGAAAATTCTACTGTGGTCAGGGAACATACTTTTAAATTCACTGAAAACATTTTAATGACCCAGAAAATGACATATGCTGGTAAATGTTCTGTGTGCACTTGAAAAAAAAGTTTACTTTTCTGTTGTCATGTGAAGTGTTCTATAAATGTCAATTAAATCAAGTTTGTCAAATGCATTGCTTACATCTTCTATGCTTTAATGACTTTCTGTTTAGTTATTCTGTTGATTATTTCTATGGACTGAATTGTATCCTCCACAGATTTATATGTTGAAACTCTAACCCTCAGTGTGATGCTATTTGGAGATGGGTTCTTGGGAGGTAGTTAGGTTTAGACAGCATCATGAAAGTGGGACCCTTGTGAAGAAATTAGTGTCCTTACAACCAGAGACACTGGAGAGCTTTCTTTCTCTCTATTGCCATGTAAGTATTTAGCTAGAAGGTAGCCACCTGCAAACCAGGAAGAGAGCCCTCACCAGGTTCTAACCTCACTGACACTCTAATCTCAGACTTCCAGCCTCCAGAATTGTGAGAAAATAATGTCTTTTTGTTTGAGTCACCCAGTCTGTGGTATTTTGTTATGGCATCCCAAGTTGACAAAGACAATTATTAAGAGTGTTTATTGAAATATTTGATGAACATTAATTTATGTACATCTTCATTTCTGTCAGTTTTTGCTTCTTATGTTTGGAGGCTTTATTATTGAATGAATGTATCTAAATGTAAAAGCTAAAATTTTAAAACTTCTAGAACAAAACATAGAAGTAATTCTTTGTGACCTTGGGCAGGCAAAGATTACTTAAGGCACAAAAGTCATGAGTTAGAAAAGAGAAATTGATAATTTGGAATTCATTAAAATCAAAATTTGTTCTTTGAAAGCCACAGGAAATGAAACAGGATACCATAGACTGGGAGAAAATGTTCCAGTACATAAACCTGATAAGACATATATGCATAATATATAAAGAACTGTTACTACTCAATAGTGGAGGACAAATTACCAAATGAATAAGGTGATCAAATATATAAACAGATACTTTATGTAAGAAGATGTATGACTGGCCAATGAGCAATGAAAAGATGCTAAAAATCATTGTCCTCAGGAAATGCAAATTAAACCACAATGAAATACCCCCACACACTGAGAGGAATGACTAAAATTGAAAGACTGAGGACTGGCAGCCAAGATGATGGACTTGAGGAAGCTAGAGCTCACCTCTTCTTGCAGACACACCAAGATCACGACTAACTGCAGAACAACTAGTGATTAAAAAAAAAGCTTGGAAACTACCAGAAAGGATCTTCTGTAGCTCAAATCTGTAAGTGGAAACCATGACAAGACCGGTAGAATGGGTGGACTTGCAATATAATCAGGTTCCCTAGCACCCAGGTGGACCACCCACAGACTGGAGAATAATTATATTGCAGAGATTCTTCCATGGGAGTCAGAGTTTTGAGTTCCATGTCAGGCTCCCCAGCCTAGGAGTCCAGCACTGAGAAGAGGAGCCACCAGATTGTTGGGCTTTGAGGACTAATGGACCTTGATTACAGGCGCTCCACGAGACGAGGGGAAACAGAAACTCTGTGCTTAAAGGTTGTACATAAAATCTCATGCTTACTGGGACTGAGGGCAAAAGCAGTAATTTCATAGGAGCCTGGGCCAGACCTACCTGCTACTCTTGGGGAGGTGTGGGGTGGCTATGATTCACTCTGGGGACGTAGACACAGATGCAGGCATTCAAGGGTGTTCATCTGAATGAACTCTTCTTCCAGGAGGCTGACATCTTGCTTGGACTTTAGCACTGAGACTTGGCCCCACCCAGCAGCCTTTCGGCTTCAGAGCTGGAATGCCTCAGGCCAAACAATTAACTGGGTGGGGAAATATCTCTACTCATCAGCAGACAGACTGCCTAAAGCTGACCTCCCAGCTACCCCTAGACATGACCCAGGACATGTCTCTGCCCACGAGAAGGCCAAGACCAAGCCCTATCCACCAGTGGACAGGCACCAGCGCCTCCCACCAGGAAGCCTGCACAGCCTCTAGATCAACCTCATCCACCAGGGGGCAGACATCAGGAGCTAGAAAAGTTCTATCTTGTAACCTATGAAGCAAGCCTGCAAACACAGGCCAGAGTCTACCCTGGGATGAGCTGACCATGGGCCCCTGAGTGATGAGAAGGGAGTCCACTGCTGGGAAACATAGGGCATCTCCTATAGAGGGCCACTTCTCCAGGGTTGAGAAACTTAACTAACTTGCCACATATATAAAAATACAAATAGAAATTTAAAACAAAATGAGGTAGCAGAGGAATACCTTCCAGACAAAGGAATAAGATAAAACTCCAGAAGAAGAACTAAGTGATGTGGAGAAAGAATTCAGAGTTATGAGCATTAAGGATGATCAAAAATCTTGGGAGAAGAATGGATGAGGGGAGCAATAAGATGGAAGTTGTTAGCAAAGAGATAGAAAAAAATAAAGAACAACCAACCAGAGATGAAGAATTTAATAACTGAAAAGAAGAGTTAATGCCTGTCCTCCTGAAACTATTCCAGAAAATTTCAGAGGAAGGAATAGGATTGTACCTTTCTAAGAATTGTCCATTTCTTCCAGGTTGTCCATTTTATTAGAGTACAGTTGCTCAAAGCAGTCTCTTAGGATCCTTTGTATTTCTGTGTCAGTTGTAACTTCTCATTTTTCATTTCTGATTTTAATAATTTTTTTTCTTGAACAAGACAAGGATGCCCACTCTCATCACTTATATTCAACATCGTTTTGGAAGCCCTAGCTACAGAAATCAGAGAAGTAAAGGAAATAGGAATGCAAATTGGAAAAGAAGAAGTAAAACTGTCACTGTTTGCAGATGACATGATACTATACGTAGAAAATCCTAAAGACACTACCAGGAAACTACTAGAGCTCAATGGACTTGGTAAAGTTGCAGGATACAAAATTAACATGCAGAAATCAGTTGCATTTCTATACACTAACAACAAAATAGCAGGAAAAGAAATTAAAGAAGCAATCCCATTTACCATCACATTAAAAAGAATAAAATACCTAGGAATAAACCTACCTAAGGAAGCAAAGGGCCTGAACTTCAAAAACTATGACACTGATGAAAGAAACAGACAGAAATAGATGAAAAGATATGCTCTATTCTTGGACTGGAAGTCAGTATTGTTAAAATGGCCATACTACCCAAGGCAATATACAAGTTCAGTGCAGTCCCTAACAAATTGCCAATGACATTTTTCACAGAACTAGGACAAAAAAATGTTAAAGTTAGTATGGAACCACAAAAGACCCTGAATAGCCCAAACAATCTTGAAAAAGAAGAAGGGAGCTGAAAGAATCACGCTCCCTGACTTCAGACCCTACTACAAAGCTACAGTAATCAAAACAGTATGGTGCTGGCACAAAAACAGACACACAGATCAATCGAACAGGAAAGAAAGTCTAGAAATACACCCACACACTTATGGTTAATTAATCTGTGACAAAGGAAGCAAAGAATATACAATAGAGAAAAGACAGTCTCTTCAATAAATGGTGCTGGGAAAACTGGACAGCTACATGTAAAAAAATGAAATTAGAGCATTCTCTAACACCATATACAAGAATAAATTCAAAATGGATTAAAGACCTAAATGTAAGACCAGATTCTACAAAACTCCTAGAGGAAAACATAGGCAGAACACTCTTGTCAAAATAAATTGCAAATAAATTTCAGCATTATATTTTTTAAACCAGCTCCTAGAGTAATGGAAATAAAAGCAAAATAAAGAAATGAGACCTAATTAAACTTAAAAGCTTTCACACAGCAAAGGAAACCATAAACAAAATGAAAAGATAACCTACAGAATGGGAGAAAATATTTGCAAATGGCAGGACCAAAAAGAGACTAATTTCCAAAGTATACAAATAGTTCATACAGCTTAATATACAAAACAAAACAAAACAAAAATAACCCAATCAAAAAATGGGCAGAAGACCTAAATAGACATTTCTCCAGAGAAGACATCTGGTTGGCCAACAGGCACATAAAAGTATGTGCAATATTGCTAATTATTAGAGAAATGCAAATCAGAAGTGCAATGAGGTATCACTTCACACCAGTCAGAATGGCCATCATTAAAAAGTTTACAAATAATAAGGGCTGGAGAGAGTGTGGAGAAAAGGGAACCCTCCTGCACTGTTGGTGGGAATGTAAGTTGGTACAGCCACAATGGAGGACAATATGGAGGTTCCTTAAAAAACTGAAAATAGACTTACCATATGATCAGCAATCCCACTCCTGGGCATATATCTGGAGAAGACTGTAATTCGAAAAGACACATACACTCCAGTGTTCATAGCAACACTACATACAATAGCCGAGACATGGAAACAACCTAAATGTCTATCAAGAAATGATTGAATAAAGATGTGATATATATACACACAATGGAATATTACCCAGCCATAAAAAAGAATGAAATAATGCCATTTGCAGCAAAATAGATGGATATAGAGATTGTCATAATAAGTGAAGTAAGTCAGACAGAGAAAGACAAATACCATATGATATCACTTATATGCGGAATCTAAAAAAAAGATACAAATTCTATTTACAAACAAAAAACAGACTCATGGACATAGAAAAAAAATTGGTTACCAAAGGGGAAAGTGCAGGTGAGGGATAAATTAGGACTTTGGGATTAACAGATATACATTACTATATACAAAATAGATAAACAACAAGGATGTACTCTATAGCACAGGGAACTATATTCAGTTTCTTGTAATAACATATAATGGAAAAGAATCTGAAAAGAAAAAAATACATACATGTATGTATAACTGAATTGCTTTGCTGTACACCTGAAATTAACATTGTAAATCAGCTACACTTCAATAAAAAATAAAATTAAAAAGACTGACCACAGCAAGTGCTGATGAAGATGTGGAGGAACTTGAAAACAGTGCTGATGGGAATATAAAGTGGTACAACCTTTTTCAACAAAAGTTTGACCCTTTCTTATAAAGCTAAACATACAATTACTGTATGACTCACCAATCCCACTGCTAGGTAGTTACCCGAGAGAAATGAAAGCTTATGTCCATTCAATGACTGGTACATGAATGGTACAGCAGTTTCATTTATAATAGCTCAACACTGGAAACAACCATATGCCCAACAACAAATGAGTAGATAAATAAACAATAGTACATCTTCATTGAGAGGTAGTTATCAGCAATAAAAAGAAAAAAATTACTGATTCTTATAACCATATGGGTGGATCTTGAAGAAATTATGCTGAACTAATGAAGTCAAACACAAAATATACATACTGTATGATTTCAAATTTTCTGAATCTTAGTAGAAAAGCAAAACTAGAAAATAGAAAACATATTTTTTCTGAGGCTTTGTGTGGGGAGAGGTATTGATTGCTGAGGAACACAAAAGTACTTTTTGGGTTGATGGAGATTATTTATTTTAATTGAAATAATGATTACATTAGTATTTGTCAAAACTAATAAAACTGTATAATTAAAATGGCAACATTTTGTTTTATGTAAATTAAAGCTCAGGAAAGTTTGTTAGAAAGAAAAAATTAGAGGAGAGTTTTGAAATGACTTGAGACTCTGACCTCAGTGGAAGGGGTGGCAGGATGAGGCTGGTTCTACCAGTGTGGGGGAAAAACCCTGAACTAGATTCAGCTGCTACTCCAGGAAGGCATTGCCAGAGGTGAAGAAGTGTTTCTAAGGTGCTGTTAAGCTAGGAATAGGGAACAGACAGGTGTCAACAGGAAGGAGACAAGATGTACAATTGTGACCTCCCTCCCCCAGTCTCACATTCTCCCTCTAGTGTACCCTAGAGCAGAAGTTTGGTTGCAGTTCCAATCTCAATCCCAGCATCATGGATTAAGTATAGCAGGGAGGGTTTGGAGCTGTGAACAACTTAATAACTGGCACTTATGTGCCACTTATGTGCCAGGCAGTGTGCTAAGCTTTACAGGGTGGACACTTATGTGCCAGGCAGTGTGCTAAGCTTTACAGGGTGGACAAGGATGGAAGGGCAAGTGTTTGCCTTCAAGAAGCTTTCAGTTTTGTAAGGCAGATAAAGCATATGCATCAATAGCTGTGACTAAAGTTAAGATGAGATATTGCTATTCTAGGATTATGAAAACAAAATGCTGAGGGCGGTCAGAAGGTAGGTGAATCAGTTTCAGATGGGATTTGAAGGAACTTCTCTGGGAGAAGTTATATTTCAACTGATGGTAACTTATTCTTCTTTCAAGAGTCCTCTGAAAGGCTTTCTCTTTTGAGGGAGGCTCCCCTGATTCCCCAAACAAATGGGTGTTTCTTCCTTTGTGTTTCTCCAGAAGTCATACCTAACACTTCTTGAATACTTATTATGGGCCAGACATGCACTGGCCTAAGCTCCAAGAAGGTATTATTGCTTTTGATCTTCACAGTTATCCAATGGAGTTGATGCTATTACCCCCATTGTATCAAGGGGGGAGCAGAGTATGAGTAACTTGCTTCATGTATAATAAAAGTGCCCCAGATCCTGATCTAGGTGATTTGACCCCAGAACTTGTGCACTGACCTATCACATCTGACTGCTTTTCCAATAAAATCTATTTACATCCTCATTTAAGAACTTTACTGTATGGTTATTATTTATACATAGATGAGTCTCCTTTGAGTTAGTTTTGTAAGGTATTATTCAACTATGCAAACAGTCTTTAGCCCAGTGTTTGGTCTTAGTAGTTCCTCAATAAATGCTTTCTGAGTGAATGAATATGGTTGCTTCCATAGTGCTTGGCATTGTAGGAGGGAATTTACAAAGTGAGTCCACCTAGGAAACTCCACCAGGACAACAGAAATCATTAAATATTTAGAACAGAGGAAATTTAATGCATAAAATTGGTTACACAGGTAACCAATATGGAGGGGCTAGAAAGTCAATGGGTAATGTGGTAACCTTGAGATTAGCAATGGCAGGAAGCCCTTATTGGGCAGAAGGGACACATGGAAGAGGTGGAGACTGAAACCATGCCAGCTCTGTGCAGAGGGGATCTCACTGCTGGACAAGTAGCCTGAGGCAGAGAGGGAGGGCAAGGTCTACTCTGCTTCTCTTTCTTCCTGGCTTTGAATGTCTTTCTGTTAAATTGTACTGACTTTCACAGATTCCTGGAAACAGCCTGCAAGAGTCATTGTCCATGTGACACAGAGCAGAGCAGGTGGGAGGGAGGGGTGAGGATTAGATCTGAGGCCAGACAAATCCAGGAGAGGCACACAGTGGGTTTTGGGATCAGCAAAATGTGGGTTGAAACTGTGGTATACTGCAAAAATGATCTCTCAAGGGGTAGAGTCTCTTTCTCTCCTCCGGACTTGAATCTGGGATGGTTTTGAGCTTGGGTTTGGCCAGTGGAGAGTAGTAAATGTAATGCAAGCGGAAGATCAAAAGTGTATGCACGTTCCGACTTGTCCTCTCTTGTGATGCAAAAAGCCTTGAGGCTGCCTGGTGAATGAGACTGAGCTACCCTCTGGATAATGGGAAGCCACATGGATGGGAACCCAGGTCCCCCAGCCAACTGACCCAACAGCTGACCCAGCAGCTGACTGCAGAGACATGAGTGAGGCCCAGTTGAGATCACTTGAGCCCAGTCCAAATCTCTGACCTATAGATGTATGAACTAAATAAATGGTTATTATTTTGAGCCATAAGTTTTGGGATAGTTTGTTATACAGCAGAACTAACTGACGGATAATCCCAGCTCTGCTACGTACTAGCTACTTTGTGCAAATTGTTTCATCTTGAAGCCTTATTTTCTTTCTTTGTGACATGGATACACCAACAAGATATCACAGGACAATTGGGAAGATTTAATGAAAAAGTACATGTAAAATAGAGCCACAGTGCTGAGCACATTGTGAGTGCTCAGTAAGCTGTAACTTTTATAATGACAGTTTCAGGCCTTTCCAGCCTGTGTGCTTTGTCTAATTGTTGACTCTTTCTATGTGAGAAAACGAAGAGGTTATTGCTTAACAGGGCACAGATAGACACAAATGTTTTATTAAGAAGCTGTCTTAATTTTCCTGCTGGCATGAGGCAAATGAAGAGGGCAGATATTCTGTTAATTAAAATTTTAAAAGTACATAATTCTTTCTTTGGCGTAAGTCTATATGTAAGTCTGCAAAGCTAAATCTCTGAAACAGATAATATTCACAGAGGTGTGGCTCGAATAACAATTGTGATTCAGACAGAATGTACATTTGTATTAGAGACATTGTGGATAAGATTATGTCAAAAAGTGCAGGATAATAAATCACTGAAACTCATTAGTTCACGTAAAATCAACGTGCATTGCCATATTCCAGATGCTTGATTGCGATTCTTTAATATAACGAGTTGCCAATTCCTTTCTCTAGAGAAGGATTGACAGATTGTAATGCAATCTGTTGATGTTCTTTGACCGCGATTCTCTGTCATTGTCACCAGCGCTAAGGAACTGGAATCCTAAACACAGGCTTTGCTGAGGGAACTGTATGTCAATGCTGGGTGTTGGGGCCATTCCCACTGATATTAGGAAATATAAACTATCAGCTAAAGAGCGAGAATTGAGGAGCTTCAAAAAAGGAGCAGAAACTGGCTAAGAATATCACACAGAGGAGCCAACAATTAAATTACAGTGTGCATTTTACAGAACAAGATGTCTTCAAAGGAGACAAAGGAAAGCTGATAAAAATGAATTATAGGGAGATTAAAAGACCATAAAACCTCCAGTTTGTTGAAGCTTGTATCTTTAAATCCTTGGGCAGAGATGAGGCTGGGGAGAAGAGGTTTGATGTGGCTTGGAAGGTAAGAGTGCCTTTGAAATAAATAAGAGAGATCACAGGGGGAGGAATAAACTCACAGGTCATAATGCTGTTGATTTCTGGTTAATAAATATAGTTGCTTTCAGCTGATTTTTAGATCTTATTTTATTTACTCAGGTTATAAAAATAGTACATGCTCATAGGCAGAAGTATGGCACAGTGATTGAGATCTGGTGTCAGCCTGCCTGTGCTCAAATCCTTCCTAGCTGTGGGATCTGAAGAAAGTTAGTTCACCTCTCTAAGCCTTATGTCTATAACAGGGATAATGGTAGTATTTACTTCATATGCTTGTTTTGAGGATAAAGTGAGATAAAACATAGAAAGTGCTTAGAACAGTGCCTGCAAATAGTAAACACCCCACAATTATTAGTTACTGGAGAAAATCTGGATGAGACAGCAAAGATAATAAATAAGAAAAAATACCACTTATCACCCAGAAAGCAACTACCATTAATATTTTGATTTATTTCCTTTTGGAGTTCATGTCTTTTTAAAAGGATATTGGTGAACTCAAACGCAGAGAGGACGGGACTCTATATTACTTAGGAGAATTTTTTTAGGGAGAAAAATAGACAATGATATTGATTAAGTCAAATGAAAACAGTTTGTGTACTATAGCAGGTAGGGTTTTAAAAGAAGGCCTAACTTCAGAAGATTCATTGGGATTGAAGAGTAGTTTTTATAAGTCATAGAAAAGCTGGATTTGAACATCTGCCATATTGCAAAATGTGGAGAGTTTGATAATATTCAGTGTGGGGGAAAGGATGTATTTAAACACTGTTTTTGAGAGTGCAGAATGGTACACTCTTTTAGGAGGGCTCTTTGGCAATGTCTAAGTACATTTTTTAATGTACATACTCTTCAGACCCAGCAATACCATGTTTGAGTCTGTTCAAAACAGGGCATGCCCAAGAATGTTCCTAACGGCATTGTTAGCAATAATAAAAGATTAGACACAATCTAAATGTCTCTTAAAAAGGGAGTAAAAATGATAAACAATGTATTTTCATACTATGAAATACTATGCAGAAATTAGAAAAAGCATGGTATGTCTACATGTAATGACTTCGTAAGAATACCATAACATATTAAGGGGCAAAGGCCAATTGTAGAATAATATATATAATAGCATTTATGTTAGAACTAAAAACAGAATTATAAATTTCTATGAGTAGATGGTGTGAAATTGATTAGAAAACAATGACAACAACTGGAAGGTGTTTGCCTGAAAACAAACTGATAGTCCTTGCCTCCAAGTCAGGGAGGCGCCGAGGAGGGGAAAACTCAGAGAGGGTTCCATGTTGTCTGTATTGCTTGAATTATTTATGAGGAGAAGACAATCCTGTATTTTTTGTGCCATTGTTAATAAATTGAAAAGATTAAACATTTACACAAATGTCAGTGTAAATTTATAAGTTAGGATATGATAGGATTTTTAAAGAAGTAAATGGCACTTCTGATAGTTAGGATGTATTTTCAGAGATAAATCTAATTTTGTAAAAGGCATTGTAAAACATATTTGGCATAATTTGGCAAGTTCCTTTATGAATGAATAGAAAAGCACTCAAATGTAAGATAGGTTTTTTTCAGTTCTCATTCAGACATCCTACTTTATCTTCACTAAGAAGTTTTTTTTGTTTGCTTTTTTTTTAAGCATCAGAAGTACTGGCTTGATTAAATTTTTGCAAGATGAAGACTTTCAGGATTTTAATAACAGTTATTTGGAAGTTGAGAATACAAGGGACACATGGGTGCTTTTCAGCTGGGCTCTTGGCTTTCTCATCTGGTTTGCCAATTTCTTTCAGGAATTTTGAGGAATCCACCAGGATACACTTATGTATTGCAAAATGATTACCACTGTAACATTAGCAAACACTTGTGTCACACCACTTAGTTATCATTTCTTTTTTTGTGATAAGGAATTTAAGATCTATTCCCTTAGCAATTTTCAAGTATACAATATGGTATTGTTAACTATAATCATTATGCTGTACACTAGTTCCTCAGAACTTACTCATCTTATAACTGGAAGTTTATACTCTTTGGCCAACATCTTCCTTTTCCCCTCACCTTACAGCTCCTGGTAACCACCATTACAGTCTCTCTTTTTTTTTTTTTTTTTTTATGAATTAGGCTTTGTTAAATTCCACATATAATTGATATTATCTAGTGTTTGTCTTTCTTTGTCGGACTTATTTCACTTAGCATAATGCCCTCAAGGTCCATCCATGTTGTGGCAAATGACAGAATGACCCTCCTTCTCATCGCTGAATAATGAATGATATTCCACTTTATACATATTAGGTTTTTTCCATATCTTGGCTATTGTGAATAATGTTCAAAGAACATGGGAACAGATCTCTTTAAGATCTTGATTTCATTTCTTTTAGAAATATATCCAGAAATGAGATTGCTGGATCATATGTTAGTTCTACTTTAAATTTTTTTAGGAAATATAGGCCAGTGGTTCTTAAAGTGTGGTCCCTAGAATAGCATCTGCATCACCTGGAACTGAATGCAAAATGCAAATTCTCAGTCCCCTCCTCAAAGCTGACTTAGATGCACACTGAAGCATGAAAACCATTGTCTTAGATAGTAAACCTTTTGAAGGCAGGAGCCATTGCATTGCCTGGGTCCTCACTCAGGCCTTATATATTAGGTGCTACCTTAACTCAGTGAGTGGGCAAGTTTGGGAGCTGTAGATATAGCAGGAGAGGTATTTGTAAGTTACAGAGATCAGTATGATGAACAGCCAACCATGGGGGTACTGATGAGCACCTACTATATTGGGAGATAAAAAGCAGGGCGATATGATCTCGGTTTTCATCAAGTAAAAAGTCTACTTGGGAGGGGAAAATAAATATGTATGAAATTCATATATTTGGAGGCCAATAAAAGACAGCACTTTTCTTATTTTTGATACTAAGTTCAGAAAAATAGGAGTGTTTGATGGGCTGAATCTGAATGTTTCATTCATTGGCCTATTTAGTGAATTATAGATTTGTAGATTATTATACATTGCTTCTAGGAAGCCAATAAAGGTTAAATAAAATGAACATATTTTAAAACACCAATTTGACTACCATTATCCTGCTTCAAGTTTTTTTTTAACTATGTGTTCACTTTAACAGTGATTTTTGAGCATTAAAATTTAAAAACACAAACCTTCCTTCAATTATTCAATTGTTCATTTTTTCACAAGAATATCTGATAATTTATCATATATCAGGCAAATAATAATTTTCCAAATGTGAATAACAGTCCTCAAAGTGCTGAATTTAAAAAATGTAAATACTATGTAATAAAATCCTTCTTTGCCTCAAGTGGAATTGCTCACTCATGTAATCAGTCCCCTTATGTAGAGAAGATCTGGTGGTTATGTAATAAATTTCAATCATAAGGTCAAACAGGATAGCTGATGCAGCAGAAGTTGGTTTCCTGGATCAAAGGATCTGGTTTTGTTGTCCACAAAGATCAAAGAAATGGAGAATTGCCAGATAGCTACTTCATTTTGTGTTGGGTGGACATAGCCAGAAATGGACAAGAAATCTGAGATTTAAAAGGCAGCATGATTTCAAAGACAGGAATGACACTGGGGGAATGAATGCAGCATCATGTGGGAGAGCATTGACTACACAAGGCCAGATGGAGCTGGGGTGACAGACAAGAAAGACCAACTTCCTGAGGCTCTGGGATGGTCAAGGGGCCTGCTGGGAAGTGGCATGGGGGACACTTGCCAAGTAGACTTTTGGGAAGAAGTCCTCCACATAAAAAGTCTGTAGTGTGCTGCTGAAACCAGTAGATTCAGTGTAAAACAGTAGGTTTAAATGAATCTTCTGTGTTCTCAGCTTTGGCACTTTTAAATTGTCACTTAGAGTTAGTATCTGGGAAACCTGGCTTTGGATTTTACTAGGGATGGAGAATCCAGGACTGTTTTTAGGTGGAGAGATGGGACAGAAATCCCAGGTTGTTCAGGGTTCCAGACTGTGATCTCCATCAGTGTGGGTTTAGGTCCAGCTCACCTTTGCGTTCAGCGGCCTGCCCTGAACTCAGCTTGGTGAAGGTCACTGAAAGTTGTTGGTTGCCTGAATCTCTAATTTCATCATTGCTCCTCAGATAAAGATCCCTCCTGAGCGAACTCTCCTCAGAGCTGGAAGGACCAAGATTATCTGAGAAAAGGCGCTTGTTTCTACTGAGATACTTTCCTCCTGGAATCTCATCTTTAAAATTTAATAATACATACCTGACCATTAGAGCAACAGGTTTTAAAGAACCTTAAAGAGTTTTTTGTTTGTTTTTTTACAAATACAGGTTCTTGCAAGGCAGTACTGATTAGTTTAACATCTATTAAAGTCATGAGTTTTTTTTTTAACTTTAAGAAAAACTGGGGTAAGAATCTGATTAGATCATATAAACTCTACTCCTCCCACCCCGTTCAAATACCCTGATGCCAGTTTGGAGTGTGGCCTGAGGGGAGAAAATCTGAAAGACTGAAAATTGTTTTGAATTATCTAAGAAGACACTAAGATACCCAAATAAAATATGAAACACAAATGTCTCTCTCGGCCTCTCCCTCTCGCCCCTCTCCCTCCAATCTTTAATTAAATGATAGGGTGGGGGGATCCTGGCCTGTGCTCCTTGGATAGTCTTGAGTCAGTTAAGTAGGAAGTTTTTTTTTTTGCGTTTTCTAGCTCTAACTCCCCATCTTGCTCTCTGCCCTTCTCTTCATCAGAAAGACCAGACTAATGAGGCATGGGGGCCACACAAGGGACTTAAACTTCCTACAATAGACATTACTGTGCCATCTCAGTAGAGGTAGCTTATAGAATTGCCTGCTTTCTCTTATCCCTTCTCTGCATGTCCTTCTTCAAATCGCAGCTCAAATGTCACCTCTCCTAGAAACCTTTACTCCCTTAGGCAGAATTTCGCCTCGGGTAAATTGTATTATAATGACATGTCTTCATGTCTGTCTTCATGACTGTGCTGCAAGTATAAATACATCACCTTTTGATTTACTGTTTAATCCCTAGTAATGAGTAAGGGTCTGACCTAAAGAAAATGTTCAATATATTGAATGACTAAATTACTCATGCCTTGAAGTATCTGCATTGGGAACTGAGACTCTTCCAGGCTCGACTTTGAAAGGAACATTGCAACCACAGAATGAAAGATCCATGGAATGTTAAGATCTTGCCATTATTCCTGAGATATGTCTTGAGCCCAGCAGTTAAGTGGAGATCAGACTAGTTTAAAGAGCTCCATGCTACAGAAGATCAACTGCTCCAGAAGGGACTAATTAAAGTGATTCTATTGTCCCATTATCTTGGGATAGTTGAATGAGTAAGAAATCTAATGACATATTTATACAATGCTTTGAAGGTTATGAGTCCTTTCTCAAGTTGATCTCACTTGATACTCAAAAACACTGTGAAGTAGGCATAGATTTTTATTCACATTTTAGAGAGTTCAGAAATGGTGAATGACCTACCTAGGTCACACAGTTTGGTGCTTTCTTCACTCCATTTTGGCTCTGAAGAGATGCCATCTCATTGTATCTGTCTGAGCATAGCCACCATGTTGCCCCTGTGGTAGAATAATAAGGACTAGCAGTGATCAGATTCCTATTTTGTGCCAGGTGCTGGGTTAAGCACTGTGCACTGATTTACTTAATGCTTATAAAGTGCCTTATTACTATCCCCATTTCATAGATGCGGAAATCAAGGCATAGAGCAGTTAATCAACTCCACAGTCACATAGCTGCTAAATAGTCAGGCAATCTGACTTCAGAGAATGCATCCTTAACCACTGATACATTATTTTGCAATAATGAAGGCTCTAAAATTAGACCACCAAGCCTAAAATACTGGCTGATACTCTTGTTAACTGGGCAGCCTTGGCCAAGAAACATAGCCTCTCCAAGCTTCAGTTTTCTGATTCCTAAAATAAGATTAAAAATAAAGCTAGAAACAAAAGGATGAAATATGCCTGGCATATAGTAAATGCTCCACAATTGTTAGCTGTTACTGATTGTAGATATTTTGTTATCTATCCCTAGATGACTTGATGGTAGGCAGTCATAGAAAGTCATTGCTAGAACGTTGAGAGTTTGAGTAATGAAATCAACATAACAGCTGAGAACACAGTCGTGTAATTTACTCAAAAGAGACAATGACTCGCAGGCTACCAAAACCTGATCATAGCTTAACCAGTAGGATACCAGAATATGAGGATGGAAGAGCAAAGGTCAAAGAAAGACCGAAAAAAAAAAAAAAAGGTTTTGAAATGCAGCATTTGGGTATATGCGTCCAATACTGTCCAGGGGAGAGGATGACCTTGCTTGGCTGTGCTCCTGTCTGGGTGCTTGGAAGGTATATCAAGTCAAGGTTAAGTATGACTGTGTAAAATAGCAATCTGACTCCCATGTATTAACCTGAGGGGAGATTTATTTTCCCGTCATATTAAGTCTGGTGATGGATCATCTGGGGCTGCTACCACCAGAGAGCCTGTCTCCTTCCATGTCTCTGCTCTGCCAGCCTCTGCTGTCATCTTCATGGCTGCCCCATGGTAATAACATGGTTGCTCTTCCTGTGTCTTCTTATCTGCATGTAGGAAGAAGGCAGAAGGCAGAAGAAAGAAGGAATGGCATCTATATGTGGAAAGGAAAAATTTTCCAAAAATTCCAAGCAGACTTCTGCTTGTATATCATTGACCAAAATTGTGTCATGAGGAGCTATTCAAAAGGAAAAAAGCATGGCAAATAGATATCGAGTAAGCAATTGTACAGCAGTTTTGTCCTCCTAGATCCACTATCCAACCTTTCCTGTCCCTTCTGCTCTGGAAGCTGTCCTGTGTGGATTACATCAAGTTCCTGGAATTTTGGTTTCCAGTTTGGTTTGGCCAATGGGAGTCCAGGAAGGGGGCTGGAGGGAATGAAGAGAGGGAAGTCGGGGTGTATTTCCTCAGTTCCCTTCTTAAAAGATTATCCAGACATAGCTATGTCTTTGACCAGAGATTATAGGTCCTCTTAAATGACACTCTTTACAAACTCATTTTCTAGGTTCCAGTGGCTGTTCCCTCCCCCATGTCTTTAGACTTATTGGGTTGTAACAGCCCAGGCTCATGCACTTTCCCCCACCATTTTCATATGTTTGTAAATAGTGCTTTTATTAAACTCTCTTTAAATCATCCTAATTTGCATGTGTACCATCAGTTTCCTGGAAAAAAATGAGAATAATCATTAGTGTCTGCCACCAAGGGTGCATTACAATGGTAGAAAAGAGTGTATCAAAGCATTATGGTGAATGCTGTCATTTATTTAGCCAGTATTTATTGAACAGCCATGTATCAGAACATGATATTAAATAAAAATCCAATTCTTTGTCCTCAGGTAGCTCACAGTTTACATCACACAACTTACTCCCCTTGCTTAGTGTCCAAACTTGTCAAGTCAACTCTAAATTACAACTTGGCTTTTTGTGTAGCTTTCCCATAAGGATCAAATTTACTTTTCAAACTCCATTTTCAAGGTCCAATTGACTAATAATTATATTCTTAGTGAAAATTAAGGCATATAGAATGGTGCCAGATAGCATGGATTTTGGAGTCAGGCAGATTCAAAACTCAGCAGATGTGTAACCTTGGACAAGTTATATAATCTCTGTGGACTTGAGTCACTTTACCCATACATGGAGCTAAACTGCATTTGCATCCTCTGACTGCTGTGAAGACAGAAGGAGATTGTGTCCACAAAGCTCTTAGCTCAGTGTCTGGTTCAATAAAGAAATGGCAGCTATTCTAGTTTCTATATTACTTTCTTGTGAGTATGTTTGGTACAAGCTATTCTGAAATGAATGACTGTCTCTTGAGAAACAATTGAGTTCTTACATACAAAACCTAGGAACAGACCCTGGTCTGTGATGACTTTATCCGGATAATGTTACCAAGGAAGGCTCTCTCTAGGCAACCTGCAAGTTAGTCTCAGTCCTCTGCTTTGCCTGAGGATGTCATCCACATTGACAGGAAAGTCCCAGTCCTTCAGAGTTTGGAGTCTGGAGACTAGATCAGGCACTGTAGTTCCAGCAGGTAAGGCAAAGTACGATGTCCAGGGCAAGGACAGATTGGAAGGACCAGGCAGAGGCTCTAGGGCCAGGCAGGCCCCAGGCAGGGGGCTGTTTGAGTTCAGGTGAGTCAGAAAGTGAGGAAAACATCAAACCGTGTAGATGAGCTCTACTCAGGGCACAGGAATGCAAAAGCCTAGGAAAAATGCCAGCCAGCCAGGAGACACCAGGCAGAAGACTCCCCTGCTCTCTGTTTCCTGCTCTGGCATAGGCAGGCATATTTAAAGATGTGTAATTTTAGCCAGAGGGACAGAATTGAGAAGGTATAGTTTAGAGTCTGATCAAAGTAGGGAGAGAGGATTTGGGAATTCCAGAATTTCTCCCACTGAGACCTTGATTAGTTAAAACTGTTTTGAAAGAATCTAGAAAGAATTTCTTCCCATTTGACTATTGAATTCTCATACTCAAAAGCTGGAAATAATTCCAAGAGTCTTTCATCATTAAGAATCCGAAGGATAAACAGCATTATACTACTACTTTCTTGTGTGGTTCTGATTATACATTGTTTTTGACTTAATAATACCTTATGATTCCACAGCACATTACAGTTTTCAAAATGTTTTTACTTGGATGATCTAATTCAATCCTTATAGTAATATAGTGAGGTAGTTACTATTATCTGTTATTTTCACTGTATTGTAGGTTCACCTCAGTTCAATTCCACTGAACATTTATTGAGCACCTACTATGTGTCTGCCATTCTGCTAGGTGCTGGGGCTTAACATCCTTCACACATGAATGAAGACCACCTAAATGAGAGCAAGCAAAGGTTATTTATTCAGAGCTTGCTATAACAAAGGAGTCAGCATCATCACTTGTGTTTGGCAACCCTAGATGGCAAGCAGAGGAGTGGGAAATTGTATGGTGAAAAAAGAGGAAGGTTTGAGTTATGCCTCGACTGATGGCCGTTGTCATGAGGAAGCTCAAGGTGGGCTATCTGGATGCAGGGCAACCTGCGTTGTTAGTTGGTGAAGCATAATTGGCTTTTTCTGGTTGGTCCTAAGTTGTAAGTGGGGGCCAAAAATTAGGGAAGCTGTCAGTTACTGATCAGTAATTGTGGGCAGATTGCTACAAAGGTTGTGGTTTAATTTCTTGGATTGGTTGCTGCAGAAGTTGTCAGTCACTGTTTTTTTTCTTTTTCTGTCGATGGTCTGGCTATCTGTTTGTTTACTAAGTTTCTCAAGAGTGTGGGTGACACATAACAATTTGACAGCATGGATTTTGGAGTCAGACAGATTAGCATTCAAATGAATGCCCCAGGTGTGTAATCTCAGGCAAGTTACATCATCTCTGTAGATCTGAGTAGCCTTACCTGAGGCTACTCACCTGCCCAAGGGGATGAAAAAACTGGGGCAACCAGATCTTTGACCAACTTACCTGGAGTCATGAAACAAGAGGACTGAAGAGCTGGAGTTTAATTTGGATTTTCCAGTTCTGTCTAGTGCTCTTGCTAATCACAACTTTCAGAGTCTATAATTCGCTTTGGTGAGGAGGTGAGCACAGATCTTTCTCTTGGTATGGTAGCAGTGCGCTTCAGAGCGTAAGTAAAAATTTCTCCTTGCATCTTCTGTCTGTGAAGCTGTAGATGATAATCAGTGGGACTCTTTATTTGCACTAAAAACTTGACAGGAGAAGCCTAGTACAACAGCAAAGATGCTTCAGAGTCTGCTTCAGAATTAGATCTCCAATTTACCAGCCCTAGGCTTCCTTTGTGGGGGGGGGGGTACATGACTTTTCTGTCTTCCCAGACAGACTCTTATTTCCTTTTTGGTTTTAATGTCTGCTTCACATCTTACTCCACACTTCTGCTCCCTCAGCCATCCTTGGAAAGTTTGACAACTGTGTTGACCACTCTTAGAATATTATGGCTTCACACTTTCTATCTTTGTTCACTATGCAAAATTTACCAGGCAATGACTAGGTATCAGGGACTGTCCTATGTGTGGGGAATACAGAGGGGAAGGGACAGTAGAAGTCCCTATGCTTGTAGTGCTAACACTCTAGTGGGGAAGCAGACAGGACACAGGTACGTGAATGAATAAATATGTAATGTCAGATAGTTGTAAGTGCTGTGAAAAAGACTAAAGTAGGTTAAAGGATGTAGAGTATTGTGTGTACACGTAATGTGTGCAGTTGCTTTAGGTAAGGTGTTCAAGGAAGATCTCTCCAAGGAGGTAACCTTTAATCTAAGGCTTAAATGGAGAGAAGGAGTGAGCTGTGGAAGTTCTAGAGGGATACCATTCCAGGCAGCAAGAAGAGCAAGTGCAATTTCCTAGAGGCCTTGATGTATTTGAGAAATAACAAGAAGTCCTGTCAGACTAGACTGGGGTTAGTGAAGGGACTTCTGCAGCTATAGTTTAATAACCAAAATTTTAACTAGGAAAAGACATGTCAGTAAATGCAGAAGGAGAACATTTGTTTGCAGGTCCCCTTGGTTAAAGGAAACACACATAATTGATGCCTATTATCTTTTTTAGTACCAAGGATGTATGTGGCTCTCCAACCCATTGCACCTTTCAATCAGGAATATTATGATGAGTTTTTGCCCTAACAAGCTTTAAGAAGAGTCATGTTTTATTTTTGTTTTCTTGTGCTGTGTTTTAACATCTATATCCTTGGCCTTGCCCTGAACTTGCATAATGCTTGTGTACTTGCAATTATATATTCAGTACAGAAGATTGAGGGGTACAGGGAGGAACATGACAAGAGTGTGAACCATGCAGTAGACATGCTCTCCTTTCATCTGAGAAACGTTCTTTAGTCCACATCAACTATGGAGTTTGAGTTAGAATTGCCATATTTTTATGGAGGTTCCCCCCATCCTCAATTTCCCAGTGCCAAGTTGATTTTTTTTTAGCACATTTGATGATCCCAGGATGGTCAGTTGACTTAAGCTGGGCCAAATAGAGAATTTTCATAGATGTTTCTTGGGCTGGAGTTTGAGAAAAGGATTTATACCCTCTTGGATGGCAAAACCTACAGATAGATGAAGGGGCTGAGATCTGCTGGTAACTATGTTCTTTGATTTGTGGTGGTACCTTGTTGGAGAGAATGAAGCAGGCACATCAAGACAATAGAAAAGATGAGTGGGTCTAGTGGCATTTTATCTCTGGTTCCATTCCAAGTTCTCCATATCCTGGCTTAGGGCTCACTTTTCCCTTGGCTATCTGAAACTTCAAATACATTTCTCTTTTTAATTTAAGTAGGTTTGAGTTGCCACTTTCAATGGTGCAAGTTCTGACAAACACAAAATACATTAAAAAATATACCAAAAATGAGTTTGAATACATTATATTTTACATTCAAAATTGTGGTTATAAGTGATTCTATAAGTACCTGATGTAATTCTTAGAGTCAACAAGAGCAATGCTTCTCAAACTTTAAAGTGCATACAACTAACTCACCAGGTAATCTTGTGAAAATTTGGATTCCGGTTTGGTAGGTTGGAGTGTGTTCAGAGAGTTTGCATTTCCAGTGAGGTCCCAGGGCAAGATGCAGGTTTGAAGAGTTTGAGAAGCAGGGAACTAGACAGCATATGTAAAGCATCTAGCACACAGGACTGGCGGTCATAGATGCCAGCTGTTGAATACATACCTATTGAGCTGAGTCAAAACTTTCAGACCTACATTGGTATATTGCGGTTGGGTGATTAAATGATGCTAAAAGTTGGGAGAGTAGTTTAATACAAGGCATTATGAGGTTTATTCACCGGAAAAACACACTCCTTTTTTTTTTTTTTTTGAGATTTAAAAATGAGAATAACACATTTAAGAAATCCTTTGACAGACTGAGACCCAGTCTTTTAGAGAAATTGCATGGTGGAGTGGAAAGAATGATTTTTCCTGGAGTCACATAGCCTGGGGCTGGAAGTATGCTTTGTTCCTTTCCAACTGTGTGTACCAAGGAAGTCCCAGTTCTTTTATTCACATGTAGTGGGTAATTTCATGGTCAAATGTGCAAATATGAAATTTTCTGTTTCTCTGGTAACTGAGCTAAACATATCTTTTAACCCCATTTCTTTTCCTATTCTTTTCAGGGATGCCTTAGTTCTGGAGGGCTCAGGTGTTGGTGGAGGCAGCCTTTATTTCTTATCCTGTGTTTCTGTCATTTCTATGTTGGTATCTGAAGCTCCTGTATTTGTACATTTGTTCTTAGTCAGTCTCTTTAGGACTCAGCTATCTGTTGCTGCTAAATTATCTACAGTACCCTATATTTCTGGTCTCTAGGTCCTTGTAGACCATTTTGCATCCTTCTTGTCCACTGGACAAACTTCCTAGGTCAATTTGCCAGTTCTCAGCACTTCTGGATCCTTCTTGGGGTCATGGGAAACCTAGAAACTCTCAAGTTTCTCAATGATGCATGCTATCCACCTTGTATGCAATTATTCAATAAATACCAAGTGTCTCCTATGTAACCAGCATGGTACTGGGCACTGGCCCCAATATTCTTAACTCTAAAATAGTGTTTAGCTTATAATAGATGCTTAATAAAACTTTATTCAACAAATGGATATTTCTTAAAATTAAAAACTTCCTAAGAAGAAATGGAAGTATTTGGATAGATAAGTACTTCCCAAAATAACAACCAGTCATTCGTGAAAATAAGCAGAAATGTATCAGAATACTTTATTTAATACAGTCTAATCTCTCCACAAGTGGAGTGAAAATGTGATATCATTTCTTTGATACCATAACAGGGCACTGCAGATGCACCTTCAGAATATATTTGATGTTCTAAAGATGTCAGACTGTGGGCAGAATGTTCCACAGTGCTCAACTGTGGTATCATTGACTCACTTAATTGAATTCTTGATTTACTTAAACCTAGACTTGTTTTTTAAAGTGTCACTAATTCTATTACCTGATTACTCAAGACCGTGATAGTTTCTTACTACAGCTCATTTCCTGTCCCCCTTCCCTACCTGGGTTGATCAGTTTCTGTGTGTGCATTTTGTGGTTCAGCAGCATCACTGATGGACAGCATGCTGCGGGACCTCAGACACATTTATAAATATGGAACATGTCTAGTTGTGTTGCTCTGACATCTCTGTCCTACAGTGTTTTGGGTTCTTGAAGGCTTTTAAGTGAGGGCAGAATTGGAGCTACTTAAGTTTTCTTTGCCTAAACATGGCCTTTCAACTCTACTTTGAGTTGGTAGTAGATCTTTGACGTTGGAGTATGTGATGGTTTAGGAAGAGGGCTTCATTTGGAAGGGACTTACAGATCACCTCTGCTCAGCAAGCACCCAGACCTAGGTGGGGTTTTATCCACTTTCCCTGGGGCTAGAGGTTGGCAGAAGGATCCCTTAGGTATCCACTACCTACAACCAGGTCTTATTCCTTCTAATTTTCTTCTAATAGCTTTTTGTATTCTGATGTCTTTTATTGAGGGGAAAAAGGCTCACACAATATAATTTATTCTCTTTTTTTCTGTAGTTGATGTTATGAACTTTCTTCTTTAAGTCTTCTAAGCCATTAGCTTTCTAAAAGTCAAACCCCATTTTCTTTATGTAAAGTCTAGCTTAGACAACTTTAGCTTTCAAAACTATTTTCTAAGTTCTGAATTAAAAAAAAAAAGAAAAAAACAAAACCAACAATACATTAAGACTCATTGGCCTCCCTGGCTCTTATCTGTATTTTTCCTCACTGAAAAATGATGAAATTCCATATTCAAAAGCTGGTGGATCATAGGACAATGGGAATACTGAAGGAAAGAGAAACCTCAGAATTTTATCCCTTCACATGTAAAAGGGGGAGAGAGTCAGGAGATAGCCAGACATGGAAAAGGGATGACTTTCTCCAAAAAGAACACTGGTACCTTTTGGGCTCCCAGAGATGTGCCGCACAATATGGAGAGCACAAGGATAAAGGCAGCAGACAGAGCCACAGGTAGACTACCAACTCTATATGTATTTCCCTTCGTTTGTAGAGGACTACTTAAGCCTCTCTCCATAGCCCTTGAGGGTACTTGTTGGTGCTTTTCTGCCATTAGGTGTATGGAGGGGATGCCTTCCAGAGGCACTGGGTTTAGGGAGTTGTTCTAAACTGCTTGGTTGTGTATTAAGATTTAATTCTCCCCTTCCTCTCAAATGAAATCTGCAGTCTTTATCAAATGGCTAAAGCCCAAGCTGTCTAAGAGTGGGAGCTGGCTGTGCTACAGAATTCATATTTCCATCCTCCCAAGTCCCATCTGTGCCCCGGATGTCACCTGGAGAGACGGTTTTTGGAAGAGCTAATCAGGGACAGGCCAAGGACAAAAAGTGGATGAGTCAGTCTGGAGTCATCAATAGGGGGCAAGGCTTCTTCCTTGCCTTCTTACATTGTTCCCTATAACAGGGTTGTTTATTTTAATGTTCCTTTCCTGCGCTTTTGAAGGCTACTTAATGAAATTGCAAAAGCTTCCTGAGACCTTTAGAAATTCTGTGTGGTTACTTATATATCTCAACCCTTTTGAGGTATAACCCTGAGGCATTTACTGCTCTCCCCAGGATTATATTTATAATTTTAAGGTTCTTTCTAAAGAACCAAAGCTGAGAAGAAACAGAAAAAAAATAACTTATCATGGAGTTCCCCTCCCCCTACTCAACACATGTGCGTGCGTGCGTGCGCGCGCGCACACACGTACATGCTGAAAATGGGAAAAGTGTTCGAAATAGAGGCAGACTAATTATCCAGGTTGGAATAGGGCCAGGATATTGGTCATTGGATTCTCTCTCTTCCCTCCCCGGTTTCTTTTCCTCTCCCTTCTGTCATCTTTCCCCAACCATCAGGTGGGTGGGTGGGCTGCTGGCTTGCTGCTGGTTGGCAAACAGAAATAGTTTAGGAGCAAGTGTTCTTGGGGTATGTTCACTGAAGAATGAATCAGAGCAACAAAGAGTGATTTTTTTCCTCCACGTTCAGCCAATTTACATACAAGGAGAGCAGGTGGGGAGATGTAATTCCTAACGGATTGCAGACACAGAGATTTAAATCTGGGTAAGTGATAGTAAGATTTTCCAAAGTAAAAAGATGGCATGTACAAATTAAGTAATCTTGAAGAAATATGAGTGGGATGGGAAGTGTTTTACTCAAAGAGCAATAAATAAGGGATATCCATATCCATCACTGCAGGCAATAAATCACCCTGTCCTGAGGGGTGCAAAAATGAATGTGGATGTCTTGAAAGAGAATGGATTCTGTTGTGAATTGGACAAGTGGGTAATTAAAACCCATGAAGTTGAAGCTACCAGAAGTCGAGCAACTTAAAGGGGCCAGGTGTGTTTAATGAACTAGCCTTTTCCTGCGTGGTGATGTGTCTGTCCTTAAGTTAGCAATATTCTGTTGTTCGTAAAGGAAGCTGTGCTCACAGATTAATTCAGTCACCAAAGATACACCCAGTGAGTGCTACAATTTGTAATCTGGATTTGAAAGCTGCAGTCTGTTGATGTTCAGACAGTTTAAGAGGATTTGTTCAATAAGCAGAGATTTGTCTTGCAACAAGACTGTCGGGGCCACCTACAGAAGGGAGCAAGCTAAGCTCTGCAGACTTGCCTTTGAAACATTCTAGCAACTGGCTGCACCGGACCTACTGTTCCATGTACATTGCTGGCCTCTTTTTGGCTACATGATCCCTTTGCTCTAACCAGGCTGGTCTCCTTAGCACCAAAAGCACCTGTCTACCTGATTCTGGGCAGTGTATCTTGGCTGATGTTCTTTCTTTCATCTAAAAAGCCTCTTTCTTCTCCTTGGTAAATCTGGGTACATATATTTTTGGCGGGGAGGCTCTCCCTTTGGCTGTACATCCTACAGAACACCTTCATTCTGTGATGACAGAACCTCCTGGTTGGGAGGGAGAAATCTCAAAGAATATATCCTGGAATCAGTATTCTTTGCACAGTGTGGTGGGAAGGACACAGCCTTTGGAGCATGAGTTCCACTTGGTAACAGTTGCTATACACTTTAGGCCCTGCATTAAGTAATCATATTTCACTTATTTCTCATAGCAATCCAATAGGAGAAAAGTGAAGCACAGAAAGATTAAATAACTTGCCAGGGCTACCCACTGAGTAAGTAGTTGATTTGGAATTATAACCAGTATCTCTCTGACCTCCATGCTCAGTGCACGCAGCTACTATCTCCCTGGCTTGGGCAAGTTATTTGCTTTTCCAGTGTCTTCCAGGCCACATCTATCAATGGTGGATAAGGCTCAGAGAGTATGTACATTCAATACCTAGTAAAATGCCTGACAATATTAAATGGTAATTAGGTTGTTATTAATAATCAGTGTGATTGTCTTACTCCTTGCTTTTTAAAGTTTGGTCTGTGGACCAGAGCATCAACTCTACCTGGGAGCTTGTTAGAAATTCAGAATCTCGGACTGACCAAAGACATCCTGAATCAGAATCTGCATTTTAACAAGGTCCCCAGGTGATGTGTATGCATTTTAAAGTTTGCAAAACACAGGACTACCACATGCTTTCATATCCCCTGAGAATTCAACTTGTTACCTTTTTTCTTTTTCTTTACTCTTTAGAAATATATTCACACTTCCCAAAATATGACAAGAATAGTACAAAAAACTCTGGTCCCTTTTAGTGGAGAATGGTATTTAGATATTAAGATCCATGTGCCAGATGTACTCAAAACCACAGGATTCCTTTCAGCTTTCCCCCTTTTCATTTTTGTAACTCTCTTTTCTGATGGTGAAAAACCGTGGATATGCATTAGCCGCAGTATGTTTATGTACTTGCTCATTCCCTTTGTATGGAATCAGAACTAATTTCCTGATCTGCCCATCTTCCCATTTAACCATCTTCTTTGTGTGGGTTCTGACCCTCACCAGCTTGCCTGTAGTCCTGGTGACCTGTTTGTTGTTTCCTGAGGCAGCTCCTTCTAGCCAGGGCAGCTCTTACCAAGAGAAGTTTCTTTCTTATATTGAACTAAAGTCATGTTCTTGTAGCTTCCTCTCCTCTCTCTTCCACTTCGGCGTATGAAGTATAAGTGTGCTCAGATGTAGTGTGATGTGGTTGGAAAGAGCGTGACCTGGAGCATGAAGCTTTGTTCTGCACTTGCTTCCTGTGAGAACTGTTCAAGTTATGTGATCGCCCCTTGCCTCAGTTTTTTTCATTTGCAAAAATAGGGACAGCATATTTACTTGCAGGTAATTGAGGACCAAATAAGACAAGAATATAAATGGCTTAGCAAAGTGCCTGGTCCATATTAAAGGCAACATAAAATGAGCTCCTTCCTCCATTCACTTCTTCCCACCCTCCCTTCCTTTCTTCCTTCCTCCTTCCCTCCCTCTCTCTGAGACAGGAGGGAAGGGGGCAGGGCACAGCCATTAAAGGAATGACACAGCAATTGAAGATTCCACTCCCAGTAGACCTTGAGCCTCATTAGACACTCACTGTAATATATTAGCATGCCAAATGGCACTCCCACAGGCACCATGACAGTTCCGAGGCTGACCATAAAAGGTCAAAAAGTGGGCAGTGTCCCAGTTCCTGGGAATCCCCACCTCTTCCCCAAAGCAGTTGGAATAACCCTCCCACTTGTTAGCATATGAAGTTACCAAGCCCATAAAAACCAGCAACCCCACACGTCATGGTCGGTCTCTCTTGCCTTCTGAGACAGCCCAGTCTTTGTCTATGGAGTATGTATCTACTTTTACTTTATAAACTAAACACTCTCCACCCCCCACCCCACTCCCCCACACTTTGTGACTTCTCCAGCCTTCTGAGATGGCCTACACTTGGTTGTCTATGGAGTGTGCATCTCTGAATAAATCTACTTTTACTCAACTTTGGCTCGCTCTTGAATTCTTTCAAGCACAAAGGAAAGGCCCCTCACTTGGTGGGGCGTGTCCCAGAGACTCGCCTGAGACCTGGGGCACAGCCACCCTCTTTTGCCTCATTTTCCTGTATCACCTTCCTTCCTTCTTTCCTTTCTTCCTTCTTTCCTTTAATAAGATATTTGCTAAGTCCCTAATCTGTGTTGCATAGCAGTAAACAAAATAGACCTGATTTCTTCTCTTACAGAACTTACAGGTTAGAGGTGAATAGGTGTATTTTTTAAATTACCTAAATATGCAATTAGAAATTGTAACAAGTATGTAATATACTCTAGGTGCTGGGAGACAGGAGTAAGCTAGATAGAGAAGGGCCCTTCTCTTATGGAGGTTATATTCCAGGGGATGAAAGAAAAGGTAGATAAGAGACAGGTAAGTAAATGCATAAGGTAATACCAGATAATGATGAGTACAGTGAAGAAGCACACGCAGAATGCTGTAACTATGATGGGACCGGGGAGCCTCTTGGGATTGGGTAGCTGTGGGAGGCCTCTCTGTGGAGGTGGCCTTTGAATTAAGCCCCAGGCTGCAAGGAGTCAACCACATGAAGATAAGAGGAAGAATGTCCTAGGAAAATGGAATGGCTGGACAGAATTATTTCATGTGTTTGAGGAGCAGAAGGGAGGCCTATGTGACTGGAGCTCAGTGAGTAGTGGGGTAAGTGGTCTGAGATGGGGCTAGAAGGTGAGGCCCAGGGGGCCACATATGCCTTGGAGGCCACAGTGAGCTGTTCTGTGTCATGTCACTATACACAGGAAGTTTACCCTTTTGAGAGCCCTCCAAGCTGACTTCATAAGGTTTGTTGTGAATATAAATCAAGGTGAAATATAAGAACATTGTAAAGCCCAACGTGATTGTTGTTGTCATGTCTACTAGGTGATCAATAAAACTTTCAGTGAATGGAGTGACAAAAGAATAAGAAAACAAAGTTGCAAACAGTGGCCAGCTATGCAGGCTGTCTTTGTCATTCCTGAAAGGAAAGATCAAGAGGCACTTAGGAAAGAACTGCAGATTTGGGCTCAGAAGAGAAAAAGCTTTTTTAGTGGAGACAAGATGAATTTTTAGAATGCATTTTCAGGGAGGCAGGTAGATAGCATTTAAATGGCTTGACAAAAACACTTTCTTTAAAATGCACAAGTAAGAAGGTTAACAATTTGAATCTATCTTGACATTTCCAAGTGTCTGCCCCAGGGCTATTTTCTTCCTTGCTCAGGATCAGCATTTTCACATACACTTGAGATTGCTATTTCCTGGGCTGGACCACCCACCATGGAGTGGAGGCTGAGCACGAATGTAAGTGGGAGCAATTATTGGGCAGTATCCATACCCACTGTGAGTTTTTCT
The DNA here is from genome assembly GCF_036321535.1 of Camelus dromedarius. Lineage (NCBI taxonomy): Eukaryota > Metazoa > Chordata > Mammalia > Artiodactyla > Camelidae > Camelus > Camelus dromedarius. Next base: position 110,861,707 of record NC_087436.1, on the reverse strand, counting down.
CTTTTACCGTTCAGCTCCGCATCCCATGTTATTACAACATGGTCATCATGTGGATCATGGATCATCTCATATTATCGTGGCCTGATGGTCACATGGACCATTGTGGCCTCAGACTGGAGCCCATCCTTACACATGCCAGAAAAGCACGAGCTAAATTGAGTAGCTCCTGTGTTCAATAGACAGCCACATTTTTCTCCAACGGGCTTGGAAACCGGAATACCCAGTGATCTTGATGAGTTGGGTGGTTTTAGGGGAAGCCAGGAAGAAGGCAGGTGATGTCTTTCATGATTTTGTCCTCCCCCTATTTTTTTTTTTTAAGTAGTGCAGTGCTGATTATTTCCCATTTATTCCTTCTGATCCTCTCTCCATTCATTCTCCACTCCCTGCTGTCTACCCTGGGAGGCTGACTTACACGAGCTACATTAGCAGGGCTGATTGTAACTTCCAGTTAGGCTGACTAATTGGCCTCTGGCAGGAGATGAGAGGGAAAGGGGGAAGTGAGTTTGGGATAGTTTTACCTTTTCTGTAAGATCTCTTTAGACTGAGTGTGCTCTGGACTGAAGGTCACTGCCTCTTATGAGGGGTTTAACCTGGGGGATAACCTTCATGACCTTCTCCTTCTGAAGACTCTGGTGGTCACACCCCCACCCCGTCGCTTTGGCCTAGGTGTGCCAGAAGCTCAGCTGCCATTACTGCACTATCCCTTATGGTTTCCATACACCCACACTTTGTAAATGGTTGTCTTGTTAAATAAACATTTCCAGCTCATCCAATAATGAGTGTCCTATCTGTGTGGGACCCTGACTAGTTAATACAGGTGCTGTAGGTGTTGGCCGACAGAACCTGTAAGCACAGCCTGTGCTTGGAGGCAACACAGTATCATGGAAAGAACTTTGAGTTCAACTGGACGGTGTTTGAATTCAGTTTCATTTCTTTCAAGTTTGTAGCTATGGGCCAATTTTATAATGTCTCTGGTCCTTAATTATAAAAATAGGATAATAATATCTCTTTATAGAGTTGATGCATGTATGAAATGCCTGCACATAGTGGAACATAAACAAATGCCAGTTTTCTCCTATTCTCACAAATATTCTTTCATATAAGAGTAAACACCAAATGGGATTAGGAGAGGGACAGGCAAGCAGGTGAAAAGTTGAGTTAGACAAAGCGCTGAAACTCTCTTTATCCAGTTCCAGCGTTTGCTTCTGTCTTCCCTGCAGCCACTCTGCAGAAAGGGGAGCTGAGGGGGATGTGTTTCTCCTCAGGCCAGTGACACTGGTTCTCACTGGAGAAGTCCTTCTCAAACAGCTGAGCAAGGCAGGGTACAGCCAGCCCAGTGGATGTCACCCAGGTAGGGAGAGCCCCCTGAGGTTCCTGGTGCTCAGCAAAGGGTGGCAGTGATGAGAGGGTGACTGGCTCAGCAAATGGTGGTCATGGCTGGAAGGTGTCTGGGTCCAAAAATGTCTCCTAGATTTGGAATTGAACTTTCCACCAGCCTCCCCTCAGATGCCACTCGCACTGTTTTTTTTAGCCAAGTGCTCCCTTACACTGCTCCCGTTTTTTGCCCCGCAGATGTACTCTCCTTGGTAATCAGGAGCCTGCTTTTTAAGAGCAGAGCCAAGGGAAACTTGGAGTAGGGAGGGGCTGTGATAGGTCCCTTCCGCATTGATTTCTATCTGCAAAACCCATTCCAAAGCAACATATAATTTGAGAAAGGAACTAAAGTCTTATGTAAACTCAAGGCACATTTTCTGGTACCACATAAGTGTGCTTCTCCTAAGTGCTTCCCACAGGGGAATTCTGGAGCCCCCCCCAGCTGCTGCTTTCCCCTACCCTAAGGCACCTCATCTGACACCAGTGCCTGCCTGGGGCATCCACTGGGCTCCTGAATTTAAGTGCAGTTGTGATCTGAAGTAGTTTAGTCCTGAGTGTCTGATACAGAGCAGATACTTCATTTCTCTCTTTCCTGCGAACTTCCAGAAAGCTACACCCAGCCTGATTCCTGCTGGAGGCATTAGGGGTCATCTACCCATCTTCTCCTTCCCTCTTTACTGGCTAAGATGACTCCTAACTCTGATTTGCAGACCCTCCAAAAATAGCTGTTTTAAATTTTCCACCTTGCCAAGAAACACATATTTTTGTCCTGCATAATGATTAGTATTCACATGCATCCTATGCTCCTGCGGGCACACACTGATTGACCATTTACATTTAATACAGGTATGTCAGGCACCTCCTGTGTGTCAGGTTCTGTTCCGGGCCCTGGGGGAAAACAGCAGTCAATGAAGCCAGGTGTGGGCCTTGCCCTTCAGGGGCTTCTATTCTCAGATACTCTCCCTCCCCCATCCTCAGGTAGCAACAAAGCGAAACCAAACCAAACCAAACCAAACCAAACCAAACCAAAAGCACGGAGAAGTATCAGTCTTCTTTGATGACAGGGGAAAGGAACCTAATAATTACAAGTGATGGCTGAAGTGTAAAGATAAGTGCTCAGATCCTAGAGCCAGACCGCCTGGGTTCATATCTAATTGTACGCACTTACTAGCAGTGTGACTTTGGGCAAATTACTTAAAGCCTCTGTACTTCTGCTTCTGTATCTGCAAAATGGAGGAATACAGTGCCTGTAGGGAATTGTGAAAATTTATGGTGCCAGCCATGTAAGAAGCCCTCCACAGAGCTTGTGTTTTAAGCCCAAGAGCAAAGATTCCATGGCTAATGGCTAATGCTACCTTCCAAGCAGAGTTGTCAACACCTTGTGTGTATTGAAGCCCTCACAAGAACCTTATAGATAGGTACTAGCATTACCAGGCTTATTTTAATGAACAGATGGAGACACAGAAATGTGAGGTAACTTGCCATAAAATCACATAGTCTTAGTATTTTTGATTGTGACCTTCCTATGATCTTTCTCCTTTCCTCCCAGAGCAGACATGTGGGGACCTTTGCTAAAGGGTTCAGAGGCTTAGGTATCCATGCTGAGTAAAGAAAGAAAATTGGACTGACCCAAATGAAAGTGCGTAGCACATGTATGTTGTTGGTTTTTCTACCTCTTGTTTCCCTTTGGGGCAATTTAAGTCTTTGTACTGATATCTCCTCATCATTAGTATGAATTTGTGAGGTCTGGGACGTGCAGTTCTGTGCCTGTCTCCTCCCAGGATGAAATGGGCAAAATCACTTTCATCTCATATTGTAGGGACATTCTCCTTATTCCTGCCACATACACAGACCTTTAGTGACCTTGTTTCCTTTCACTGGGTCTTTGCATTTCCTGTTACCTCCAAAAGTATCTGTCCTTGGAGGTAAAATGACATGAGCTGAATGCATTATACATAAATGTGAAGATGCCCCATAGGCTTATGTTAACAGCTTTATGTCATTTTTCATATTATTTATTCACTTATTAATATTGTCTAATTTATGTACTTTTTGTCTGCTATCATGCATTCTGCAAATATCTTTATTGAGCTGCCCTTAACAATACCTAGATCTGTTTCCTGTGATGAGGCAATTAATTTAGATTTATCAGTATATGAGAGCATTCTGCAATCTCCTCTCTAAAGTTCTCTTATCAAAGTAGGAATATGGGAGATAACGCATTTAATTAATAGACAAGATATTCATTTGTTCCTAAGGCCATCTATTCAAAAGGGAGATAAGCATTTTACAAGGTATAATTCTAATTGTGGGATGAGTTTTAGTGGTATTTCTTTATAATGTATATAAGCATGGTATGACAATTTGAAATGATATTCCATAAAGCAATCCCATAAAGATGTGTTATGAATGAATCAGTGTCCGTCTGTCTTTCTCTTTGCCTCTCAGTCACACACGTAATGGATATACATAAGTTCAGACACACCCTAAATTATAATAAACAAGAGTACCCACACTTGCCCCCTTACATGCACTCACAGAATGCTACTGACGCAAGCTCAGTAGGGTAGGTGAGTTTTTCTACCCTTGCTGATAGATCTTTACTGATTTATCCATACCATTATTCCCAGTAGTTGTGATCATCTTAGTTTGGACTGTCTTCTTCTCTCTCCTTATAGAGATCCTTTACCTCCTACAACCCAGATCAAATCCCATCTTTTCCACAAAGCCTGCCCTGATTAGTCCAGCCCACCCTGTTCTCTACCTTATTTCTATTCATATAGAATTCATGGTCAGTGACATACAATTTGAAATTACAGTTATTATCTAATTGCTTTGAGTGAGATATGTTGCCTTGGTAAGATTAGGATCCCATGAAGAACTCTGATTAGATATATTCAACAGTGCTTGGAAGTGTAGGTTTTCACCAATTTTAGTTGCTTCCAATACGAAATATTAAAATCTTTCATATTCTTCATAAACATGTAATACGATGCTGGAACTGTAATTGATGTCAATAAATATTTCTTGGAGTAATGTGTAGATAAGTAAAGACAATAATCTGTGTAAATCAGAAGACTTAAAAAAATCAGAGCATGTTTAGCGTGAGATAATTGTTTCTTCCTAGAACAGGAAGTTTTTCATCAATGTAGTTTTCATGAAGCGACTTGTGCAGGAATAGCCTTTGGGGGTATTTGGAAAAAATATATCTCCAAGGAACTCTTAGAAAGTTGGCTTGAAGTCAACATTACTTCTGGGTTATCCTCAGCAGGCAGGAACTGACGAATGCAAAGTGCTGGATGACTCAAGGGCTGAGAAGCCGAGAGTAAAGAAGAGCTTGTGGATTTCTGCTCTGGTGTAAAGATTGTCTTCCTAAGTGGCTAGAGGAGTGCCTGACCCTAGTAGGGACTTAGTAAATGTTCATTGGATTAATTTAGATGTGTCAAGCAAGTTTTGTAATTTCTTAGTCTGTTGATGACAGATACTCATGCCAGACAATATGTCTGGAAGGAATTACATCAGCATAATGCAAAGCCCAAGACAGTCTTTGAAGAATCAGCTGGCTGCATTTTTGGTTTTAAGCACTGATGTGCCCTGTAGATTACTTCAGGGGGTCAAATGATTTCCTTTTTCAGTTTCAATACGAGTTAGGAACTTTATTAAAATGTGCCAGAATGGGACCTATCTCTCCCTATCACTTGTGATTCCTGTTTATTCCTCACATAATTTACCATTTTGCCTAGAGAAAAGACTTCGAATGTGGGGAAGCTTGTAACAGGTGTAGTGTATGTTCTTGTTTTTCCTAGTAGCAGATGGTGCTGAAAGAAGATCGTCTCTGTGGGGCCATTGCAGGATAAAGCACAGGAATAAATAAGCACAATGATAGGTCTCAGCAAAGACAGCCAGGTCGCAGGGTTGGTCCCACATTTGGAAATTCTACATATACAATGAGCAGGTTTATCTGTAAGCTCAGAAAAGCCTATTTAAAGCTCTAGTACTTTACTTTTTGTTTTCCTCCATATAAAATTTTCTCCCACAATCAAACCACCTTGCTCTCATGTGAATTATAGGTAGTGTATTCAGAAGAATCTAAATAAAGTGAAATTCTTTGCAACAGTGCATTGTGCTAAAAGGGAAGAGGTAATTTTCCTTGGAGTTCTTCCCCAGCCCCAACAACCTCTGTTTTTATTTTAATGGATTTTGATGGGACCTGGTCTTTGATCTTGGCCTCTTAAAAACCAAAGGAGCAAAGGAAGGTTAATTTCAGCAATTCTATCCTAATGCACCTCTGCTATTCTGCATGACGGACGCTGCATGAATGTAGTTCAACCTGGTACTGGACCGACAATTTAATTATTTTCTCTTGTGCAAAGGTAATTTTCATCTTTCCTGGAAAAAAATATGAACCCCCATGGGTGTCAGTTACATATATATTCAGATTTATATGTCTTTTCAGCAGACACACTTTTATATTGCTCATATTTAAACACGCATCTAAATTTGACAATGTCAGGGCAGTATATCAACAGGACCTATGCTCATCTTCTTCCTCTCCTTGTTTAAATTTTATTTCTTAGTATCCCAGCCTCAGCAGTATTTGAGGAATATTTTTCCGTTGGCCTAATGCAGTTTTTTCCACATGATGTATTCTTCGTCTGTCCCTTATCTTCCCTTCACTTGCTGACACCACTGTTTAGTCCATTTGGGGCTAAAATGCACTGAAAGCAAATACGTACTATTTTAACGTTCTGCCTGATTCTTGTTCGTTAGCAAGAGAATCTCTCTAGCAGTTTGGTTAAATGGCCTTTACCTCTTTTAAGAAAAAAAGCAAAGAATTCTGTAATGTCTCTGACAAAAAGAGGTGGTGTGCACAGATACAAGCTTATCAAAAATAATAACACCTCCCGAAGCGCCTGAGTGTGTATACGTGTGTGCGCGTGCATATGGGTTTATACATGTAGTTGTGTATCCACAACTAGATTCATTTTTCTTATTTCTCAGGAGCATAATTATTGATGCTTTCTGAAATCTCATTATGCATCTAGATCTAAGACCTACTGAAGTACTTCCCTTCCTATATTAAAAAAGCCATATTTAATGTAAGTATTTAAAGTGTGGCTTTTGTGTGCCTTAACTCTACATGAATATAGACTTTTAACTATGGTTAACCTCTGCAGTGCAAATCTCTGTGGGCCAGAGTGGGTTAATTTTTGATTGCCTGCTCTACCTGCATCCTCAGAGCGTGCATGAGAAAGAACAAAAACAGACTGTCTTTGTGAAGTCACATGCATCTGCCTCTAAATTTTAGTGTGGCGCATAAATGGCAACAAGAATTGAAGGAGAAAACAGAAGAGAGAGATTGTTCTTGAGCAGGGATTATTCCACTTTAAAGCTCTAAATTAATTATTTCTTCAGTTTTTGTGATTTTTCAAACACGGGGTGCATGTATATGAGTGGTGGTGGGGTGTGCAGGGCAAAAGAGGACTAATAAATTTAACTAAATCTAAAGAAATCCTTTGTCATCTTCCTACCACCCCCCCACATTTGACTAAATTGCCAGATAACAATTACTAGGATATATACAAAATTAGGAGAATGATTTTTTTGGTCAAGGCTTTGTGTTTAATAGTAATGAACATGTAGAGAAGACAAAGTTATTGTAATTCTGATCATATAGACTAAGCCTGTTAAATGAAAACAATACATTTTATAACCGAGAAACACATGAAAGAAAATCTCTGCTTCAGTTGAACAACTTAATATGAATTCCTTTCATTGTTTGCCATGTCTCATTAGCGTTGGCTCCATTTCATAGGCAATATTTAATTATTGGTATTTTTAATTTATCTTTTTTTTAATATTATCATCTTACCTCGAGTGCAATTATCCATTCCTGTCTAGTAGGAATAAATTTGCTCAGGAGTTACTGCAAGATAAACACTGCTTAGAAACCATCATTTTTCTATTGTATTTGTCTAGTTAATAAAGGGAGGCATTTTGTTTTCCCCCGGTGACCACTTGTACTTTGTTCAGTAATTAAGGAAGTGAGTTGATGCTTCTACATTTTAGCCTTTCTCTAACCTCTGCAGGTCTGTCTGGGATGCCAGCGCTGGTTGTGTTCTGGTGTCAGGTGGCTATGGAAAAGCCGGGGATGAAATCAGAGAGGATTCTAATAATAACACTTTAAATCAGTATCAATAATTTGATTAATATCAAATATATCAAATATATTCTGCCTGGAAATAATCTGCAGGCTTCTTTTCAGCGTGTAAGTTTCAGTTTTCAGAAACAGCTCCTCAGCCACAATGGAATGCTTTAAAAAATGCATGTCATCACTGTATATTTTTATGTGTACATTTGGTCATAGGAGAAGCTGCATTTTGCTGTCAGATGAGGGTTTTAATCCTGGCTTTACTACTAATTAGCTACATGGTCTTAAGCAAATTACTTAGCCTCCTTAAGACTTTGCTTTCTCAGAATGAAGATGAAAATAACAATATTGTTTACTTCACAATATTAATGTGAGGGTGAAATGAGGCAGCACATATGAGGCATTGTATGGTGCTAAACACATACTAAGAGTTCAATAAGTATTTTTATTATTACCATTGTTAAAGTGTATTTATGTATAGACTTGTGTGTTGGATTATAAAATTGTGGTGCTGATTTTTGGATGAAGTTCATGAAATCATTCTGCTTATGTTTTTTTCATTTATCAGTATAAAGCTCAGTTACAAGCAATGCTCAAGTACACTTTCTTGTCCTGTTCTGCTTATGCTTCAAGTCTCCACCCAGAAGTTTCCTGTTCATGGAAGCTTCTCTTCACTCCACTTCCTCCAGCTAGGACCCTGTATTCGGTGTGGCACAGTGCTTGGAACCCATCTACAAGAAGATTTGGTCATTGTAAGTGCATTATAATCATTGCTTTCCACATCTTCCTCTCCAGAAGGTGAACTTCGTGTCTTGTTTATCTTGGCATCCCCCCTGCTTTGTGCACATGTGGTCATAGCAAGACATCAATAAAGGTTTCTTGCATAAGTAAGTGAAAAAGAAAATGCTATTGTTTATGTATGCAAACAAATAGTGATCTTTCAATGACAGTGTTCTTCCTTATGTTATTTTCCACTTTATTATCTTTAGCCATTTTTTGTCTTTTTATTCGCGTCATCTTCAGAGCTTGTGACACATCCTTTTAAAAATGTAACATCATGCAGGATTAACAGAATTACATTTTGTTTCACTTAATCCCCCAAGATTCCATGACATAGCTATTTAGCTGGGTGGGGAAGCAAACTTTTCTGAAACCATTACATTTTTAACTGTTTTAGTTAGTATGTTGACATGCCAACTGTTAAGGCTAAAATGAAAAGAGGCTAGAGAAAGTGATGTGAAAGTGAAATTATCATCCAGGAGATCCAAGGATGGCACTGTTTATAGAATTTGATGCAGTCTTTAACAGTACAATAGCACAGGTGCCAGAACTCCAGGTCAGACCCATGAACAGACTTGCTATTCCAAGTCCAGCTACATTCCTTCCTCTGGCCAGGGCTAGGTTTGGTTAGTTTGCTAGTCAACATCTGAGTCTCTGAGCAATCATGTACTTGGTCAAGATTGCACACACAGCATGAAATGCTTGTGATTCAAGCCAAGGTCTTTCTGACTCTAGTCAGAATGCAACATCCTCAAGGTGGGAGTCACCACTTCATTTGCTGGTGGTGTCATTGTGGCCACTCTGCCATCATGCCTGCCTGGCCACTGTCTGAAGAACCCATGTAATGCTGCATCACCGAGTCTGACCCAAGGAGACATAGCCCTACAGAGAGAGCCTCTACTCTCTTAGGTGGGAGGGTCAGCAGGGGGCAGAAACAAGGTTGGGTAACAGGGCAGCAGTTGGGGAGCTGTCAGGGGTGCTGACCTAAAAAGGGACAAACGAGTCTGGAATAAATAAGCAAAATATAATATTTTCTCTTTTGTCAAAATAGAGTGTGTGTTTATTTTTGTATACGTATGTGTGTGTGTTTATCATGATCTATCTTCTCAGATTCAGTAGCAGTGACTTAAAAGTTTACAGACTTCAGCAAAAATTGTGAAACTAAAAAGGCACTCTTAATACCATTTACCAGGAATCAGAATTCTGTTATTACCTAAATTTCTAACCCTTAGATATATGTCCTTAGAAGTTTCCTAATTTTCACCTTCCCAACAAATTTAAAAGGAAAACTGGAGCAAGAACAAGTATTACACACAAGTGAGAGATGTTTCCTCCTCCCTGCCCCCCTCCCCACTTTTTCTCTGGCTATTGACTGCTTTGGCTGTGGTAGTAAATTAGTGAATGAATATATTTCTTTGGGTAATTTTATTAATTAAAATGTCTCTCCTGATTCCACCAAATAACTAAATGAGTGGTTGCCTGGCACTTTATCCCTGACACGTGTATGTTGGTGGTGGTGTTGAACGTGATGGGTTGGCTGGTGTTAAGGATTTGGGATCAGGTTGATAACTTTTCATTGTCAGCACTACAGGCACACTATTTTTTCAGCTCACCCGGATCACCGCACCCCTCCCCCCACCATGCTCTACCATATACTGCGCCCTTTCCTGATCCTTAATTTCTTATGAGCAACTTTATACTTTCTGATTGGTAGGGCTCCATCATGGGCGCAAAGACCCTGTGTCAGTATAATGTCCCCGTATAAACTTGGACTTCTTCAGCACTGCATTTTATCAAATTCCACATATACCTTTAAATGTGATGTTATAAGATACGTATTTTTTTCTGGCCTGAATATTGAAGCTTGTTCCCTAGCTTAAAAAATCTTACATGCCACTCGCAAGAGATCAAACAGGGTGTTTTAACTTCATGAAGGACCTGTAGGGTCTTTCCTCCATTATATATGATGCTGGAGTCTCTGGAAAAGCCTAGGGTCCTACTTACAGAGTGTGGCCCAAATTAGGTAATTACTTGAGCCGTCTCTGTTCCAAATAATATATGAAACCAAGAAAAGGAAATTATTTGTTTTAACCATAGGTGAGTCTTTAATTCATGTACACGTTGAGATTTGAAAGATTAACCTCTTTGAAAGTTCAAAAAAAAAAAAAAAAAGCCTAATGGTAACTGATTAGACATCTCAACCTCAGGGAGAAAAACAAATGCTTAAGGGTAGATTTTATGTAATTTATGTAACTTTGATTATTTATACATTAGATTTCCTTAAATAAATCATGAAGAACAGTTGAAAACACCATCTCTTTCCCAGAGAAAATTTCCTGGTTTGTGGAAGGACTTGGTAGATCTCTAACATATTGTAGGTGATATTTTGTATGACAGCAAAAATATGTGAAACTCTTTAATAGGTACATTATATTTTGAAAATTAACTGCAAATAAAGAATGATGATTCCTCAGCTGCTATTTTACTCTTATAGAGATAATATCAATGATTATCATATTAAGAGCTAAAGTACAATATTCTGGGCTTAACAATGAGGTTATTTTTTTGCTTTTATTTAGCATGCCCTCATTTAACATTCTTTCACTTGTATTATGGACTAGGCACATGAAACATAAAGATAATCGGGGCATGGCCCATATGCTCAAGTTGCTTATGAATCCAGTACAAGAGAGGAGAAAAATATCCAAATAACTACAACACTAGCCAGAGCTTCATAAGCACAGTAGGAGAAGTACTGGGTTGTGGACAAGTTGGAGCTCTGAGAAACTCTATATGTTTGGGAGGATTTGGGAAGGCTTCTTGGAGATGGTGGACTTAGAACTAGGTCACAAAATATGGATAAGTCCTTGCCAGAGGCTGAAGGATGGGAAGAGCTAGGAGGGCATTTCAGGCAGAGGAAATGGTGGGAACCTGTTGTGGCAATGGATACTTTGTCGGGTAGTGTCTGCAGCCCAGGACATGTGCATTTGAGTAGAGTAAGATACATATAAGAAAGGAATGGGAAAAATGTCTGAAATTATAGGTTAGTCCCTGATCATGAAGGAACTTGACCACCACGGTTAATGAGTTTGAAATTTGTTCTGAGGGTATGATCATGAGAAGTGCCTACCCAGATGAGTAGCAGGAGAGGTCATACTTCAGGAAGATTCCTCTGGTGGTGCATGCAGGTCTCCCATTAATGTTGGGATAAAGTCCCAAATCCTTAAGGTGGCCGGCAAGCCCCTGTGAGATCTACTCTCTTCTGTGTCCGCAGTCTCCTCTTCAGGCACTCTTGGGTTCTTTAGCCTGGGGAGGAGGGTACCAATCTGCTTCCTGTATCTCACACATGCCTCCGTAACCAGTTAGTATATACTTCTTTTACAACTTGGCTGTATGTCCCATCCTCAGAGAAAACATCCCAGATCACCAGGCATCTTTTCCTTTGTATTTATCACTTATCCCAGGGGTGGAATTTATAGTTATTGTGTCTCTTTGCCTGTTACAGATGAGAAAAGTGAGGCTCAGAAGATTTTCTTCCTCTCCTCCCAATAGAAGACCAAAGAAGGAGGAGAGCAAACTGGGGCTCTAAGAAGTATTTACCCCAGAATAAATAAAGACAAACATCTCCAGTATTTAGTTGATTTTTATGCAATGACTTCTTGTTTGCAGTCCTTGGATTAGAAAGTATCAATTTGTCCTCTTCTATAGTAACTAAACATTATGAAGGTTTATAATTTTCATATTCACATGAATGTGATCTTATCTCACTTGACCTCATAACAATCTTGGGAAGTGTACAGAGTGGGCGTTACCCAGTTTTACAGATCATGCAGTCCAGGGCAGCGAAGTGACTGGCCCAAGGGCATGGCTATTAAATGATAAACTGGAACTTTAGTTTATCCCTTCTGTCTTTGAATCCTGGTCTTTTTGATTGAGTTATTTTTTCTCCCAAATAGAATATCATGAAGAGAAATTAATATAAGTGAAAAAAATGCTGTGTAGTGTGTAGCATAAACATCCAGTATTCAATTAATGTATAGAAAAATGGTGGGAGAGCAGAGAGCCCACTAAAAGAATGGAGTGGAGTCAGATTAGGGCACTGATGCACTTCCAACTTAGGGAGCAACATTTCTTTAAGTCAGTTTGAAAAATTGGCTAGGATTGGCTAGGAAAAAAGTATTTAAATCCTGCCTAAATGACCTCAATTTCTATTCCAATAAATTACTGGTCTTCTTTGCAATTAGTCATTCAGCTTGTCAACCATATGAGCAGAGGATTTATTTTCTGTTTCAGGCAGTTCTGTTGAGCAGATGGGCAGGCTGCCATCTTAGACCCTGGCTATGCTTCCAGGTAATATGGGGAGTGGGTGAGGGTGGAAGGGAGGGAGACAGAAGCTAGGATTATCATCTGAGACATTTTCTTACTGTTTAGCGGCTCTGAGTTGAGATTCAGGCTTTGTTCTAAAATCTAGTTTTAGATGCGTTGTTTGGAAGTTGGGAGACATTCCCCTGTTGTTATGTCTGGCTCAAGGCCAGTTGGGCAGAGGAGAAACCAGAATGTGTGCAGGTTTGGTCCTCGAAAGCATTGAGGGAATGCTGCTTAGTCTGCAAGGCGGGATCTTGAGTGGCAGCCAGATTTAATTACTTGGAGGTCACTGGAAGGTGCTGTGATCTGAAGCGGGACAGGAGCTGCAGATCAGAGCCTGGGGAAACAGAGAAACAGGAGACCATAATGTAGGAAGACGTGGAAAGGGAGTGATGACTGATCCTGCCAGAGGATGTTGCTCTTGCCCAGGATTACGTCACGGATTGTTGTAGGGATGAGCCTTCCTGCCCATGGGGCAAGTGTCTATGGGCAATGCATTCAAGATTTCCATTGACCTTTCCTTTTAGATTGACCTGCTAACTGGTCTCCCTGTTTCTACCCTTGTTTTGCTTCAGGAGTAGCTCAATATGGCAGAGTGATTCTGTTAAACTGTAAGTCATAGTCTGTCACTTCTTGGTTCAGAACCCTTAGATGGGTTCACATTATATTCAGAGTAAAAGCCAAAATCCTCCAGATACTTACCCTCCTGCTCCTTACTTACAGGATCTTATCATCCATTGATCTTACATCACTTGCTGGCCCTGGCCCTGCTGGCATCTTTGCAGCTACTCAAGTACACCAAGCGTATTCCCATTCCAGGGCCTTTGCACTCGCTCTTTTCTCTTGCGTCCTCTTCTGCCCTGCACGAGTCTCTTCTTCATTACCTTCAAACCTTTGTGAGCAGTCCCCTTATCAGAGAGTTCTTTCCCAACTACGTTACTTAAAATTGTAACTCTTAATAATGTATTTATTGTCTGCTCCCCCCTAATATAGAGTTCCACTAGGGCAGGGATTTTTGTCTGTTTTAAAATTTTTTATTTATTAGCTCTTGTATCCCCAGTGCCTAGAATTACTCGAGACATATACTAGACATTTAACAACTATTCAGTAAATAAATAACTTTACATTGGGCTGGGTTCTCTACTCTTGTCTTTTTTTTGTACATTCATCCATCCATCCATCCATCTGTCCATCCGTCGACCGATCCATCCAATCATTATGACCCAATTACTCATCACTTCCTCTGATACTATTTTCCCCTTTATTTATTATTTTTCAATTTATTTGCTTTCTTTTTGCTTCCTAATCAATACTCCTGAAAACCTTTGAACATGTTTTTCCCTTTGTCTGGAAATCTTTTCCTCCATGTCCTCTCATGTCACTCAGATCTTAGCTCAAATATCACCTCTTTAGAGAAGTCTTCCCTGACCATCCTGCCTAAATCCTCCCCTGTCCTCTATCCCAATCACTCCATTCACCATCATGTTACCTTACTTTAGTATCATGTTTGGGATAAAATATCACCATTTGAGATTATCTTGTTCATGTATTTGTTTATTTGTTCACTGCCTCTCTCTCTGTCTCCTCCTGTCTTACCCCTTGGTAGAATGTAAATTCCGTTATAGCAGAGATCCTGGTGGTTTTGTTTCCCATTGTGTACCCAGTATCTGTACCAAAGCCTGGAGCATGTTTGATGCTTAATAAATACTTACTGGTTGTATGATTAGGCTTACATTTCTTGGAGTTAAACTGTCTATACTGAAACCCCAGCTTCACCATTGACTATCTGTGACTCCTGGACAGTGTTTGACTTTTCTATGCCTAAGTTTCTTACCTGTTTATGGGTATTGTAATAGTACGTCTTTCATGTGATTGCTGTGGGCATTAGTGACAAAGATGATAATAATAGTGATAGCTACTATTAGTGAGCAGTTACTATAGACCAAGCACTGTTTTAAACTCTACCTATATTTATTATTTAATCCTTATCACAGCCCTATGAAATGGACACTATTTTAATTCCCATATTTTAGATGACTCAAGTTCTGGAAAGGCAAATAACATGTAGTTACGAAGAGGTGGAAAAGCGATTGAAGCCAAGACAGTTTGGCTCAGAGCCTTTGCTTTTACGTGTGCTGAGGACATAGGAATCACTCAATAAACATCAGCCATTATTATTATTAACTATGTATCATTTGCAGTGAATACACTGTAAATCATATTTTTTTTCCCAAATATATCATCTGTGAAATAGCAGCTTCAGATTAGCAAGAAGAAAAGCAAGAAGAAATTCACTTGGATGTTAGAGTATAATTCGAAAATATAAATCCTTTTGTTACATAGGGAGTAATTAAAATACATAAAAGGAATATATTACATTTAATTTTACAATTAAATTTATTGAAGATATAACATGTGCTATACTGTACTGGCGACTGACATCTGTTAAAACAAGCTAACAGAATGCTAGTTTGGCTTAGGTAATTCTGTGAAAGAGGTTCGATATCTGTGTTCTGGATAATTCCCCAATAAAAATATCTTGGCAAACTGCAACATACAGGCTTTCAAATTTGCTTTGAATAGTTAATACTGAGCTATAAATCCTCAAATGTCAAAAGAATATTGTTTTTGTTGTTGTTGTTCTGTACTTTGTAATTTGCATTATGGGCATTTGTATACTTGTCAATATTTACTAAGCTGCAGTATTTTTTGAGGGCAGGTAGTATATTTTCTTAATTTTTTTCACACTGTATTTATGCCAGAGCCTTGCATTTTTCATAGGGAGTAAAAATTTTTTACCACTCATAGATGACTATTGTTAACCTGTACATATTTGGGTTTTATGTTTCATATTCAGGGAAATTGTTTTTCCTGGAATTGGATGATGACATTGAGTGATTAAGTGTATATACATGTTGACTGTAGTTTATAGGAGATACAGCACTTCTGCTCAAATGGGGGATTTGTGTTTAGACCTTCTGTCGGGGCAGTGGGTGTACCCAGTGAGGGCATTTAGATAATAACAGAGTTTTACAGCTGGAAGGAACTCTAGGACCCTATAATCCAATTTCTTCCTTTTATAGATGAGAAAACTGAGAATCAGGGAGAGTAAGTGGCTTGTCTAGAGTAACACAGCTAGTTAGTACCAGAACTAGAGCTAGGCACAGGTGTTCTAATTCTCGTTTAATGCACTGTCAGAGGGAAGGGATAATATGTTTTCCTATCATGAACAGTAGAACTTAGAAAAATCTAAATAATGAACAGTTAATGTGCCCGTTAGACAATCTATCTCAAAAACAAATGCATTTAGCAAAATCTTCAGAAGACTTTCAATTTAATCTGTTAATAAGAGTCTGTGGTGAGTAGAGATAAATATTTTAGTTTTACTAAAAATAATAAATTTCTCTGATTAAAATAGTACACATTTTTTAGAAATTAGTGACATACAAAAAACCATGAAACCAAAATAAGGGTCACCCACCATTTTACCACTCTTAGACAATCATTGTTAATTTATGGATATTTGGTTTCTGTATTTCATGTAATGTGTGTATATGAGTACATGCATGTGTGTAGAAAATATACAATTATATGTAGTATAGGTTATTTCTAAGCATATATATTACATATTAATATATATCAATATAAACCTTTATTAATATATGTAACATATATTCTATAATTATATGTGTATATAATTAACATTTGCTTAATTGGGATCATATGAAGCATCATTTTAAAATTCAAAAATGTGTTGGAGAATGTTCTCTCTTTTCTTATCCTTTGTCTGAGTTTGTTTAATTTTAGAATTACTTCACTATTTGGTAAAATTCACTTTGGGCATAATGACTTTTGTGGGGTATATTTTAAACTGCTAACTCACTTTCTTAAAAGTAGAGATTTATTTAGTATTTCTATTTTCTCTTGAATCATTTTTGATATGTGATAGTTTTCAAATATATTGGCATGATTTTTTTCATAATATTCTTCTTTTGAAATCTGTTTTGTTTCTAGTTTTCCCCCATTTTCATTCCTAGTATTTTTAAGTTTTTTCTTCTCACTTACCTTATTTAATTGTGGATCAGACTTGTCAGATGAAAGTCAGTTTTATTAGATGTTTCATAGAACGAGCTCTCGTAGACATGGGCCTGTGCCATCCAGATCCTTTTAGGACATCTTTGTTGCTCCAGCTACTGGAATTGCTAGCAGTGGTCAGCCTTCAGCTGTCAACACTTTCAGCCACAGGGAGCCTCAGCTATAGGGAACAACCTAGTCGAAGGTCACACCCTTATCTCGGGGCAGCTCACATTCAACGACTGATTGAGGCAAGGGTATGAAAACCAGCTATTTTGGTCCAGTTTTAATAGGTCAGTTCAGCTTTAGAGTTCCCCACAGGGTCAGCTGAGGCTCTTTGGCTTGTATTGCAAACTATTTTCCCCCTCTGTTTCCTCTCCCTCTCTTTCACAGGTGTTAATCCTAAGAACACTTCCTAATAAACATCCTGAACACTGAACTGTCTCAGAATCAGTTTCTTGGAGAACCCAAACTTCAGAGGTTGATACCAGTAGTTGGCCAAGAAATTGGCAATAAGATGGGGTTTTGATGCTGTATCATTCACTGCCCAGTGGGCAATGAGGATCCCATCACTTGGAGGCAGGAAGAACACAGATAGTCCCTGGCAAAAGGTGGTGGTCCAGTCATGAAAACTTTCATTGATGGTGATTTGGGATATATTCTGGAAGGTAGTGCCCTAATTAGTGTAAAGTACTAGGCATTTGTGAAACATGATGGAAATAGTACGTGAAAGGACAATGGGATTAGGTAGCTATTTCTGTGTTCTACTGAAGCTCCAGAAAAAGATAATGAAAGACTGAAAATGAATAACAGAAGTCAATTAGAAGTCAAATCTGAAAGACTAAGAGCCTCATTGGGAGCCTGTAAAGAGGACCGTATCTCTTATAGTGGGAGGGGAGAAAAAGCTGTGGACCAGATCAAAGAGTATTCGAGCTCCAAAGAATGGTTAAACTTCAAACCCAAGCATGTCTGCTACACCGACGTCAGGGCCTCAGTTGGAAAAGAATGAGTAAAGACAAGACAATAGAAAAAGAGCAAGAGACTGAACATGTAATTTCACAAAACGGGAAACAAGAACAACTCTTAAATTTGTAAAAAGATGTTAAAACTCATTAGTAATCAGAGAATGGATGTTAGAACCACAACTAGATGACATTTTTCATATCTAATAGTTGGCAATAAAAAATGTGTGGCAAGAACAATTATTGATGAGGACGTTAAAGACGAAGCACTTTTAGTTATTGCAGGTGGGACTATAAATTGATATAACCACTTTGGAGAACAATTTGAGGTTGTGTTATGTGGTTCAAGACAAATGTGGCACTGACTCTGGTGGCTCTCAAAGGTCACTACCTTCTGGTATTTACACCCTTGTGTAAGTTTCCTCCCCTTGAGTGTGGGAAGGACTTGTGACATGCTTCAATAGTATATGGCAAAAGTGATAGGATGTCACTCCTGTGAATCAATTCAGATAAAATTCTGACTTCCATGTGGCTGGCAGATGCTCTTTCTTGCTGGTTTTGATAATACAAGCTGCCACATTGTGAGCTGCCTTATGGTGAAGCCCAAATAACAAGCAGCTGAGGGTGGAAGGCCAGCAAGAAAGTGAAGTCATTGGTCCAACAGCCCACAAGGAACTGAATCCCACCAAAACCCACATGACCTTGGAAGGAGCTTCTTCCCCAGTTAAATGGTCTAATGAGACATCTGCCCTGGCTGGCATCTTAATTGCAGCCTTGTGAAAGACCCTTGAAGCTGAGGATCCAGCTAAGATGTGTTGGGATTCCTGACCCAACAAACTGAGTAATAAATGTGTGTCTTTTTATGTTGCTAAGTTTCTGTAACATTGTTATACAGTAACAGATAGCTAACATGTCAAATTTCCACTTGATTATGAACCCCCAGGAAATGCTTACATTACACTTGCTCTCCAAGAGGCATGTACAAGAATATGTGTAGCAGTATTATTTGTAAAAGTAAAACTAAAAACATTTATATGAGCCCATAGGTAGGATAATAGATAAATACATTTTATCATACTTAAGCAATGGAATTGTAAAAAGCAACAGAATAAACTACAACTACAGGCATGAACCTGGTGAAATTCACAAACAGTGTTTAGCAAGACAGGTAAGATGCTGAAAAGTACAAACAGAATGATTCCATTTAAAGTTCAGACACTGCAAAGCTAAGCAATATATTGATGCACACTTTTGTGAAAGAAAATTAAAATAAAATTGAGGTGGTTATTTTTGGTAGGGGTATTATAGGTGTTAGTATCTCTATAGGAATTAGGTTGGAGAAAGGACACAGACTCGGCTTAAAAGCTATTGGTAGCATTCTGTTCCTTAAACAGTAGTGTAGATATCCAGGTTTTTTTTATAATTGTATTTTGTAAATTAATGTATATTTTATATCTGTTATTTTGCCTGAATGAAATACTGCACAATAAAAGTTGATCCAAGACAGTTTCTATCCTGAAATTTTTTATAGAGAACTACATTGTGATGAGCCTTTCATTTGGCTTATCTGAAAAATGTCCTAAATACTGCAAAACCTTGGTACATTCTTGACTGTCCTGTCAGGTACTTCATTGATAGTAGATACTTTTATCTTCTAGCTTAGAGATTGGGCATGGGAACATAGCATCTCCAAGACTTTTACAGGGCTTTTTTGGATTATCTGTAGTTCTCTCTTCCTGAAACCATTACCGAAAAGGAGAAAAATGAAGAGAATGCAACATATGTCTAATTGGAGTTCAGGGCAGAGAGAATTGGAGAGAGGTCATATAAAAGGGATAATGGCTAGGGATTTCCCACACTTGAAAGACATGAATTCTTGGATTCAGGAAATAGAAAAAAATCCCAGTCAAGTTAAGTAAGACTCAATCTTTCATAATGAAATTATAGGATGCCAGAGAAAAAAGACCTGAAAAGTAAGCAGAAAGAAACATCAGATTACTTAGAGAGGAAATATTATTAGAATAGGAACTGTTTCTTGGGAGTAACAATAGAAACTGTAAGAGAACAATATCTTTTCAAAGGAGAATCTTCAAGATTCCTGAAGAAAGGGATATTATATATTGTTAGTTTAATTATATACATAAGTTAAAAAGCTTCCAGTACAAAACTCTGGAATGAAGACTCAGAGACTGTTTGACATTTGTGACCAATTATTTAAGATTTTTAGAGCAGCGTATTATTTGCTATTATAACAAGTTACCACAAATTTAGTGGCTTAACACAACACAAATTTATTATCTCACAGTTCTGGGGGATAGAAGTCTAAAATGTTTCAGTTAAGGTCAAGGTGATGGTAGGCCTTCTGGAGACTGTGAGAGAATCTGTTTCTTTCCTACTTCCCAGCTTGCAGAGGCTGCCTGCATTCCTTGGGCCATGGTCTCTTCCTCTAACTTCAAAGCCAGCAGTGGCTGGTTGAGATTTTTTCATGCTGTATCACTTTGACACTCCTTTTCTATAGTCAGATGTCATTCTGTCTCCCTCTTATAAGAACATTTGTTTTTATATTGGTCTTCCCTGGATAATCCAGGATAATCTCTCATCTCAAAATCCTTAATGTAATCACTTCTGCAAAGCCTCTTTTATCATTTAAGTAACATTTTCACAGATCCTAAGATGTTGACCTCTTTGGGGGACCATTATTCGGCCTACCACAGCAGAAAGAAACCTTCAAGATCATTATATTAAGTGTAGTTATATTATAATGTGAAAAATGCTAGATTGGCAAGGAATCTGGTGGCATTCATTTTGCCTTGTCACTAACAACCAGAGTGACCTTAAGCAGGTCCCTTCATCAATCTAGACCTCTAATTCTTCCTTCTTTCCTTCAGACATTAACTCAAGAATTATTTCTTGACTATTCCCTATATACCAGGTGTTATTGTAGGTTCTGTAAAGTGGAACATTTTTCTGATTCTAAAATAATAGGAAATAATGTGCTTAAAACATCTAGTAAAATGCCTGGCATAAAGTGAGAATTTAATAAATTAAAACCATTATTATTAATAACATGGATTGAAATAGAAAACTAACATATTTAAATTGCAACTATATCTTCAGAAGTTGAATTTAAGAGAGCAAATATTGAACCACAGAGTATTTGTTTAATGCCTACCACGTACATTGTGCTGGGTATCAGCAATACAAAGATGAGTAAGCCCCTGGTCCCTGACCCTGAAGAGGAGTATGATCACGAGTAACTCTGTACAAGGTAGAGCACCATCAGTTCTGTGATGGAGGAACAGAAGAGTCCTAGGAACACAGAGATGGAACCAAAGAAACAGCACCTTAGACTGACTCCCAACGTCAGAATTCTCATCCTTACAAAATGAATCAGTCTTAGGAAAGAGCAGACAAGTTGGGGGCTCCACATTCTCGTTATCTTCTGTGTTCTTACCACTTCTAAGCCTCACCTCCTCTGACTCCTCCGTTACCACCCTGCTCCCGTGTGTGGAATTACCTTCCTTTTGCGCTGTTCCTCTCTCTGTATGGTCTGTGATCAGGAGGTCACTTTGGCCTTTGCAGTTTAGATCCACTTGACTACGGTCCTGTTTTCACATTCCCTGGGAAGCCCAGTGCCCTCGCCATGAGGTATTCCTTCTGTGGTGCCTCTGGCTCTGAACTCTTTCCTCATCTGAACTCTGTGTCATTTTTGCCTCATATTCCACAGTGATCTTTCTCATCTTTTCTGTGACACACTGTGTGCGACTTTGGTTTTGTTTTTCCCCCATGGATTTTCTGTAAACTCAAGGCATTTGTGCATGAAATGGTTGGCAGTTTAGAGGGGTAAAGAGACTTTAGTTTGTAGCAATGCAAACAAGTCAAAATGGACTATTACTCATTTCTGATTTTGAGTTCTTTGGCACATCTAGCTTAGGAATTTCTCATTGATCGAGTTGCTGTTTGTGTTTTTCTGTTCTCTCTTCTCTGCTTTTCAATAGCACCTACATTTCTGCTTGTTTCTAAGGCAGAGAAGATCAGCATTCTCAGTATCTTCTTCCAAGTTATCCTCTTAAGGTCTTTTCTTCTTTGGGCAAGTTTTGTCAGAACGCTTTCCTAATCAAAGACAGTTCTCTCCCTAAGAAAAAGCTGATATTAGCCACTCATTCATCAACATTAACTCACATGTCACTGCTTTTTGGTAAATCTTCTTTTATCTTCCTATGCAATTTATATGTCCCTCCACTATGTACTCATAGCTTATAGCACTTATTATACCATAATTATTTCCTTCTGTTTCTGTCTTTCCCATCTAACTTGTGAGCATCATTAGGGAGGAACCAAATCTTATTTTTTGTAAAATCCATGTGTTATTTATGCCTAGTCCAGAGTGAGTGTCAGCTGATGATTATTGAAAGACTGTATGCCTGCAGGATCAAAGTAGTACCTTAAAATGATTAGAGGGCCCACAGAATTGGCCTGATTCCTCTTCTTAAAACTCAGAGTTCCTAAATTTAGGGCTAGCTCAGGTGGGAAGTCTTGCTTATTCTTTTTATCCTTTAGCCCATTTGTATTTTTAATAAACATAGGTGTCAGCAGCTTTATATGTGTTATCTCACACCATCCTTAAAACAATTCAGTTATGTAGCATTAATATCCCTGCTTTTAAGATATCAAAGTTGAGATTAAAGGACTTGCTTAAGGTCATGTAGTTACAGAATGTTAGGACCAGGATTCAAACCCAAGCTTGTCTCTAAAGCTCAGGCTCATTTCACTGCATCACACTCTTCATGTGCCTGAGCTCTGCAGCTTTGTTGTGACCACGTGGCTTCCTTGGGGGAGTAGACTGAGGAACAAGGTGGCTCAGTTGTGATTTCAGCAGGAGGTTGGTGCCACGATGTTCAAGAACTTCTGATGACTGCTACGGTCAAGATGATCTGTGACCACTTTGAAGAAAGGCCAGGCTGCTGGTTTAGCAGAACATTGCTTTTTCTTAAAACAACATAGCAAGCCTAGTTGTTTCAAGTAGTGCTTTGGCCTGTCTTTACAGCTTTCCTTCAGTCTGCTTTACTCATGCTTCCCATTCTTGCCTAGAGTTCAGTGATGTTTTACACATCCTATAGTGGCCAGTGCAACATTGGGTCCCACCTACCTGGACGATATTGGTAGTTTTTTTCACTGGCAAATGCTCCTGCTGTATTGACTATACTAGAGGGGATCTTAGCTAATGTTTTGTGATACTAATAAAGTTGTTCTTGCTTGAATGATTGGAGCTGCTCTGTTGGAAGATTGATCTGATAGCCTTGAAATGGATAGATGGGAATAGGAGAGATAGCAGGTAGACAAACCAATTAGAACATTAAAATTGTCTGAGAGGGAAAAGATCAGAGCCTCAACCAGAGTAGCAGTAGAGAAATAAAGTAAACTGCAAATGCAAAAGACACTGGGGAAGTAACTGAGGTGAAAATTGAGGCAGTTCCAAATGTCCTAGGCATACAGAAGTCAGAGCATTGCTACTTCCTCTTAACTCTTTGGTCTCAAATTTGATGGAGCATAAATTCAGTTTAATTCAACAAGTATTTGTTAAGCACATGCTATCTGCCAGCCATTCTGCTAGAAGTTGTGAGACCTGCCATCGAACATCTTATACTTTAGTAGGTGATGTAGGTAACATGGTGAAATATGGTTCATTGAATTCTGCGATTTGGGGAAAAGTTTCACGAGATTGTTGGCCATTAAGATGAGTTTGAAAGATGGATGTAGTTTTTTAACAGGTAATGATAGGGAGGAGAGAGAAGGTATTCCAGATGGAAAGATTGTATGGGGGCACAAAAGGTGTCAAATTTGGAGTAAATTTGTCCATAGGAGATAAAACTGGAATTTAGGCTTCAGTCAAGTTTGTCAGGTGAAGAATTTCATTCCATTAAATATTTGCTAGTTAAAACTGGATCAAGTTTTTTTTAAAAGACGAGAACAGGGTTGTGAATTTAGAGAATATGGTCACTGAGATGATAAGCAAATAAGGAGAGTATCAACCAAAGTGAAAGTGGAAGAAATGGAAACAAAATTTAAAAAATAATAACACCTTCAGAGTACTTACTAAAGGTTGTTCTTCTAAGCACTTTTTAAAAATTGATTAATTTATGTTTTTTTTACCAGGTCCCAGTCATGTATATACATACAAATACTTGTTTTCATATTCTTTTTCATTAAAGGTTATTACAAGATACTGAATATAGTTCTCTATGGTATACAGAATAAACTGGTTTTTTTAAAATCTATTTTTATATATAGTAGCTAACATTTGCAAATCTCAAACACCCAAATTTATCCCTCTGACTCCCTTTCTCCTGATAACCATAAGATTGTTTACTATGCGAGTTTCTTTCTGTTTTGTAGATGAGTTCATTAGTGTCCTCTTTTTTTTTCTTCTTTTTTCTTTTTTTTTAGATTCCATGTATGAGTGATACCATATGGTATTTGTCTGTCTCTTTCTGGCTTATTTCACTTAGAATGACAATCTCTAGGTCCATCCATGTTGCTGCAAATAGCATTATTTTATTCTTTTTTTAATGGTTGAATAGTCCAGTTATATTCAGTCAATATTTTTATGTAGTAATATAGACTCTTTGGTATTTGTTGAAGTTAATTCTGTGGATGCTTGAAAAGAATGTGTATTCCTTTGTTTATATGTTCATTATATGAGGCCTATTAATAGTGTTAAAATCTTTCATATTCTTACTAATTCTCATTGAGAGAGATATATTAAAACCTGCCACTTTAATTATAAATTTTTTAGTTTTTTTTGAGGTAAGTGGCTGTTTTTTTCCTTTCTTTTAATTTTTCAGTTTTATTGGTAGAATTATTACTGTTCAACTGCACATAT
This sequence comes from Camelus dromedarius, assembly GCF_036321535.1. Lineage (NCBI taxonomy): Eukaryota > Metazoa > Chordata > Mammalia > Artiodactyla > Camelidae > Camelus > Camelus dromedarius. The sequence continues at coordinate 110,837,118 of NC_087436.1, read as the reverse complement.
ACATTATATTGCATGCAAATACATATAAACAGTATACTGCACATTTTTTTAGTATACATATACATACTGATCATTGTTTCTAAGAACAGATAAGAGCTTTAGCTTTTTAAACTTACATAATTATCAAAGGAATAAAGCCAACTACAAAATAAGAATCAACGGAATGTGGTAATCCAATCATAAAGGACAGTCAAATGTGCTTACACATATTCAGAAATCAGTCATCTAAGGTAGAAATAATAATTAGTTCATTTGTGTCCTTACTATTATTTTTTTTGATTCCTCATATAAATGATGTCATATGGCATTTTTCTTTCTCTTTCTGGCCCACTTCACTTAGAACGATGATCTTCAGGTCCATCCAAATTGCTGCAAATGGCATTATTGTATTCTTTTTTATGACTGAGTAGTGTTCCATTGTATATATGTACCACATCTTTTTTATCCAGTCATCTGTTAATGGACATTTGGGTTGTTTCCATGTCTTGGCTATTGTAAATAGTGCTGCTATGAAGACTGGGGTGCATGTCCCAGAAAACTACTAGAATTCATCAATGAATATGGTAAAGTTGGAGGATACAAAATTAGTATACAGAAATCAGTTGCATTTCTATACACTAACAATGAAATAGCAGAAAGATAAATTAAGGAAACAATACCATTTACCATCGTGCCAAAAAGAGTAAAATACCTAGGAATAAACCTACTGAAGGAGGCAAAAAGACCTGTATGCCAAAAACCATAGGACACTGATGAAGGAAACTGAAGATGACATAAACAAATGGAAAGATATAACATGTTCTTGGATTGGAAGAATCAATATTGTTAAATGGCCTTACTATCCAAGGCAATTTACAGATTCAGTGCAGTCCCTATCAAATTACCAATGACATTCTTCACAGAGCTGGAACAAAAAATGTTAAAATTTGTATGGAAACACAAAAGACCCCAAATAGCCAAAACAATCTTGAAAAAGAAGAATGGACCTGGGGGAATCATCCTCCCTGACTTCAGACTACACTACAAAGCTACAGTAATCCAAACAGTATGGTCCTGGCACAAAAACAGACACATAGATCAATGGAATAGGATAGAAAGTCCAGAAATAAACCCACGCATGTATGGTCAATTAATCTATGACAAAGAAGGCAAGAATAGACAATGGAGAAAAAACAGTGTCTTCAATAAACAGTACTGGGAAAACTGGACAGCTACCTGTAAAAGACTGAAATTGGAACATTCTCTAACACTATGTACAAAAATAAACTCAAAATGGATTAAAGACGTAAATGTAAGACCGGATACTATAAAACTCCTAGAGGATAACATAAACAGAACACTCACGGGCATACATTACAGCAATATATTTTTTGAACTAGCTGCTGGAGTGATGGAAATGGGATCTAATTAAAAGCTTGTGCACACTTAAGGATACCATCAACAAAATGAAAAGACTACCTACAGAATGGGAGAAAGTATTTGCAAGTGATGCAGCTGATAAGGGGCTAATTTCCAAAATATACAAACAGCTCATACACCTTAATATCAAAGAAACAAGCAACCCAATCCAAAAATGGGCAGAAGACCTAAACAAGCATTCCCCAATGAAGACATATAAATGACCAATAGGCACATGAAAAAATGCTCAACATCGCTAATTGTCAGAGAAATGCAGATCAAAACTACAATGAGACATCACCTCACACCAGCCAGAATGGCAACCATTGAAAAGTCTACAAATGATAGAAGCTAGAAAGGGTGTGGAGAAAAGGGAGCACTCCTACACTGTTGGTGGGAATGTAGATTGGTGCAGCCACTATGGAGGACAGTATGGAGGTTCCTTAAAAAACTGAAAATAGACTTACTGTGTGACCCAGCATCCCACTCCTGACCATATATCCAGAGAAAAATAAAATTAAAAAAGACACAAAGACAAAAAGTCACCCCAGTGTTCACAGCAGCACTATTTACAATAGCCAAGACATGGAAACTTCCAAGCACTTTGTATACGCTAATCCAAGAACCCCATGAGGTGAGACTATTATTATCTACAGTAAGGTTAAAAATCTGGCCTAAGTTCATTCCACTGAGAATGGCTGAGATTTGAACCTTGGCAATATTGGTTCTAAAGCTTCTGTTTTCATTGTTATAACACTTTGAATGTTGTAGAGGAGAGTTTGGTTAGCTTGAGTTTCTATATTAGTTTTGCTGTTAACATTTGTGCAGGCAGGAAGATACTGAAGAATGATTCAGCATATGAATCTGGAATCAGATAGTTTGGGTTTACATTCTAGCTCAGCTAGTTTTCTTAGCTGTCTGATCCTTAGTTTTTCCACCTGTAAAATGGGGATTTGTTTAATACTTAACTCCTAGAGTTGTTGTGAAAATGATTGCAGATAATCTGGTGAAGTACTTGCTGGAAAATTGCTCAATAGATTTTAGCCATAATTATTTTTGTGTTCTGAACCTGTTTTTCAAAGCTTCACTCCATTCACAGATACCTAATTGATCTTTCTGTTGTCTTTGTGTTTCAATTCCACAGCATCCTTAGCAGTTGAGTTTCATTGAGAGCTGCATTGTTCAGTACAAGCCCTACACTGCTTTTGAAGCACTATGGTCTTTGATTTATTGTGACTCTGTTGTACATTTAACCTTTGTGGGTTTCAGGTGGCTGCTCTAAGAGGAAACATTGCTTACTCTTCCACAAAAGACTCAGTTAACTGGAATGTAGTCAAGGTGTTTTAATCCTGGATGAGGATAGAATCAGAAGGGTTATGAAAGTGGTAGGAGACTTTGATTCCAATTAAGAGGGAATGACAGGTGGATTGGTCTCCCTCATTTAGGGTTACAGGCCTACAGGAAGAAAGACACTGATTAGGAGGGAGATGAGGACTGGTTATGGTTAGGAGCTTTGGACAGTGACAAGAGGCTTTGGAGCCATGTAAAGCTGAGTTTGAGTTCTCGCTTTGTGCTTCCTTTGTGAGCCTGTGACTTGCTCTTCCTGAGCCTCAGTGTCCCTTTTTTTTTAAAATCATGAGGGTAATTATAACCTCATGAGCTTACTGTGAGGATTAAATGAGATAAAGCATAGTGGGTCCAAAACAGAGTAGATACTTAAAAAGTGCTAAAATTGATTTCTGTGTTTAGGCTCTCGAATGAGGAAGGCAAGTATCATTGTGTTTCTTCAGTTTTTCTGAATGACTCCAAAGCCATAACTTTGTCCGCTGAAATGGGAGACAAGTCTGAAAGCCATTCCTGTTTAAAGGTACCTAGAATCACTGAGGCCATTCCTCTTAATTTCAATTAAAAAGTCATCTTGCAGAGATAGAACAATTACCTCCTAGCCAAGTGACCATCCTGGTGCCACTAACTGTGAGGATACCCTGAGGTCATGGGTCTCTTGGTGTGATACAGTAGTTCACAGCATTGCCTAGGAAGTGCTCTTACTAAAAAGTTTAACCTGAATCTAATCAAGTGTCTGTACCCTAACTTCCAGTTTACATGAGATGCAGAGGATAGGAGATCAAGATACATGACATTGTAAGGAAACAGTCCAGAATGTGGGACTTTCTATAAGACAACTGGTCTGGACTCTTTAGAAAGTCAATGTCATAATTAAAGAAAAGGGAGAGAGACTGTTTTAGGTTGAGAGATCATAGATTAACAATTAAACACAGGATATGGGCCTACACAGGGTCCTGAAGTGGAAAATAAAGGAAAACAGGTGTAAAATACATTTTTGAGACAGTTGGTGAAATTTGAATAATTACAAATTGAATGTTGAAAAAAATGCTTGACATTCCACCTTCCCATCCCCCTGCCATCCCTCATTTCCCCTACCTCCCCCACTTCTGCTCCTGTATTTTGAATCATTTAGTTGGTGTGTGATGGGACCAGGGGATCAGTATCTAGTAAAAATTCCCCAGGTGATTTTAATGATAGCTACAGCCCTAAAATAACTCTTGTACCTGTGCACCAGGAGACACGAGATAGTTCATAGCAGCACCACTTGCAATGTCACAAAATGAAAACCACCCACATGCCCATCAACAGTAGAATGGATAAATTGTGCTGCTTGTAACAAAGGAAAATGATTGGCCTAATGCTTATGAATACCTGATAGTCAACTTCCTGGTCTCCTTGAGTTGAATTTCCAATTTCCATTTTAACTTACCTTCTTCTAGCCCAACATTAGTTGTGTATTATAATAAGGACATTCCTAGATGTTGCTTCAGGAGCTGATCTCTACCCTTTGTTTCTGCAGATTTCACTCACTGGTTATCAGCTTCTCTAGGGTGAATTTTGCCATTCTGTTGAGATATATAATTCCCAGCTTCCAGTTTGTGGTTTTTGGAGAACGGGAAGTGGCTTGCTTCTTTAAAAGCCATTTGCAGTAGTCTGCCCGGAATTTACAATTTTATGACCTATTCTGTCAGTCCATGCGATGTTGCCCCATCTGAATTTAGCTAACTGAGCTAATGCACAATTAGCGTCTCTATCCACTCACACCTTTGCCTCCCTAAGGAGTTGGGAATGACGTCTTCACAGTGTGTACTGGGAAGGAAGACATATCTGGAATGACTTTTTGAGCTGATATTTCCTTTCTCTTCCCTGTAAACTCCCACTTTGCTATTTTTGTTATCATTTTTTAAAGGTTTTGTTACAGCTGATGGAAATGTTATTATTTAATAAACTTATCAGATTTGCAGTTCCTCGTAAGCACATGTTCCCAGCATTTTGATCTTTGCTATTAACTTAATTAACTGGGCCACTCCTAGTGAAACTAACAGTGTTATTTTATTTCTTACTGTTGAGGTGTCTTAATGACTCATCAGCAGGGTATGAATGTTCATTTTCATCCAACAAGAACTGATGCACCTTTCACAGTTTATTAATTTTAAGATTCCCTGGATTAAAATCATCTTGTGAGGGTTAGAAGCCTCTTAAAAATTGTAATGCACTTATTTGGTTTACAATAATTGGAGCCCATGTTTGTTTTGACAAAGGGAGGTATATTAGTCCATGAAGGGATGATGTTGTGTGATTGAGGTAAACACCTTTGTGAACTTCTAAGATAATTCCAGAAGCTGTCACTAATTACAAATCTGAGATTCAGGTGCACTTACCTCGATGATCTGTGATAAGAACCTTTATATTTCATATTTAAAACATTGCAGGTGATAATATTGTGACCTAAAAGAGCATTAAATGTAGAAACCAAGAGGTCTTCATTTTCCTTAAAGCTTTTCTCAGAGCACAGTGCCAAAACTACTGTTAGTGGGTGTGGTGGTTAGGTTTTACTTCATGATAGATCATCCTACCATTTAGTGGTTTAAGATGACAATCCTTTCTTTCCTTCACAATTCTGTGGGTGGCAATTTGGGCTGGGTTGAGTTGGGTGGCTCTTTTGCAGGTCTCAGATGGAACTCACTCACATGTCATTGGTCAGTTAGCAGGTTGGCCTGGGGCTGGTTGATCTAGGAGACACCTCAGGTGGGATGGCTGATCTCTGCTCCATTGTCCAGGAGTCTAGCTTGGTCTTCTTTATATGGTGGTGACAAGGGACCCAAAGTCATCAAGATAGGGCAAAGCCCAGGGACAAGTGTACTTTTCAGGTCTCTGCTTGCAGAAATATAAGCCTGGAGTGGCTGAACGTGATTTTGCTACCAGATTTGTAGAAACTGACAGTTACAGAAACTAACATGGAAGAAAGCAGAGATTTCAATGAAGAGAGACAAAATTATGTTAGATATCTGAATATAGAAATACCTGAAGCAACTGGAATTTTCAGTGAGTATTGAGGATCTCACCATTTCTTTTTTTGTGTGTTTAGGTCAGTTTGGGTTGAAATTAGCTCCTTTTATAGTCAGTGTCCTAGCTAGTGCAATGCTTTTTTCCCAGCACCAGAGCGAGAGCTCCTTGAGACCTGGGTCTGTCTCTTTATCATCTTGACATCTCAGTCTCTGCTTAGTTTCTGTCTCCTGACTCGACTTGAGTGATTTAATGAATTAGTGAATGAGATTAGTAGGCAACCGGTCACATCTTTAATGGCAAACGTAGGATTTGGGACTTTTGTCATTCTTGGTTTTCTCACATAATTTACTGTGTCCTGGCTCCATGTCAGCAACTGGAAGTATTTTTTTTTTTTTTACTTGCTTCCTTAAAATGTCCATTGGCTTGTTTCACTGTCATTTGATTCTATCTCTTTGTGCTAAGGTACAGGGGAAATGAATTCACTTTAATTGAGGGTTCCTATTATGAGGATTTGCATTATTGCTTCTTTCAAACAAACAGAATAGTGCAGAAACTGGTGATTAATGTGATGGGAAGGAGCAAACATGCTATATGAGTCATTACATTAGATCCACCATGTTTAATGGTCTGTTATGCTGAGCAGAGAGTAGCAAGGAGCCTGCTGGGGGAAAGACAAGTCAAAAACCTCAGAGACTCATTTTTTTTCCAAACTAACTTACAAGCAGAAAGTTGTTGCCATTCTCTGAACTACAAATGAAGCAACAACTCTGAGGACTTTTTTCCCCTCCTTTGACCAATGAGTGTGGGATGTAAGTTGACCCATGTTGTTCAGGGATGTTCTAAAGTGATATGGTGAAGGTAGTGATCGTCAAATATTGTGACCAGTTAAACTCAGTACTGTGTTAACACCTGCTTTCATGCCTAGACAATGGGAAAGTAACAGAGACCCAGTTTATAAAGTTATAATGAAAACTCACTGGGCTTGTTAAAAGGTTAGCTTTTAGGGGGGAAACATGCTAATTAAAGTATAAAAGCATTGGACTGGGAGTCAGAAATCTTGGTTCTAGTTTTTGCTCAGCTTCTGTTTGGATGAACTACCTCGGGCAAGATAGTTAACATTTTGAGCCTTAGTCTTCTCATCTACCTAAAAGGCTTAGTAATTTCTATTTCACAAAATGGTGGTGAGTATTGATAAAGGTTTGTGAAATGCAAGCAATGGAAAATTTAAGGAAATTTGGTTATTGAGTAGTAGTAGTATTGATAATAATGCTGCAGTTACCCTGAGATGCCTAGAATTATGAATTTATGATCTCAGACATTTTCCAGGAGTATAAATGAAATTTCCCTCCACTCCCATCCTTGGCACTTCTATTAGATTCTTCACACTGAAACCAGAGAGATCTAAAAAAATATAAATCTGATGATAATCACTCCCAATGCTTGGTGGCCTCCAGTTGATTCCCATTGCTGTTAAGACTGGAGCCAAGATTCTCAACATGACTAACAAGACTCTGTACCATCTGGCCCATTTTTACATCCACCCTTTCATCTCACAAAATCTTTTCTTTTGCTGTCTAGGTTCTACCTACATTGCCCTTTTTAAGGAGCACATTGCTCTGTACTCTTTATCTCAGAGCCATTGCACATGCTGTTCCTTTGCCCTAGAACACTTTTCCCTCTCTGCGTCTTAACTCTCACCTCATGCGGTAAGCTGAATAACAACCTCTCGCTCCCCGTAAGTATGTCCACATCCTAAATTCCAGAAGCTATGCTATCTTACATGGTAAATGGGACTTTATAAATGTGATTAAAGATCTTGAGATGGAGGAGAGTATTCTGGATTATCCAGGGGGAATCCAGTGTAATCACAAGGATCGTTATAAAAGTGAAGGTGAAGAGAAGAGGGTGAACTATAGTAGTAGGAGATGTGACTATGGAGGAAAGAGGTTGGAGTGACTGTGAACAATTACGACAGCATGAAGTTGGTCTGCCAGTGGAGCAGATGGGGAGGGCATCGGGGCCGTTCTTGAGAGTGCAGTCAATGGAGGCTTCTTATGGAAAGGGCTCAAGTGGAGCTCTGATGTTTGGCTAAAGAGGTAGGGACAGAGAATGTTCAAAGCAGTAGGGACAGCATGGACATACGCTCCTCGAGCAAAAGCTGTGAAGAGCACAGAATGCTGTTGCATGCCGATGGTGACTGAAGTTGGAGAAGGAATCAAGGGCCTTATGAGCAGTTTAATGATTTAAGCCAATAAGGGGCTATGGAACGGTTTTAAGTGGGGAGAGAAATGATGAGATTTGAATTGTAGGGGGAAAGTGGGAGAAAGAGAGAAAGTGGCTGTTTCCATATTTGGCAATGGGAAGACTTTGGTCTAAAAAGGGGAGTGGTGATGAGAATGAAGGCAAAATCATAGGTCCGAGCGATATTTAGGAGGTAGCCTCTGTAGGACTTTGACTGATAAGATGTAGGGAGGGAGGGAGCCAGTGATTCCTCCTAGATTGTTAACTTGGAGAACTGAAGAGATAGGTGGTGATGCTATTCATTGAATTAAGGAACAGGGGAGGAGGAATGCACTAAAAAGAACAGTTACCTACTCAAAATGTCTGTGGCAAATAGATACTTTGTTAAGAGGCTGTGAGTTCAGCTTTAAGATAGACTAGCTAACCTGGGTGGGAGTTGGTAGAAGGGATTCTTGATTGTGGATATGGTCTAGAGGAGTTATATTCAGAGGATGGGCCACATCTGAGAAGGTTAAACAAAATCAGGATAATTATATCATACATGTAAGTTCCCAAATTTAGCTGCAGATAGGATCAAGGAGATATAATTTTCTTGTACACATGAAACATAAATATTTTTAACTGGCCACAAACCCTATAGCATTATGTAGTTTCTAAAAAGATAACATGACCATTGGTAGCAGTATTGGACACATAACATTTAAAATGAAAAAAAGATGTTTCTACTCTACCCTGAGCTACTCAGTCCACTTCTGGGCTATTGTATTCAGTTTTTGATGCCACAAGTTAACAATAACGTAGATAATCTTGAGACTATACACAGGGAGTATCAAGGATAGTGAAGCAATTTGAAGCCATTGATAAAGAGATATTTATCAAGGAATTGGGATGTTTGATAACAAGAGAGACTTTGTGTTTGCAGAGGTATTATGAAAGGTGCATAATTATACAAAGTCTTCTTATTCTATAGTATACCAAGAGGTAGAAGCGGAATTAACGAAAGAAGTTGAGGAAGTCCAGGGATTGAGAAACTTTGGGTTGAATAAATTTGTGTGGAAGTTTTGCAATAAGTATTGGATAGAGTGGCAGAGTTCCACTGCACGTAAAGGAAGACCACTACTAAATTAATTGTAATTAGTTTTCCAAAGGTGAAAGAAGTTGCCTCAATTCAATACCCCTGGAAATTCTTAAGTGGAAGTTTATATTCAGTATCCAAAGGATCACTGGACTAAATGACTTCATGTCTTTTTCATACCTGAAGGCCACTAGTTACATTGAGGATGAGGGTCTGGGGGTACTAGGCTGCTCAGGCAGGGGTTTTCAGGACTAGGGCAGGGGTGAGGGAATAGCAATGGCTGCCAACTCCACGCATTCACAGCTCTTGTCTCTGTCTTTACTAGGAGCCAAAGGGGACTGGGGGACAGAGTGTCCATAAGTGTCTCTGCTTGCCATCTGTAGTTGGACTGAGTGAGCTGTGACCATGTGCTGAATAGTTACATGAGGGGAAGGAAGATAGAGCTGTGCAGCCTCGCATAGACTCATCCTGGGGATGATCTTGATTGATCCCTTTCATCATTTAAAAAAATGCAGTATCCTGGAATCTTAATGATGAAAAGTACCTTACAGGTCAGGATCCTAGGTGACTTCTGATTCAGACTCTGCTGGGAATGACAGTGGCTTCTCAGAAGTAGGAGTTCCTGAAATGACTCAGTATGGCTGAAGAGTCTTGAATTTATTATGTTTTGGATAAAATTTAAATATGTACACAATTATTTTCAAGTCAGTCAGAAATTGCCCCACTGTTCCTGTTTTCACAGAATATATGACACATATATAGACACAGTCCCCATATGCCTCGCAATACAAAACATTTGCATCTTTAAATGTATTTGCTTGATTTATATGAACTTTTACTTGGCAGCCCCCTAAAATAATGTCTTACTAGGAGAAGCTTGGGAGCATATGTAGCGATTTTTCTCTTCTCTGGACCCTGGAAACAATGCATTGTTCCATAAAAGACAGAATTGAGTTTATTGTCTGTTGCTGAAGGGATCAGCCATTTATTTCCGAGAGCTGCCATGGTGACATATTTTCTCTAATTTATACTGGAAAGTGGAGCATTTGCTTGTAAGACAGGTAGAAAACAACTTATCTGACATTTTGAAAAAGGTGGAAAAGGAACCAACCTTCCTCCCTCCCTCCCTTTCCTTCATCCTCCATTCTTCGTGCTTTTTGACAGTTTGTATGTAGGTAAAGAATATTACAGCATCAGGGAGGCTAATTAAAACCAATTATAGTCTGGCTGACCTGTCACCACAATCAAGTTACCAAAAGAAGAGTGGAGCATATTTGGAAAACAGTATCTTCTAGAGTACATATGCCTGATTTGGTCACATTTTATTTTAGGGATCTCAGTACAATAATCACTTAGCTGCAACCTCACTTATATGCCCCTCATCTCTCAATGTGTTTATTTTTCTAGAACAGGATCCTGCTCTTAGGAAAATCTAAAAGGAAGCAAGGAAGGCATAAAGAACAGATGGGAAGGTAAGATAGGGAAGTCAAAGATACCTTAGATTAATTGGTATTGCATAGATTTTTATGGGGCCGACCTTTCATTCTTATTATTCTTTTTATCATGTAGTTTGGAGAGTCTTCAAACTCTTTAGCATGACATAAGGAGCCCTATTGTCTCATTGGAACATATTTCTTCAGCTTTATTTCTCAGTATCACACAGTTCTCTTCAGTCATACCAATATTGTTATCTCTCTACTGTTCATAAAAATTCTCCAGACCAACTGGTATGGCTCTTTACCCCTCATTCTTCTTGGTTGCTGCATAATATTCCATGATGTGAATGTACCATGATTTATTCAATTATTCCATTATTAATGAGTATTATCTTTTCCTTTCTGATTTGAATGCCTGTTTTTTTCTCTTTCTAACATTATTGCTAATGGCTAGGACTTACAGTACTCTGATGAAAAAAACAGTGGTGAGAGTGGGCATCCTTGTCTTATTCCTGAACTTAAAGGAAAAGCTTTCACCATTGAGTATGATGTTAGCTGTGGGTTTGTCATATAAAGCCTATATTATGTTGAGGTATGTTCCCTCTATATATGCTACTTAGCTGAGAGTTTTTATCATGAATGGATGTTGAATTTTGTCAAATTTTTCTTTGCATTTATTGAGATGTTCATATGATTTTTATTCTTTGTTTTGCTAATGTGGTATTTTATGTTGATTGATTTGTAGGCATTTCACCATCTTGGCATCCCTGGAATAAATCCTGTTTGATCATGGTCTATTTAATGTATTGTTGAGATTGGTTTGCTAATATTATGTTGAGGATTTTTGCATCTATGTTCATCAGTGATATTGCCTGTAATTTTCTTTTTTTGTAGTGTCTTTATCCAGTTTTGGTATCAAGGTAATGGCTTTGTAGAATGAGTTTGGGGCATTCCTTCTTCAATTTTTTGGGAATAGTTTTGAGAGGGATAGGTATTAACTTTTCTTTAAATGGTTGGTTTAATTCTCCTGTGAAGTCATCCGGTCCTGGACTTCTGTATGTTGGGAGTTTTTTTGATTACTGATTCAATTTTATTACTAGTAATCAATCTGTTCAGATGTTCTATTTCTTCCAGATTCGGTCTTGGGACATTGTACTTTTTGAAGAATTTGTACATTTTTTTCTAATTTGTCCAATATATTGACATATAACTGTTTGTAATCTCTTATGACCCTTTGTATTTCTGTGGTGTCATTTGTAACTTCTTCTATTTCTGGTTGTATTTATTTGACCCTCTCTTTTTCTTGATGAATCTGGCTAAAGGGTGATCGTTTTTTTATCTTTTCAAAGAACCAGTTCTCAGTTTCATCAATCTTTTCTATTTTTTTTTTTAGTCTTTATTTCATTTATTTCCACTCTGCTATTATTTTTTCCTTCTACTGACTTTGGGCTTTGTTAGTTCTTTTTTTATGTTTTTTTTTTTTTTTTTAAAGTTGGATTGTTTATTTGAGGTATTGTGTGTGTGTGTGCGTGTGTGTTTCCCTGAGGTACATCTGTATCACTATAAACTTCCTACTTAGAACTTCTTTTTCTGTGACCCTTGATTTTGAAACATTGTGTTTCCATTTTAATTTGTCTCAATACTTTTAAAATTTTCTCTTTGCTTTCTTTGTTGACTCTTTTGTTGGTTAGTAGCATGTTGTTTAGCTAACCTATGTTTGTTTGTTTATTTATTTATTTATTTATTTATTTTGCAATTTTTTTCCCCTTGTAGTTGATTTCTAGTCTCATAGCATTGTGGTCAGAAAACATGCCTAACTTGATTTTATTGAGACTTGGTTTTTGGCCTTGTGTGATCTATACTAGAGAATGTTCCATGTGTATTGGAAGAAAATTTGTCTTCTACTTTTTTGGCATAGACTGTTCTGTAAATATCCATTATGTTTATGTGATCTAATGTGTTGTTTAAGGCCAGTGTTCCCTTATTAATTTTCTGTCTGTGTGATCTGTCCATTGATATAAGTGGGGTGTTAAAGTCCCCTACAGTTATTGTATTACTGTCAATATCTCCCTGCATATATGCATTTTCATATTCTTTTCCATTAAAAGTTATTGTAAGATATTGAGTATAGTTCCCTGTGCTGTACAGAAGAAATGTTTTATCTGTTTTTTTATGTAGTGGTTAACATTTGCAAATCTCAAACTCCCAAATTTATCCCTTCCCATCCCTTTCCTCTGGTAACCATAAGATTGTTTACTATGTCTGCAAGTCTGTTTCTTTTTTGTAGATGAGTTCATTAGTGTCCTCTTTTCTTTTTTAGATTTCACATCTGAGTGATATTATATGGTATTTTTCTTTTTCTGGCTTACTTCACTTAAAATGATGATCTCCAGGTCCATCCATGTTGCTGCAAATGACATTATTTTATTCTTTTTTATGGTTGAGTAGTATTCCATTGTATAAATATACCACATCTTCTTTATCCAGTCATCTGTTGATGGACATTTAGGTTGTCCATCAACTTGGCTTGGCTATTGTAAATAGTGCTGCTATGAACATTAAGGTGCATGTATCTTTTGAATTAGAGTTCCCTCTGGATATATGCCCAGGAGTGGGATTGCTAGATCATATGGTAAGTCTATTTTTAGTTTTTTGAGGAATCTCCATACTGTTTTGTATAATGGCTGCACCAAACTACATTCCCATCAACAGTGTAGGAGGGTTCCCTTTTCTCCACAGCCTCTCCAGCATTTATCATTTGTGGTCTTTTGAATTATGGCCTTTCTGACTGGTGTGAGGTGGTACCTCACTGTAGTTTTGATTTGCTTTTCTTTGATAATTCGTGACATTGAGCGTGTTTTTCACGTGCCTATTGACTATTTTTATGTCTTCATTGGAGAATTGTTTGTTCCGGTCTTCTGCCTCTGTTTAGATTGGGTTGTTTGGTTTTTTTGTTGTTAAGTTGTATGACCTGTTTATGTATTCTGGGAATTAAACCTTTGTCAGTCACATCATTTGCACATATTTTGTCCCATTCCATAGATTTTTGTTTCGTTTCGCTTATGGTTTCTTTTGATGTGCAAAAGCTTATAAGTTTAATTAGGTCCCATTTGTTTATTTTTTATTTTATTTCTATTGCCTGGGTAGACTGCCCTAGGAAAACATTGCTAAGATTATGTCAGAGAAAGTTTTGCCTATGTTCTCTTCTAGAAAGTTTATAGTGTCTTGTCTTATATTTAAGTCTTTAAGCCATTTGAGTTTATTTTTGTGTATGGTGTGAGGGAGTGTTCTAACTTCATTGGTTTATATGCTATTATCTAGTTTTGCCAACACCACTTGCTGAAGAGACTGTCTTTTCTCCATTGTGTATTCTTGCCTCCTTTGTCAAAGATTAATTGACTGTAGGTCTGTAGGTTTATTTCTAGGCGCTCTATTCTGTTCTGTGATCCATATGTCTGTTTTTGTACCAATACCACACTGTTTTGATTACTGTAGCTGTGTAGTATTGTTTGAAGTTTGGGAGGGTTATTCTTCCAGTTTTATTCTTTTTCTTTAGTATTGCTTTGGCAATTCTGGGTGTTTTGTGATTCCATATAAATTTTAGTATTTGTTCTCTTTCTGTGAAAAATGTCATGAGTAATTTGATAGGGATCACATAAAATCTGTAGATTACCTTGTGCAGTATGGCCATTTTAACAATATTGATTCTTCTAATCCAAGAGCATGAGATGTCTTTCCATTTCTTTAAGTCATCTTTAATTTCCTTCACCAGTGTTTTGTAGTTCTCCGTGTATAAGTCTTTCACCTCCTTGGTCAGATTTAATCCTAAGTATTTTATTGTTTTGGATGCGATTTTAAAAGGGACTGTTTCTTTTTTGGGGTGGGGGAGTAGGCAATTAAGTTTACTTATTTATTTTATTGATGGAGGTACTGGGGACTGAACCCAGGACCTTCTGTGTGCTAGGCATATACTCTACTGGAGCTGTACCCTCCCTCTAAAAGGGATTGTTTCTTTACTTTCTTTTTCTGGTATTTCATTGTTAGTGTAAAGAAATGCAACTGATTTTGGTATTTTAATCTTGTATCCTGCTACCTTGCCAAATTATTTTTCAGCTTTAGTAGATTTTGTGTGGGTTTTCTATATATAGTATTATGTCATCCATATATAGTGACAATTTTACTTCTTTTCCAGTTTGGATCCCTTTTATTGCTTTTTCTTGCCTGGTTAATGTGGCTAGGACTTCCAATACTATGTTGAATAGAAGTAATGAGAATTGGTATTCTTGTCTTGTTACAGATTTTAGTGGGAAGGTGTTCAACTTTTCATCATTGAGTATTACGCAGGCTGTGGGTTTGTCATAAATTGTTTTTATTATGTTCAGATATGTTCCCTGGATACCCACTTTGGTAGGAGTTTTTATCATAAATGGGTGTTGAATTTTATTAAATGCTTTTTCTGTATGTATTCAGATGATTATGTGATTTTTGTCCTTTCTTTTGTTGATACAGTGTATCACATTGATTGATTTGCATATGTTGAACCATCCTTGTGTCCCTGGGATGAATCCAACTTGATCATGGTGTATGATCTTTTTTATCTGTTGTTGGATTCTGTTTGCTAATATTTTGTAGAGGATTTTTGCATCTGTTCATCCATGGTTTTGGCCTCTAATTATCTTTTTTGATAGTGTCTTTGTCTGGTTTTGGTATCAGGGTGATGGTGGTTTTATAGAATGAGTTTGGGAGTATTGCCTCCTTTTCAGTCTTTTGCGAGAGTTTGAGAAGGATTGGTATGAATTCTTTGTATGTTTGGTAGAATCCCAGTGAAGCCATCTGGTAAAGATCTTATTTATCCATTCAGCCATCTTGTATCTTTTGATTGAAATATTTACTCCACTTACATTTAAAGTAATTATGATTATTTTTTCTTTTTTTTTGTTGAGTTATAATCAGTTTACAATGTTGTGTCAATTTCCATTGTAGAGCACAATTTTTCAGTTATACATGAACATACGTATATTCATCGTCACATTCTTTTTCACTTTGAGCTACCATGAGATCTTGTATATATTTCCCTGTGCTATGCAGTATAATCTGGTTTAGCTATTCTATATATGCCTGTCAGTATCTACAGATTTCAAACTCCCAGTCTGTCCCTTCCCACCCCACTTCCCCCAGCAACCACAAGTTTGTATTCTATGTCTATGAGTCTGTTTCTGTTTTGTATTTATTGATAGGTACTTACTTACTGCCATTTTGTGAATTGCTTTCTCATTTTTTTTTTTATTCTTTCTTTTCTTGTTCTCTTTCCCTAGCATTAAAAAAAATTGTTTTGTTTGTTTTTTTTCTTTGGAGGAGGTAGGTAATTATGTTGGTTTATTTTATTTTGTTTGTTTGTTTATTTATTTACTGGAGGTACTGTAGATTGAACCCAGGACCTTATGCATGCTAACTAAGCATGTGTTCTACCACTGAGCTATATCCTTCCTCCTCTCTTTCCCTGTCATTTGATGACCTCTGTAGTATTATGTTTGAGTTCCTTTCTCTTTATTTTTTATGTACCTACTTTAGGTTTTTGCTTACCTTGAGGTTCCTGTATATCTATATCTGTATCTGTATCTACATCTGTATCTATATATAGTATTTTAAACTGATAGTCATTTAAGTTCAAACACATTTTAAAATCTCTAAATTTTTTACTCCCCACCATGTTTTATGTTTTTGATGTCACATTTTACATCTTTATATGTATCCTTTAGCTACTTATTATAATTATAGTTGATTTTCAACTTTTGTCTTTTAACCTTCATGCTAGCTTTTTACATGGCTGATCAACTGCCTTTACTATATATTTGCCTTTACCAGTGAGATTTTTATCCTTCATATAGTTTCGTATTATTATTATGGCCTTTTCTTTTTTCCTTGAAAGAGACCCTTTAACATTTCTTTTAAGGCTAGTTTAGTGATGCAGAATTTCTTTAGCATTTGCTTTTCTGGGAAACTCTTTCTTGCCCTCAATTCTGAATGATAACCTTGCTAGGTAGAGTATTATTGGTTGTTAGTGTTTTCCTTTCAGTACTTTTGATATATGATGCCAGTACCTTCTGACCTGTATGATTTCTGCTGAAGAATTATCTGATAATCTTATAGGGGTTCCCTTGTATGTAACTAGTTGTTTTTCTCTTGCTGCTTTTAAGATTCTCTGTTTATCTTTAACTTTTGACATTTTAATTATGTGTCTGGTGTGAGTCTCTTTGGGTTCATTGTTTGGGACTCTCTGTGCTTCCTGGATTTGGATGTCTATTTCCTTCACCAGGTTAGAGAAATTTTTTTGTGATTATTTCTTCAGATAGATTTTCTATTTCTTTCTCTTTCTCTTCTTCTTCTGAGACCTCTATAATACAACTGTTAGTATGCTTGATTTTGTTACAGAGGTCCCTTCAACTACCCTCATCTTTTTTATTCTTTTTCCTTTTTGATGTTCTGATTGGGTGATTTCTACTTGTCTTCCAGATCATTGATTCATTATTTTACATGCTCTAAACTGCTTTTGATTGCTTTTAGTGGGTTTTTTTTTTCATTTCATTTATTGTATTCTTCAGTTCTGATTGGTTCCTCTTTTGTATTTCCTCCCTCTCTGTTGTAGTTCTCACTGAGTTCATCCATTCTTCTCCTGGTTAAGCTTATTTATGACTATTATTTTGATCTCCTCCTAAAGACCTCTGCATATCTGCATTAGATCTTCTGTTATACTACCTGGTACTTACTTTTTGAAGTAATCACCTTAATTACTTCCCCTTCATTCCCTCATTAGCCTTCAAGCTTTCAACCATTCTAAACTCTCTATGTCCCATTGACTCTTCAAATAGAACATTTCTCAACTATCCCTTTGTGTCTTCCAAGATATACTCCCTTTTTTTTTGCTGTATCCTTTTTAAAAAATTATCTTATTATCTTTATATCTTTAATTTCTTCTCCTTTATTTATCTTTTTTTTGCTTCAAACAATAACAAAATCCTCCAAATAAAATAATGCACATGTGTCCAGTCAGTTTCTTAATTGTGACAGTTCTTTTCTAATTTGGCTGTCATTTTTGAATCTGTTGACCTCTTTTGTTTTAGCTGCTGCTGCCCTAGATTACACCTTTGTTTCTTTCATGTCTGGATGTTTTTCCTGATCTGGGCCCATCCTTCCATTCAATCCTTATTTCCCAATATAATCTTTATATACTTTAAGCTCTTTATTCTTGAGGCTATTCAAACACTTCCTTGCCCTCCACAACTCCTTGCTTTAGTTTTTATGATTGAACCTGGAGATCTGTTAACCTTTTCATTTCTCTACTCATTGATATTTTCCTGCTCATCCTTCAAGGCTTAACTCAAACTCTCTTTCTTCCTAGATTTATTTCACTAACTCTTCAGGCAGAATTTTCTTCCTGCTTTCAATAATTAATGATCCTCTAATACATTAGAGTGTTGAACTTTTCTTAATAAATTGTAGTATTATTCTTTTTTTTAACATATGTCTCTGCCATAAGAGTATAATCCACTTGAGGGTAAGTGTGGCATCTCACTTATCTTTGTGCTTAGAGTGTTGCCTGGCACATAGGCATGTCCAATAAAAATCTATTAAATAAAGGGGTAAATTTAAATAGGTTCTAAATAATTTTAATCAAATTGTGAATAATTGCTCAGGCATACTTTTTTTGGTTTGATGACACAGAAAAACAGCCACAGCTGCCCACACAGATACTCTGGACTCTTGGACAGAGCTATCACCAACCTTGGATTGCAAATTTTTATATCCATAAATAATCCTGAGCAAGCTGCTCTGTGAAAATTTCTTTCTCCTTTAGGGAGTGGTAAGCCAAAGATGTTAATTGTGAAAAGGCAGAGAAAAGTAATAATCTGTAGGATGGTGATTTAAAAATCTTGAACTTGGGTTAAAAATAAGTAGTTTATTCAGACAGCTTTCCTCTATTCATCTTGAGCTGTATAAAAACCTAATGATCAAAGAGTCAGCTAATTATTGTCCCCCGAAGAGTACATGTCATTTGGATACATATCACTTATGATATTTACAAAGAAAGTGTCTATAAACATCATTTCACAGATGGGTCAATCTGATACCCATAAACTTTGGAAAAAATGTCTAAATCTTGTAGGAAGTCTACAAGAATAAAGGTTACACAACACTCATTTCCTGTATCAGCTACTCTGGCTGTAAAAATAACTTCATGAGCTCTCAGTAGAGGGCTGGAAAACAAATCATGGAGGCTCTGGAAGTGGTAGGCATGAGAAACAATAATAGAATATTTGTACTTACGGCTACCATACTCCTCGGAGCCCAGCCATGACCCCAGGCCCAGAAGAGATTGTAGCTTTAGGTAAGCTTCCTGGGGAAGGTGAGCCTAGTCTAGGATGGGATGGTAGAGCCCACCATGAAGCCTAGGTGTTTTGGAATGCATGGATGACCTTCTGACTTATATTTGGTTTGAGCCCACTGGAACTGATCTGACCTCAGAGTGTGCTGTAATAAGTAACTACAATGAAGTATGATTAAGTATAAAAGTAGAGTCATTTATAAAATGCAGTAAGAATGCTAAACTCATTTATCAGTTGAGGAAATTACTGGTGAATATCTTTCCAAAGTCATCTAGCTAATAAATGGCAGAGACAGGATTTGAACACAGTTCTATTTTACTCATACATGTGTTTTTAATCAGTATGTGATTCCACATTTATGATATATGTGTGTGTATATCTATATATCTATATATAGATATATCTATATGTCACACATACACATACCTTATTTGTAATATGTGTTAAAAATTTTAAGGGGCTCAGCACACACAGGGATCTCTGTTTATGTTCAAGGAGTCTGTATTATTTGACTATTGCCATGTAACAAAATTATCCCAAAACTTGATGGCTTAAAACAGCAACCATTTATTCTTTCATAGTTTCTATGGGTCAGAAATCCAAGAATGGCTTATTAGAAGTTTCTGGCTCAAGATTTCTCATGAGATTGCATCAAGCTTTTGATTGGGGTTGTGACCTCATCTAGAGTACGGAGTATAGAGTATAGAAGGGGTCCTGCTACCAGCTTGCTTGTGTGGCTGTTGGCAAGCCGCAGTCTTTCACCACATGGCTCTCTTCACAGGGTTGCTTCACAAAATGACAGTCTGACAAGAAGTCTAAGAGTAAGCAAGTGAGAGCACCCCAAGGCAGAAGCCACAGCTTTTTATAACCTAATCTGTGGAAGTGACATACCATTACTTCTGCTATAGTCTGTTCATTAGAAGTGAGTCATTAAGTTTACTCTCTCTCGAGGGGAGGAGAACTACTAAAGGGCATGAATACCAGGAGATGTAGATTACTGGGCCATCTTGGGTGCTTACTACAGGAGATGTTTCTAAGTTTTTATCATCAGATTTTCTTTTCTAAGACCATGTACAGTTTCTTGGGCTCAGCAGTACTTGTGTTTAGAGTATTGCAGAATCACTACTGCAGGCATCAGACAGAAATCAATGCAATACGGCATTGCAATATGCATCTTATCATTCTGGGCAATCCTCTGGTATGTGTTTCTGATGACAGATCTGTAAGTGTAAAGCATTCCATTACGATCTGTGAAGAAGGTCATAGTTATTACAATTGATAGATATTGTGAAAGGCAAACTTTATAGTAAGAAAACAGTGTGACATGGATTAGGAGACTGGGACCTAGATCTCATCCTTGTGTGGATGTGTTATTTAGTCCCTCTGATTCTCAGTTTCCTTATCTGTAAAATGAGGTGGTTGAGCAAAACGGGAATTGACAACTCAAAAGTCGTCGGATATCAAGCAAATAATACGAGGGAGTGAAGAGAGCAGGTATAAGACAGAAATGAGCAGTGGAACTGTAACAACTGGAGAAGGAACAGAGTATCTCTGGGACAGACCCGTTATTTCCACAGGGAGTTATGGGCACAATGTGGCCAGATCTTTGCCTTTTCAAAAGAAATTATAAATCAAGGCTTTTTGTAACATTTTTCTATTTTTAAAAACTCTGTATTGGGCAAACAGTATTTATACTGTTGGTGGTCAGTTTGAAATCCTTCAATGAGTATATTTTTAAAACATCTCAAGCTTAAAAAATTATGTTTCTATTGTTCATTTAAGAATGTCAGCTTAGGAATACAGAGTGTAGGACACATTTATTGCATACATTGGAAAAAAATTTCTTTTATAGTACAATTATTGTAGGCACATATAAAAATATTCTTTTTTTCCCTTTAGGTGGTTTGCTTTTGAACACTCCAATTTCTTCAGAAAGATCTACATTTCTGTTCCAAGAAATCAATAAAGAATAGTTAATGTGAAAGAACTTCTCATTTCATTTATATTTGACTCTTAGTGCTGCTGGGAAAATAGAACAGGAATTACAAAATGAGAAATTTAAATGAATCTTGATGCTGTCTGATAGGAATCTATACCACCTCAGGTCATGGACTCAGTGGTAACATCTATCTAATACTTGTTAAAATTAAGTCATAAATTGTATTCATAAAGATTTTTTATAAGTAACCTCACACAGGGTCAATGTCAACAGAAGAAATTAAAAAAGCAATTGAGGAGTCTTGATGAATGAGTTTGTGGGTCCTGGAATTGACTGCATGATTGTCAGGACCCAATTTTTACCTAATAAACACGCAAATGCCATCATTAATATTGACACAAGGAAGTTAAATGGTGATAGTCTCCATGATAAAATGTCATTTTGGAAGAATTAATATGAAGATCATGAGTTTAAACCCACAGAACAGACATGAAGTGGAAAATTCTGGGCTCTGTGGGTTGTGGAAGTGATAAATTGGGAGGGAGCTATTTCTAAAAGTTTCTATGCAATTAAAAAAATTCGTTAGATGAAGGGGACTGCTGTTGTACTAATTTCAGGGAAACTATTGTCTTCACTGACTTCTGGCTTCAGAGAAAGCACACCTAACTCCAGTGAACTACTTCACCACCTTGCCTTTACATCAGCAGCAGGCTTCTGACTCCTGGCCCTGCAGGGATAGTAGCCAGTGTGGACCTAGTGACTTGTGCCCCAGGATCAGAGTTTGCTAATCATCCTCCTGGATTGTCTCCTGCCAAACTGATTAGACAGAACTGCTGGTTTTCAGGCCATTTAGCAAAGAGATTCTCAGCTTGGATTTTGCAGTAAGACCACCTGGGTTTGCATTCTGTTTAGATCATGTATTTGTTAGCTCTGGGATCTTGGACAAATTGCTTAATATCTCTCTGCCTTGACTTTCTCATCTATCAAGTGGGAATAATCCTAGTACATGGGATTGAGGATTAAATTGGTTGATGCATATAAATAATAGTACAGTAAGCATTCAATCAATTTTAGCTGTTACTGTTGTCATTCTTTTCTGCTAAGGACTTTGATAACCTCTTATGACTTCTCCCCTTGCTTGCTACACTTGCTATGTCTATTGCTACTATTGCTAATTTCTGGTGCCAAATTTACTTAAAGGTTCCTATCTGTGATTAAGAGATGTCCTATCTAGTCATCCTTTCCAAAATCATCAATGGGTTAGAATTTTTTTACATATGGCAGGTACCTGAATCATCTATCTATTAAGATAGAAGGGTTCCTGGATATGTTTTCTGGTACCTGGCCTAATGCAGATCTCTGTAAGTGGGCCCCAAGATTTCAGTAATAGGATACCACTGCTAATATGGATCTTAGTATTAAAAATTCTGTGGGAGGGTTTTAATATCCCCCTTTTTTGCAATAAGGAAGCAACATTCATTTCTTTTTCTAGATTTAGCTCATCTATCACAGTCTTTCAAAACATTTTGAGCTCCCTTGTTCCCTACACAGATCATTTCTTCCTTGGAGCTGCCACTGTATCCTGCAACAACTTTTATTCTGGGAACCACATCATTTTAGTGCAACTTTTGTGTGCATGTCTGATCTCTAATTGGGAGTCCCTTGAAAATATCTGCAGTACTTAAAACACACCTGGCATAGAATAGACCCTTAAAAAATGCTTCTTGAGTAAGGATGAGGAGAAGGTTGGCTGCCAGGAAAATGGCTCTGTTGGTGAAGACTTTGATGAAGACTTTTTTGTTCATTCAGACTGGGTCAGGCTGTGTCCAGATGTCATTTTCTAAGTAAGACAGATGATTTGAGACATATGTCTGAGCAGAAAATGAGTGATTCCCAAGAAGGTTGCTGTCATCTGGATTTAGTACAGCTACCTTCAACAGTGCTTGAATAAGGAGGGTTATCTAACTTAAGACTTTGTAAAGGCAATTAAAGGATTTTTTTTTTTGAGAATGGAGCCAAAAGTGTAGAATGAACTTGTGCTCTTATTAATATTCACTGTGAGCATAAAGTCACACACACACACAGACACACAGTAATGCACAGAAATATCTAAGAAAAAAATAATAGAACATAGCTACTGTCACAGACCTGGAGCTAAGCTGTTTACCCATATTATCTCACTCCAGTTTTCCAGTTTTACAACCTTTTGAGCTGTTCATTCAGACCATTATAAAAATGAAAAAAAAAAACTGGGTTCTCTCAGAGAGGGGAAGGGGTTTGGGGATTATGTAACAGGGAAGTGACAAAGCTTGATTGACCGAATAGAGATTGATCTGGAGTTTATGGGCTGGACCATATTTCTTCTCCAGGGAAATAAATGAGGGGAAGGCTGTGGTGGAGTTAGGGGGTTGTTCCATACCAGCTTAATTTTTGTCATTTCCAAGATAGTAGTCTGTATATAATGATGTGGCAGTATCTGTCTCCTTCTTGGGGGAATCCAGAGAAAAACTCCCACAATTTTTCCAAGTGTTTTTACAAAATAGATGATTTTTTAAATGATTTCAAAAATGATGTTCCATTGGTTTCTAGGTTTTTTTCCCCCCCAAAATTGGCCAGAAGGAAATTCTCAGTCTAAGATGTACTCAGGTCCTTTAAAAACAGCGTGAGGCCAGTCCCACCACTCACCAGAATGTCATTGGAATTAATGAGTCCCCACTGTGTGCCAAGCATTGTGCTAGGCCCTGGAAATATACAGGCAAACAAGGCAGCATGGTCTTTGCCCCATAGAACTTCCACTCTAGATGGGAAGACAGACACTAAATAATTACACAGTAAACTCTGCAATTACAATAAAGAGATGAGCAATGGAAGAAGAGTACATGTCATTAAGGAAATTATAAGAGGGGGAAAAGCTACATGGAAGTTAGGAGAGAATTGTCATCAAAATCTGCCCCAAGGTTTTGATATTTCAACTGAGCCCTGCAAGATGTGTAGAATTTATCCAGCTAAAAGGGAAGGAACTCTCCAGGCAGAGCACATACTTGCCTGTCATCTGGCATGTTGATTCCTGATTTTTTTTGAACACCTGCTCATGCTTTGATCTTGGTACCAATCTCATTCTACTCTGGGCATATTCCATTTCAGATAGGAGATAATTGGCTTGGGCTTCAACCAGTCACTCTCCGTTGCCTCTCTTACTGGCTTTGGAACTGGTTCACAGCTTCTTCTATATTGGCTTCTCTTTGCCTCTTGATTTTTGCTCTCTTCAGCTTGCTTTGTGTTTGCATGTTAAAATCGAAGAGGAAGAGATTTTAGAAAAATACATTTTTCATTTTAGAAAATGCTAGTTGTATTGAAGAGGGTTCTCTGAGATGCAGAGCAAATTTAAATTGCATCTCTTATTTGATACGACTGTTGGCGAACATAAGAAAATAGCACCCATTTATTAAGGAAGCCATGTGCAAAGGCAAGGCATGTTTGCAAAAGGCTTATTATAGTACAAGAGGCAATTGCTGCTTTGTTTATTTGGTTTGTGGCTAAGTCATTACAATTCTCCTCTTCTAGAAAAGAAAATGCACATAGACTGAGATGTCTCTGGCAGCATAATTGCTTCCATTTTATTTAAAGATAATCCAAAATTTAAAAAAAACATTGTTGCAGTGGACATTGCTTATTTTGAGCTGTCCAGCATCCATTTGCTCCAGTCTTGGAAACGTCACTCCAATATTCTTTGCAGTATCATATTAAAGTAATGCTGACTATTGTAATAAATTAATGGTAATTTTTTAATGTCTAAGTATTATAAAAATACACTTCCCTCTCATGTCGTATTCTGATGTGAGTGGTCCTGGGAAAGTGGTTTCTGCTTCCTTATGCAGAGGTCTCCAGTCCTTCCAACTTCTTGGGTCTGTCCTCCTCTAAATTTTTAGAGTCCCATCCTTAGCAGACAGGTGGGAAAAGGTAGAGAGTATCACGTGTGGAAAGTTGTCATGGGCAAGATTTTCATGCCATTGGCTACAGTTTCATCACAGGACCACACCTAACTGCAAAAAAAGCAGGGAAATGCATTCTAGTTGCCTGTGTGTGAGGAAAAGAAACCAGAAATCTATGCTGCAGGTATCTGTCTCTTCCTTTGCCTCAGAGAATGCTGATTAATCAAAAAAAAAAAAAAAAAAAAGATAGAGCATGTGTCTCAGCTCTCGCCTCTTCTGCTCAGGAATGGACGTATGACCTAAGTTAGTTCAGTCACACTGGGACTCCAGATTTTTGTTGTGATGGGGTGGCATATGCTTTCCTGATGGTGATAAACAAGAGAACACGTAGTCCTATGGCAGCCTTCCTGAGATGGGAGGAGGGGTGGGGAGGTACCTTAGAGATTGAAGCCAACACCTAAAAGTGGATCCAAAAATGGAGACAAACTAGTTTCTGGTCATTGTTTTAGCTGTTGGATCAAGCTTTTCCTGAAGCCTTATCTAGTTTTCCAGAGGATCCAGTTAGTTCCCTCCTTTTGTTTAATTCAGTATGAGTTACAGTTTCTGTTCTTGAAAATTTGCAGTCTTTCAAATAGCATCATGAGTGATAAAATTACACAAAAACTTTGGGAATATATACTGTTTATGTGACTTTGGGGAATGATTTAATTGGAGAAATGGGCTGATTTTTAACTTAAGGCATTTTAATTGCCTCTGATTACGCACTTGCTAGTTCAACAAAGGCGTTATAAGATACGCCTGTTAAGCTTTTTCACCTCACCTGGGGCAGTTTCCATTATAAACACTGAGTTCTCTGCTGGCCAGCTTTTGACTTCCCCCTTATTGGCAATATTGGTCATTTCAGTGGTTGCACTGTTGAAACTCACGTCTCTAAATACATTGGGTTTCAAACAAAAGCCAGGATAGGACAGGAATCAAACTTCTCCCTCGGTTACACACATGTGGGTGATGGCATTCATCATTTTCATGTAACACTTCCTGAGAACTAACAATTAGTGCAGTGATGTGTCCAAATCTGTTTATAAATGCATGGTGAAATACAGAACTTCAAAGTGTATAATGTTACGGTA
Source organism: Camelus dromedarius (assembly GCF_036321535.1). Lineage (NCBI taxonomy): Eukaryota > Metazoa > Chordata > Mammalia > Artiodactyla > Camelidae > Camelus > Camelus dromedarius. The sequence continues at coordinate 110,811,227 of NC_087436.1, read as the reverse complement.
ACAAAGGGGGCTTTCAGGATTTCTTTGAGATGGAAGAGTAAGGAACAGTTAGAGGAGGCATGGGCTACTTTATTAGTTAGGATATAGACTCAGCTATAACAGAAGAAATGTTTTAAGCAAAAGAGAATTTTATTTCTCTTTTATAGAGAAATTTGAACTGATATTATGACTGCTCCGAGAATTCTTCAGAGACACAGGTTCCTTTCATTTTATTGCTATGACCTTGTTCACATGATCCAAAGTAGCTCACCATCACATCTGAGTTTCAGCTAGGGTGAGGATGGAGAGGGAAAGGGAAGGGAGTTTAGTGGGAATAGGTTAATTTGTGCTATAGTAATAATCATCTCCCAAACATTAGTGGCTTATTTTTTGCTTATGTGACATATTTATGATGGGTCACTAGGGATTCTGCCTCATGTTACTCTCACTCAGGGACAACAGAGGTTGGATATGCTCCATCTGGAACATTGTGAGGGCCTATGGCAAGAGAAGGGCAAGCTAGATAGTTTTGCATCAGCAGTTAAAAGACTTTGCCCTTCACCTTTTTGGCCAGAACTGATCACATGGTCATACCTAACATCAAAGAGTCAGGAAGTACAATCCTACAGTGGGATGTAAGTGAACAAGCCTAAAGGCTATTATAGAAACTGGCCCCTTCAAAAACTGAGCTGAAAGTTGCACGTATCAGTTCTTCTCACGTCCTGTTAGAACACTGCCATATGGTTGCACCTAACTAAAAAGGAAGCTGGCAAATGCTAATTTTTATTTCTGTGACAGTGGTTGTGATTTCTAGCTTTTCCTTTTGATTTTTTTCTTAGCTTTTCCATCTCTCCACTTACGTTGTATGTGTTCTTCCATGTTGTCCACTTTTTCCATTAGAGGCTTAGGATATGAATCATAGTTATTTTGCCTGGTCTGATAATTCCAAAATATATGTCATATATGAGCCTGGTTTGATTGCTTGCTTTGTGTCTTAAGATTGGTTTTTTTTCTTGACTAAAAGGCATTAGAATACCTTGTAATTTTTTGTTGAAAGCCAGACATGGTGTATTGGGTAACAGGGATTGAGGCAAATAGGTCTTTAGTGTGTGGTTTTATGTTTATCTCACTAGAAGATGTCTCTGTTTACCAGCTGTAGGTGTTTGAGGCTTCAGTTTTCTCTAGCATCCTTATTTGTCTTCTGGGTTGTCTTTGGGTTTCCTTAGGAGCCTCTTCTTGAATAGAGTCTTAGCCTTTCAGTTCAGTTCAATAACAGTTGAAATCTCCTATTATCCAGGAGCTCTGCTGATGTGGTGGTAAGGTGTGGGGTGACATGGGAAAGCATTCTATACTCCTGTGATTCACTCTCAGTCTTTTAGTGAGAGTCACCGGGCTGTGACCTTCACAAGTGCTTCTCAGCTTTTAATTTTTCTTACTTAGGTGAGATAGGAAGGCTGGCGTAGGGGCTGGAGTTGTGTATTTCTCCCACATGAGTTAGGCTCTATAAAGCAGTTTCCCTTAAGGGCAGGTGAAGAAGAGAAGGCTCTGTGTGTTCTCTGTTGTGATTCTCTGTATTTGCCTGTTTATCTTTCCAGTTTCCAGGGCATTGGTTTGCCTTCTGCCCTCAGTTCTCCAATGGACCTAAGCAGAGTTGTTAATTTTCAGTTTGAAGTGAAATCTGAAAGATTTTCTCTTGTTGTGAGGAAGGTGGTGTGACTTCCAAGTTCTTTAGATGTCCAAGCAGAAGCTGGTTGTTAATAGTGTTTCCATCACTGAAGTAATGTCCACTGGTGAATGTGGTCTTTATGCCTGGAGGCCATGTGTCCAGTTAATAATCGGAATTCCATCACTATATATTAAGAAGGGGAGAATGTATATCGGGGGAATTGGCAGCCTCTGACACACTCTTGTTAATGGAACTGCAGATAAGAACACTGCAGGGCTTAGGTATCTCTGTAGAGCCCACAGAATCACCCTTAGAGAACAAATCAGCATTGGGAATCGCTAAGCACAGACAATCCCAGTGCTAGATTTATAGCTGTGCCAGTGAGGTTGGAACTTCTGTCCCTATCTCTCTTTCTTCTCCAGCTGTGACACTGGAGAGCCACTGGGTGGTCTCATGAATGGGCAGGAGGAATGGAGGTGAGGCAGTACAGAAGCGAAGCTCCCCTTACTCTCCAGTGCATGCAGGGGAGACTTTAATGGGAGGAGAGTTTGGAGTTTTAATATTACAGTGGACAAAACCTTTTATTACCTGTGACCGGAGAACAACTGAATTACTGGAAGAGCTATGGAAGCTGTGGCAGAGACTGCCAGTTGCCTCTTTTCCCTCCTCCTTACTTGTAATAAACCTGGATTTTCAGCTAGGCATGCTGTGCCCTACCAGAAAAGCTACCCTAAACAGCCTTCTGGACAATAAGCTGCAAGCAGAAGTGTTGTGTGGTACCTGTTAAGCCTCCTAAGCATTCCTTTCCTTACTTTTTCCTTTATCCTGCTCCTTAGAATGTGGATCTCCAGCAGCCCTTTTGGACCATAAAGATGAAGGGGTGTCACACTTTAGGTTTTGGGGAGCAGTGAACTAGAAGGAAACTGACCCCCTGAGGAACATGACAATACCAGCGCTGGACAGTTCACTCCAAAGCTCATTTTATATGAGATATTTATAAATAAGTTTCTATCTTATTTAAGCCACTCATTTTCAGGGTTCTGTTTCTCCTAATAAAACCTAATTTTAACTGATATAGAACCCATGTCCAAGATTTTATGCATACGGGAGAAAAATAGGACAATGGGGGAGGTGTGCAGATCTACAGTGGTGAGAATAAACTTGATTTCTCTAGATTCTAGCTCATTCAGTAAACCAATTAGAAAATAATAAACTCACAGCTGAGCAAAGTCTCCTACCCAGACCAAGAAAGAGGAGGGGAGCTGTGTAAGCTCAGGTGTCCTTCAAGAAGCAGACATCAACATGGGACTAAATACACAAGAATTTTATTAGGAAAAACACCTGAATGAGAGAAAATAACGAGAGATCAGGTAAGGCTGGGAGAGCCATCTGACTGCTATGCAAGGATGACCCGACGTGAAGAGAAAAGGGGAACGTTGGACGGATGAGTGCCAGAATGTCATGCAGTCAAAGGAAAGTTGGATAAAGCCATCAGGGAGCCTGGAGCCCAAGCTCACCCTTGCAGGAATCCTGTATCTGCCAGCGATGGGTCTGTCTTAATGTCCCTGCCACACTCAGTCTGTGGCTGGGGGCAACTCATGCAAGGCATGGCCTCACACAAACTCTGCTGAGAAGTTCAGAGCTGAGAAGTTCAGAGCTCAGCAGCCATAGCCCTCCCTAAACTGGGGGCTCTGTGAAGTTCATTCTCATAGCCACCCCAAAAGCTGAGTAGGCAGCTCCAGACAATGGGTACCTAGATGTGCCTGATGTACCTCTGTGCAAGGGGAATAGACTCATGGCAGAGTCCCAGGATCACCCTGCATCCAACAGGGTCAGGTGGCACACCAGTCTTACCTATGAGAGGTGAGGGAGCACGTCAGTAATGTCAGCTCAGGTGCTACCTCAAAGCAGATGCAAAAAGACCTTGATGTTGACGAACACAAGGAGTACCAGGCCCTCGGCAGGGGTCAGATTGCACTGAACATCAGCTGCAGTACAAGGCTTCCTGCGGGTTCAGTTCCATGGAAGACATCCAAACCATCGCTGCATTTGCTAGTTTTTTAAATGTATATGAGAGAGTTCCATAATCATAAAGGTGAGATGATGTGAAAAGTCATCTGAGAGGTTTCCCAAAATGTTGTGTGTAACAGTGGTAATATATGACATTATATTAGGAGATTCATAGATAAAATTAGTTTAATAGTTGTAACTTCACTTTTAGTGTTCTTAGATAGTGATACATTTCCAATTACATGGTGATTAAAGTTTTTAATTTAAATTTTAATTTATTAAATTTAAAGAAAAATATGAAATACAGACAGATGACTTGTGGATATGGCAAAAAATTATGAAGTGATGAGGTTATCTACTAGCTGGCCAATGATGGGGCCGTGACAGGAAGCAAGACCTTTCAACCCTTTCAAGGACATTTTGTTGGGTCTCCAAGAATGACTGTCTTTCACAAAAGGAAAGCTGGCTATAGCATGATCTGGGTGACACATCTTTTAGAGAAATAGACCCACTGTGGAGTGATGTTGAAGGTCTTGACTGCCAGTTCTGTGTGCATGTTGAGGAAGATCAAATGTGAGGCAGGAAAATGCGATTCAGAGATACCTAAAGGAGAGCTGAGACTGAAATTTACGCAGGCTGTGAGAAGAAGTGGAAAGCACTTTCTAAGAAGTAGGAAAGAGTCTGGAGGCGCCAGGACAGAGCTAAGTGGACCTGGACAAGATACAGTTGGGGAGAAGGTTGGCTGGAATCCAGCTGCGACTGCTTTCGGTAGGGCATCTTTAGCTTGCTGTTGGCTGGGAGAGGGAGCTATTTAGGGGACAGGGAACTTCTGACAGGGACAATCCCATTGACAGACGGTTTTGAAGGTTTATTTTGTGTTTCTACTTTAAACTTTGGGAGGTACCTAGAAAAATTTAAATTATATTTTAAGCATGACCCCTATTAGTGGGTAGGAGTAATGTTTTCTTGAACTTGCTATGTGCATAGTAGGTCTGAAATAAATGTTTAGAGGCAAAGATGGAATGTTTGGCATCATTACTCATCTGCAAGCAGAAATAAACACTTTGGGAACCTCCCTCTTTGCCATATAATCTCTTTCCTCCTTTTGTTTTCAAAGCTCTACTATAATGGCTACTTGAACTAGAAGGATCTGACTGCCTTGAGAGACTCCTGGATTGAATGCTGTAGGAATCAGCAGAGAGCACATTTCAGAGAACAAGAGAATAGTGACAAGAGGGTAAGCAGGTCCAGCACTGTCATGTCAGATGTACTCTTTATTCTGGATTGCCAACAATTTAGAAACTTGTCATATTACTGAGTGCATGCTGACTGATGGTTCTTGCCCTGTAAAGGAATCTAAGGAATCGGATGTTTCTAACTTGTTTGATGTCTTTATGTTTTGGTTCTGCTGGGACAGAGGTTTGATAGTCAGACTTGCTTTCAGGCAGCCTGTTGGGCAAATGGTGTACAGGTAACACCAGTTCTCAGATTCCCCCGCCACATCCCTCTCAATCAAGATATGCTGTGTATTGTATCGTCTCCAAGGATTCTGGCAGCTATGTTGTATCAGTTGTATAATTGAAATAATGGAAAATTGTACCACAAAACACTCATTTGTCTTTACGATAACTACTGAAAGGTATTTGGCTCATTGTGATACTTATTAAATATCTATTAATTAAATTAATAAGAGAATGCTTCTAACTCCAATTGTTATAAATTGATTTTCATATATATTTTCAATTATGATAGTCATTCAATATCCCCCTATAGTTTTGTTGATTTCTTTGAAGTCAAGGGCTGTGCACAGTTAGTACAGTAAGCTCAAAGAAGTAATATACTCAAAGGGTAAAGAAAGAAAGCAATAGATGAGACATCAGGAACCCTAAGTTTCTTGGCTCTGTCAAGAATAGTAATTGTAATTAACATTTATTGCATGCTTACAATGTGCTAGGTACTTTACACGCACTGTCTTATTTAGTTCTTACAATAAAGCTCTGTAAAAGCTGCATCAGAGGTGCCTGGTTTTCCACCAGGATTCAGTGTTGTGTTTTCTCCTTCTCTGAAATACCACAAGACCTTATTTCCCAGCCCACTTGCTTGTGGGAGCAGGTATATGACTAGTTCTTAGGAATGGAGTGGGAATACAAGTGATGCGAGTCACCTCTGGATTGAGATGATAAGAGATCATGTGTTTTCTTCACATACTCTCCTTTTCATCCACTGCCTGAAGGACAGATGGGTCCTAAAAAATAGCAGAGCCATATGAGGAAAGTTATCATTATTAAGTCCATTTCACAGAAGAGGAAACTGAGGCCAGAGAGATCAAGTAACTCACACAGAATAAGCAAGTGGCAAAGCTGGGGCTTGATTAAGTAATTTAACTTGGCATGTCTTCATAACCACTAAGTATACAGCTAGTCATTTAACCTAAGCCACTGCAGCTCTCCCAAGTCAATTTCCTCAGCTATAAATGGAGGTGTTTAGACTGTCTTGCAGGCATATTATGGGGATTAATGAGTTAACACATTAAAAAGCTAATAAGAACACAGCACAAAACAACTAAAAAAAAAGTAAGACTCTGTGTGTGTATGTGTGTGCATGCACTTGAGCACATATTTGGAACTTTGTCACTTCAAGGCTGCTTTTTAATAAATGGTTCATGGCTGAAGCCTGAGAATCTCTTTATCACTCGAGAATTTCTGTTTAGTGACGTTGGTTAGATAGAATTTGACCTGTTGTATGAATTATGCTTTCCATCTAAGGAGACTGTTTGGATACTAATTTGCTCTCTTGCTTCTAAGCAACCATGGATAGGGAGAGGGTCAGGCAGCTCCTCAGGCTGCTCCAGGGCAGCTTCTGCTACTGGGTCCTGCAGGAAGCCGTGTTCATCCCTTCCGAGAAGGAAAGGCAGGCAGTCTTAGGATGAGGGTGGGTGGTCAGCAAATATGCAGGCAGTGCACAGCTCTCCTGAGCTTCACAGACATGAAGTCAAGGTCAAAATTCAGAGATAAGATTATTTTGATTTTCATTTTGAAAAAAAATTTTTGAGGCGACATGGTGAGAGGACTAAGAGTAATAATAATGGTATTTGAGCCTTTAATGAACTAATTTGGACTTTGGTGTGCTTAAAAATTTTTTGAAGTCTCAGTTTTCTTATCTGTAAAATGACGATAATATTGACTCTGCCTTCTTAGAATTGCTCTGAAGATAGAATGAGGTTATGCCCATGAAGGTGATCTGCAAATGCTCAGCAACTATATAAACCTAAGTCCTTGTTGTTGAAGTGATATTTTTGTGATTCAGTTGCATTTGTAGTTTCCAGCATCTGAAAGACAAAAAAAACAAAAAACAAAAAACAAAAACCCCAAAAAACCAAAACCCATACCTCATTTTCAGTATGAAAGAAATGATGTGTCTGTTCACCAGCCCTGCCTGATTCTTTGATCACTGCATGGCTGATTCTTTTAGCCCTTTTCATTGTCAATCTTTCTGTACCCAGGATAGACCCATGGAGGGTACAGATGTTACAGTGTAAACTTAACTAAAAAAGGTCAGGGAAGATCCACCGGTTAATTAGCTTGCTTGTTTGTTAACTCACCGTATATTAAGAACCTGCTAAGCGTATTGGATACTGGAGATGCAAAAGAGGAATAAGACAGAGTCTTGCTCTTGCTGCCAAGTTACTCATAGCACAATGAGAAAACATACTCCTTAATGGGTATTATACAGTGATGTAGCAGGTGCAATGAGAGAATTAAATACAGGGTACAATGGAAGAACAGAGGAGGGGTACTTAATACATCCTTGTCAGGGAAGGCTTCCTACAAAGGGTGACTTCTCCAGTCTTGGAGCATGAACAGAAAATAACTCAGGTTAAAGACATCTGCTGAAGATGGAAAAAGAAGGGCATTTGGGTAGAGAGACTACCATAATCAAAGTTACAAAAACAAGAAATAGCATGGTATAGTACAACCAGCTTGGTGTTCCTGGAGCATAACAGTGTGTGTGTGGATATGTGTGTGTGGAAGCATAAAAGGAACATGTTAAGAAAATTTTATCCTGAATGAAAACATGAAAGGATTGCAAGCAGGTAGTGGTTGAGGTTGGGGTGGAGTTGTTGGCAGCTATGTCAGGAGAAATACCACTGTAGTAACTCATATGAGTTGGTGGGAATCTGAACTATGGCTGTGGTAGTTGAGACTGAAGTTAAAAAAAGAATCAAGAGATAACCTGGGTTGAAAATCCAGCAGCCTTGCAAGAGGGAAGAGTTTTGGTTGAATTTCAGGTTTCTAGCTTGGGTTATGGGTTGATGGTTTTGCCACCAGCTGAGATGGGGACTGCAGGAAGCAGTTCAGATTTAGAAGACAGTAAGTTCAGTACTGTACTTATTGAGTGTGAAAGGATTTCAGACCACCCAGGTGGGATGGTAGCGCCCAGTCAGAAGGAGCTTGTGACTTTCTGGGCATGCGTGGGGTGGATTAGACACATTCAGGAGCAGGTTAGTAGTAACCAGGTGGGAGAATTTCACTCTTTGGAGCAGACACTGCTCCGTGGTCTCTGTGGCATCTGTAAGCTAAATGTATTCCCTTGAATGCTCTACCCTTAATCCCAGGTAGTGGCGCTTGGACTCTGCTGACTGAAAACTGAAAAATCAAATGCAAAGTGGCAAAGAGCTCTGGGCAGGGAGTTGGGAGTCTTGGGTTCTAGTTCCTACTCTGCCTCCAGGTAAGTCAGGTCACCTCTTGAGCCTCTTCTTCCTTATCTTTTAAAGGATAAATGGGAATTGTTGATTTCCAAATTTCATTCAAGTCTTGAGGTTCTGTAAACTATGCTGTTCTTCTGTTTTACAATACTGACTTTTAATTCTAAAATTAGTAAAATATTAAACAATAGACTATCTTAAATAAAAAAGAGTAAAGGTGCAAAACCTTCTAAATTATTGAGTTCCTGGAAACTGGTCATAAATCTGTATACAGTTCCTCTTCTGCTACCTGGATTTCCATTAACCCAGAGCTCTATTAACCAGTCCTGAACATGCAGTGTGATCTCAGAGCAGGGCTATAAGTTGATGCCCTCAGTATGCTGATGATTGATATTCATCGTGGTTGCCTTAAGGCAATAGGAAAACCCAAAGTCATCAAAGACAGAGGAAATTATGTCCTGCCTGGTTTCAAAGGTGAACTGTATTGCTTTCACATGATTTGAAAGTCATTAATCTATATGTGGTGTATATCAGGGCTCCCTGACCTTTTTGTGGGGAGAATTTTTTTAATTTCCGTGAGAGAGATTCTTTGATTAACCAGAATTTCCTCTTTGCCTGAATACATTAGATAAGAGGGTTTCATATTTACTTATGAGATCCATTGCTACATTCATCTTAATTTTATGCTCATTTGATGTTAGACAGAATTGAAGATGAATCTGATCTTTGAGGTGTAGTGGGAACACCTCTGGATTACAAGTCAGAAGACCCAAGGTGCAGCCTTAGCTGTGTCACTAATGAACTGTGTGACCCTGGGCAAATCATTACAGTCTCTGGGCTTTAATTTCACCATCTGTAAAATTAGAAGCTTGTAATAGATAAACTTTAAGGCCCTTGAGATTCTAAAATGCCATACGTACCCATCTTCCAAATGCTTCAGTTAAATGCAACATTAATTGACTACACTATATTGTTTTTCTACTCAAGATAACATTAGCTCTATTTCATAACTAAGGAGCCTGGACCTAATGAGAATAAATACCTTATTCATGGCAGCACCCGAGCTTGAATTCCAGTATTTGGTTTTCAGGCCTGGTGCTCTTTCCTACACATGTGCTGCCGTGGCTCTCTTGAGAGCAGAATGGGGTGGTGGCTGTGAAAACAAACTAGGGACTTGGAGGACAAGAGGCTTTGCCTGTCATTGTCTCTTGAGAGGCTGGTGTATATTTCACTGTCTTTCTCAGTTTAAGAAATGCTCTGCACTGCTTTTTCATGGCTTCTGATTATTGCTTTCAATCTTTCTTGGATCAAATCATGTCTCTTGGCAGCTGCGATACTGTAATATGAGGATCAGATGTGCCTGCCTGTCTCAATAGCTGTCAGTTTATCTCTGGGTATTTTTAGGTGCCTGAGATAAAGATAATATAAATATAATGAAAGAATTAATTTCTTTCAGACACTTTGTGCCATTTGTATAAAGGAATGGAAATCTCCTTTAAAAATATTGTTTTTCTCAAAATGTGTTCTCTGGATGTAACTTGGTGTTACAAAACCATAAAACGTTTTAGTGGCCAAATGAACTTAGGTAAGATTTTTTAATATAGTGAGAATTTCCTAAGCCTTTAAAACAAGAATGCTCATTGTGAATTTAAAGGAGGGAGGAAGCATATGCTCTTCCCTAACCTTAGTTAACTACAAAATGTCCCTCAGCCTATCTCACCGCTCCAACAGCAGAATGCTACAGGGCTTGTTTTCTGAAGAAATGATTTTGTACATAGTGTTCTAAAGTCCCATGTGCCAAAAGGAAGGATAACTATCATTTATTAAACATCTGCTCAAGTTATTTTATATACTTTTTTCAACTCGATGGGGTGGTCTTTTGACCCATACTTATATAAGGAAGAACTTGAGGCTCAGATAGGTTAAGGAACACAGTTTGTAAGAGCATAGCCTGGATTCAAACCTACATCTGTCAAGTTCTGATTATTTACTACATTTCACTGTGTATTTTAGGGTGAGATAGTGACAGTCCAAACACCTGGGCTGAGGGAGCAGTGTCCTCTGCTTCGGGATCAGTCTTGCCGCACTCAGACCTGTGCGGAGCCAGCTAGAGGCAACCTGGCGGCTTGTCTCCACTGATAGCTTTCCCATCTATTACCCTTTCCCTCCCTCCCTCTGCAATGGTTTCTCCAGTCTTCTGGGAAAAAGGGTTATTCCTGGGTATATGAACAAGGCAGACCTTGTGGGGTTCCTGTTTTTTGGAGGACCTGATTCTATCTTCCAAGATTTGGTTCTGCTTTTGGAATGGGAAGTTTCCCAGCAGAGAGGCGAAAGCCCAACAGCATGGCAAGTTTGACAGGAAGTTGCTATTCGTGTTCACATATTGGATGCATTTCAGTGACACCTGATTTATGTAGAGTGTTTTGTATATGCTGTTCATTTTGTGACAGTTAGTGGGGTCATCTGGAAAGAACTGGGGGCATTGGAGGCTGGCAGTCCTCAGGCTGGATTTCAGCTCCAGCACCTAATTGCTTCAGGTCTTGGAAGTGTTACTTTATGTTCCTAACCTTCACCTACCTTGCAAGGTGCTTGGAGGATTCAGTCAGGCAATGCACGCATGATCACTGGCATATAGGCAGGAGTTCAGTGGATAGTAACAATTATCACTACTATTACTAGCATAATAACCTGAGCCCTTTCTTTATACTTCCCAGTAGCTGTTCTTTGCTGTCCTTGGTGAAATGGAGATCAAGGGACTATTTCTCATGGTTACTCATGGTTTGGAGAGTCATCGGGGGGTCTGTAATCCCTGGAGCACTTCTCTCCACACGGGGAGGGCAAGTTCTTAACCAGGTGCTACAGAGCAGGAGGCACTCCTGACACTGTTCTCCCACGGACTGAGCATAACTGAAGTATGGTATGGGTTTAAGCTCTTTTAGTAAAGGAAGCATATGAGTACCTACAATGAATTTCAAGGACGAGGAATTGTGGCTTTACCTAACTAATCTTTTTGTTGTACCTTAGCTCATAGAGGAGGGGCATGTCAGGGGGTATTAAGAAAAGATCTCATGGTTTAGGATATCCCATGGGGATGATATCTCATCTTTTTAACCTTTCATCTTCCCAATGTCCCCTTCTATACCTCCAGTGTAATCTTTTCCTCACCTCTGGTGTCTCTGACACTCTTTTGGATTCTTCCACCTTTCTGTATAAACAGATTCTCAGCTACATCTGTTTTTGTGTGTGTGTGTGTGTGTGTGTGTGTGTGTTTTGCAAATGCTGCCTGAATAGTCTTTAGCTAATTATTAAAGGGATTTTTCCTTTGTTCAGTCATCTATTGCCTCCAAAGCTATGGTAGGATAACTCTAGTCCTCTAGGTGGGAGGCAGGGAGAGTGGAGTATTTTTAGCTTCAATTTCCCTTTTTTTCAACAATGCTGGCTATATCTACATTTGCCTGAAATATCCAAGAGGAAAAGAAAAACTCTAGAGAGAGGCATTTTAAGAATCCAGCAGTCACAAAGGAAGACCAGTGAGATTTGCAAACAGAACATGTGCCTGAAAAAATCTCGATGACAAGATAAATAAAAAATAATGAAACACTGGATGATATTCAAATGCAGCACACACACATAATGTCATGCAATGACACCATCACCACCAACAACCCCCCCTACCAAAACAACAAAAGTGCCCATGAGTTCCTATGTACACAATTCTGCAGAAGAATTGAAGGAGGAGATTGTTACTGATGAGATAAAATTTATAAGTGCAAGAATTACCTCAAAGCACAAAGTTAAAAAATAAAAAAGCAAAACAAGAGGGAAACAATAAGGGACTTAAGGATAGATCTATGGGACTTGCAAAGACATTTCAGAAGAGAAGCAATGAAACAAATCAACACCTGAAAGGGATCACTGGGTTTTAGAGTGAGTTGATGAGAAAATAACCAATACTTTAAGGCAAGTGAAGATAAGGAGACAATGAGCATGGGTGCAGAATCAATCTCAGTTTCTCTTTCTCTCTAAAAATTAGGTTCAAGAGGATAAAACAGATTGAGAATATGTAATGTAAGTGCTAAACTTGGGGTCTTAAAAGGAAAGATACATACTGATTTACTGTAAGGAAAAATCAAATAATAATGTAGAACTAAAAGCAATAATCTATTTCAGCAAAACTAGGATCCTGTGGTGAAGGAAGAGGAGAAAATAGCTCTTCTTATTAGGGTGGATCAAAGGGAGGAAATAAATTGTCTTGGTGGAGAAAATAGTTGGTATCTTGTTTTCTTAAAAGAACAGAGGATTTTGTGATTATGAGAATAGGGACAAAGAAGGTGGTCACTGTGAAATGCAAAATAATAGAACTTCCAAATTAAGAAGGAGAAAAATAGAATAGCAATTCGATTAAATCATTAAACATGAAAGAGAATGAGGAAATAATAATGCAAAATAAACTAAATTATCATGAAAAGAAGAAATCAAATCATACAGAATATGAGCAAACTGAGTTTTCCCTTTTAAAGGGCAAACATTTTCAATTGGGTTAAAACACAAAACTGAGCTATATTCCTTAAAAATCTACATCTATGTCTACATATCTTTATACTTAAGAAAGTGATGAAGAAAGAGAAAATTAAAGTGGGTCAGAGAGATACAAAATCAAAAGGAAAATGCAAACAAAAAGAAAGCAGTCATGGCAGCTTTATGTTATGACAGGGGAATTCAAGGTTAAATGCACTGAATAAAATAACAAGGGACATTATGTAAATGCAGTAATTTATGAGGGTAATATATTTATATTCATTTGTCCATGAAATATTTACAAAAATCAATCATTTACTTGACCATAAATTAAACCTTCAAAATAAAAACTAGAAACTTCATAAGGTGTATTTTCTGATAAATTCAATACAAATTAAAATAAATAATAAACAGGTGACAAAAATATTATCTTTTTGGAAATTATGAAAAACTCCACTACATAAACTTGGAAGAAAAAGGATTTTAAGAGGGTTATAAACTATAAAAAATACTTAGTAGCAAAACCTATGGGACATGGAGCTATATATACAGAGAACATTTTGGAGTTTTAATGCCTCTAATATGTCTTCACCGTTAAAGAAGAAAGAAAAAATATGGATACTTATTTTAAGAAATTAATAGAATACAAAACAAAAATTAACTAGGAAGAAGGAATTAATCAAGGTAAAAGTTGAATTAAATAAAATAAAAATAAACATAGTAGAAATAATGAATCAATGCAAGAGCTGATTGCTAAAATGTCCACTAAAAATAGATGAACCCACATTAAGTCTGGGGGAAAGGAGAGATCAAATATTAAAGAGAAAGGAGATACACGCAAAGATGAGAGAGGTGAAGAGAACCATCTGTGAATACTGCACACAACCTCTAGTGGGCACTGTGGTGTGTTGCCCAGGTATCCTCTTCAGGACTGGAAGACTCATCTCATTGTGGGCAATGTTGGTGGCTGATGGTTCATGGCTGTATCCCTCGCCAGGAATTGCTTTTAGCTTAGGGCACTGTCTTGTCCAAGTTCCCATCCAGCGTACATGGCCCAGTATGTATTGGTAACAGCTTACATCTCAAAACTGGCTGATAACAGAAATATGAAATCAGTATCCTCTTGTCTCATTTTGGGACAGCTCTGTAGGACCTTAGCTCCCAGTGGGATAGCCACTGCGGCTGTTGCTTCATAGTTCAACTGCTTCCTCTGCTCAGTCACACCTCCCATGCTTCCTTATGGGTGCTTTTCCCGAGCACACATCCCAGGAAGCCCCCTTTACACAAATCTCCATTTCAGAGTCTGTTTCAAAGAAGCCCGATTTCAGATATAGTCCTATGACAAGAAAATGAAAATCTAGAGAACATAGACAATTTCTTGTGAAAAAATAAATTACTGGGAGAGAATGCTTATTCTTCGTTTCACCATTCTCATGTTTCCAAATAAACTTTTCTGATGTGTAATGTACATGAAAAAAATTGTACCCATTTTTAAGTCCAAAGATAGATGAATTTTGACAAATATGTACATTTGGGTAACCATCACCACAATCAAAATATAGAGTATTTCCTTCAACTCAAAAGATTCCCTTGTGTTCCCTTCCAGCCAGCTCCCATCTTCACGTTTGTGGCCTCAAATCACCACTGATCTGCTCTCTGTCGTCGTAGATTAGGTTTCTAGAGCACATATGCTGTGTACTGTTTAGTGTCGCACTTTGGTCGCTAGCACTCTGTTTTTGAGCTTCGTGTCTGTTTGTCATTGGGCTGTCTTCCTCTCTTTCCCTTCTCTCAGTGATGATGGTCCTGCCATGTTTATTGTCTATTTACCGAAAACAGTTCTTTCCTGTATTTTGTTGTAGTTGTGTAGTTCTTTAAAGCATGATGACGACTCTGGTGTCTGCACTATTCACGGGTATAAGTGGGAAACCTTGCCGTTCTTATTAAATATTTTCTTAAATGTTATAGAGAATGCACTATGAAAATGAAAAGGAATTAAGTGATTTAAATATAGGTAAAAAGGAGACAAAGCTCTCTCCATTTGCTGATGTTTAGTTTGTTTATCTAAAAAACTCTATGGATCTCCTAACAATATTTTACATAGTAAGAGAATATGGTAATTTGCCTGAATATAAGATTAAAACATAACATAATTGGTTTTCATTGGCCTAGTAATAAGCAACTAGAACAGAGAATGGGGAAATATCTTATCTTTAGTAGTAATAAAATCTATAGAAAATTAAGAATAAATTGTATAAAAAGGTCAGCATTTATTTGGGAAAAAAACCCCACCAAAATTCTTATTGGAGTTTTTGAAAAATAGTTAAGCACTTACTTTATTTTTATCACTACGCTGAGTCCTTTACATCTATTAACTCATTTAACCTTCCCAGAAACCCTAGAAGGTTATTCTTATTATCCTCATTTCATGGATGAGGTAACTGAGACACAGAGACATTAAATAACTTGTCCAAATTTGTCCAGCTTGCAATTGGAGCCAATATTTAAAATCAGGGCTGAACAAATGGAAAGACATACCTTGTTCTTCCATGAGATTACTTAATACAAAAATACCTTCTTAAAATGTAAATATGATCCTGCCACTTTCCTCCTTTAAACTCTTTATTCGTTGTCTGCTGCTCTTAGGATGAACTTAAACCCTTTAGCCTATCTAAACCTCCAAAATATTTCTTCTATCCATCACTGCCATTAGTATGCTAGTTCATATCTTCATCATCCACTCATTCACTCATTCATTCATTCAGCAAGTAGGTGATCTTAGTGGCAGAGGACAGATTTGAGGGGGCCAAGAGAGACAGGACTGAGTCCAGTTATGAGACTGTCATAGAACAGGCAGAAAACGATGAGAAGTCTAGGAATACGTAGGATGATGTGTATTTGAAATTTTAAAAGGAAAACATGGCGGCACTTACAGGTTAATCGAGTGTGAGTACCGAGGGAGTTGTTCCACTCCAGCATGGCTTTCAGGATTCTAACTTGGATGATTAGTAAATACTTTCAAAGCCTTTGCCCTGTTGGAGAGGGTGGATTCCACGATTGAGCTCTACTCTAGTGTCCTTTAGCCAGACTGACATTAATCTATTAATAAATATTTTTTGGTTTAGCATAAAAATTAGCTTTCACCCCATCAAAAGTTCTTCTTTATCAGCTTCACAGCTTATACTTTGAAAGTCTAAGCAGTAGAAGAATATAACAGTTGAGAAATTTATAGGTGTGAGGAATTGGTTTGATATAGTGGTTAAAATTGGGAACAGAATTACCTGGGCCTCAGTCAAATCTCAGTTACTACTTATTAGCTCTGCTTAACCTCTCTGTAAATCAGCTTCCCCATCAACAAATTGAGGATAAAGGCAGTGCTATGACATGGGGTTTTATAAAGATTTAATGAGATAATGGATGTAAAGCACTTAACAAAATATGTAGCATGTAGTTTAAAATTCCCCAAATGGTATTATTATTATTTGTAACTGATAAAAGTCTTTATTTACGTTTCCTAAAATAAAGCAATAAATCCAGACAGCCATATAAAGAGACTGCGAATGTAATTTTGTATATATTTAGTCGATAAACATGAATACCATATAATTGATTCCTATTTGTTATTTGTTACTTGCCAGAGAATTTTTTTATGGTGGTAAGATATACGTAACATGAAATTTACCATTTTAGCCACTTTTAAGTGTGCAGTTAATGGCATTGAGCACATTCACATTGCTCTGCAACACTTAACATTATTTGTCTCCAGAACTTTTTCATCATTCCCAACTGTCAGAGAATTTTAACCATTGCCCTTCTCCAGAGTTTCAGAGATACTTGTACATACATTTTGCCTTTTTGGAGATACTGCAAGTAGAAAGAGAAAGCTTATTCCAAGTTTGGTCTCCCTTCCAAATGTTTGATGCCTTTCTGATTTTGTGATTCAAAGGTATTAACTCTTTCCCTTCCCCTGACCGCTGTTGCATAGAAAGTCCAGAACTTCTGTAGCATCTCACCTCCAGCTTGAGGATGAGGCTGACACATGGATTTAAGCACCTTTCAAATTGACTTTCAGTTGAGCCAATCCATTTCCTTGATGTTTAAGCTAGTCTGAGTTGCATTTTTTTTTATTTGCTGTGGAAGTCGTCCCAACTGAAACACTGCTCCTAGGGTTATATTTTGAAAAATTACGTTACCTGATGGAATACACTTTAAGTATCTGAAAATTCACTTATGCCAATCTACATGCTATTTTTCTGTATTTTTCCCCCTTAGGACTTTTGAATTACCCTAAATCAAGATTAATAATATAGTGACTGAGTATTGTCTACATCAGCTTGAGGAAACCATCTCTCTTCCTCCTTCGTACAGTTCTCAGACTGGGAGTAGGAGAATGGGTTATCTAACTTTATCTAGAGCGTTCTAACATGAGCTGCACTTGTCTTTCTCCCTTAGCACCACTGGACGATAGATTTTCTGAATTTTTGATGCCTGCTTTCCAGGGGAGTTTAATTGTGCTGCATATGGCTTAGCCTTGTGAATCTTCTTCCCACTTTTCCTCCATTAGCGGTGTATTTGCCCCTCCCACCTCCCAACTGCTCAGCATCCCAGAGGAAATGAGCTACTGGCACTGTGGTGCCTAATCTTGGACTAATCCTTAACAGAGAGGATGGACTTGAGCCTTAGAGATCAATTCAGAAAAATTCTGTTATTTTCTTTTAAAATATTTTTTCTTTCCCATTCTCTGTATTGTTTCTTTCTGAAAGTCCGATTAGGTGTTTGCAGACTTCATCGTTTTATTCTCAGTATCTTCCTATTTTTCTTCGTATTTGCTATCCTCTCTCTGTGTGCTGTATTCTGATAATTCCTCTTCATCTTTCAGTTCACTATTTCTGTCTTCTGTTATGTCTAAACTGCTGTTTACTGTGTCTGCTGAATTCCTATTTTTAATGACCATATTTTTCATTTCTAGCAGGTCTACTTTTCTGTCTTTTCCAACTCTTCCTGATATCTTTAAATAATATTCTGATCCCCTTTTTTTTTGGACTTTTGATACTCTTTTATTATTTGAACTATTTTTTTATATTCTGGTTTTTTATCTCCAATATCTTTGCTTTTTCAGGTCTGATTCTGCTGTCTGCGGCTTCTGCTGACTAGTCACACTCACAATGGCTTGTTTCCTCATTGTCACTTCTAATATAAGTTTGTATTCATTGGAACTTGTCAATGGGAATTATTTGAATCCTGGGCTTAGAGTATGTTCTTCAGAGAAGATTTGGGTCTGTTTCTTCCAGACCCCTGATGAAGCAAAACCTAGGAAATGCTTTTTTTTTTTTTTTTTTTTTTCGGTTTGGGCTTTTTCCTGTTCATGCAAAAGTGTAAAGTCTGGCCCTAAACCCCTCTGAGTGTGGGGTTTTGGTTAGGAATTTCCACTTATTTTCTTTCTATTTAAAGCTGAGGTTACTTTAGGTATTATCCTTACTCATTGTAGAATATAGGAAAAACTGAATATAAGTTTTCCTTTTTTCAGGGTCTTCACCTTCTGTGGGAGTCTGTTTTCACCATGCATTTTCTGGGTTGGGCAGTACCCTTCTCCTGGATGCCTCGTGTGGCCTATGAATGCTCAGGGTTTAGAATATTAAATGCTTCCCATGGGAAAATGCTTCCTGTCTCTGTGAATTTGCGTTTGCTTGTCCTTTACAGCCTGAAGTATTTTTTTGCCCCTAGTGTTTCAGCTGTTCTTTATGAGACATTTTCTAGATTATTTTGTGACTTTGAGGGTCCTCTCCTGGGTGTTATTTTCTGGGCATCTAATTCTCCATAATGTTTAGAATTTTAATGTGGTATGATCTTCCCCTACATCATCCACCTTCAAAGTATTTGTCTATCTAGAGTTTCCTGAGGGCCCTGTTCATGAATGTTCCACAGCTAGGGCCTCAAGCTCATACTGGCCAAATTGTTTAATTACTACATTGCTGCCTCTATGACTGGTGACCCCTTAGAGATCACTTTCCTGCTTGGTCACTGTTGCTGACACCCCCACTCCACTCCTGGAGACAAAGGAATGCACCTATCTTTTTTTTAAACAGATAAACAAACAAACAAACAAACAAACAAGCTCTGGCCAATCTTGTTAAAGAAAAATTTTGCATGATGTACTTTTTCCCAGTCTGTTCTAACCTGCTTCTAATGATATCAGAACCCCTGGGTCGATGATAGCTAGTATGCACACTCTAGTTTTTCCCACACCCTGTGCCCCATTCAGTGCTGTTGTCACTGTGGTGATGGACACCAGTGTTGGCCAACATGGCATGGTACTGCTCTACTTTAGATTTCCTCCCGGTGGGGCAGTTGTTGGCGAAGATGACCACTTTCACTTTGCCTTGTCTGATCATTCCCTTAGCTCCTCCTTCTGGAGCATTCATAGACTATCCGTTTCCCCATGTCTAGCTGAACGCCTGGAGTTACTAGAAATAGAATACAAGCTATGCCACCACTGGAAGCAGCACCCACAGGCCCAACCCTGAGCTTAGAATTCTTTACCAGGTAGGCTTTGTACCTAACCCAGACCTGCAGCCTGCGCTAGTGGCCCTTTCATCCTCTACCCTGGGGGTATCTCATCTCTCTGGTCCTTAGAATTTAATCCACAATGAGTAACAGCAGCCTCACCTTTATAACCCCTCTACCCCCGCATTTCATATCTACCTAATGCCTGTCCCATTGCTGCTCTAGGATTTATCTCTTTAAAGGATAATGGATATGGAGATATGCATTCTGATCAGGGGAAACCCCTTCCCCTCTTTTAGGAGTGTAATCTGGCCACGTCAACCCCCAAGACAGTAAGAGCATCATTACATTTTCTAAAACTAGGCATTCCATGTTAAAGAGCTCCTCCGCATCCCCATGTGTGATATGCTAACCACTGGGTCCAGGCTGTGCTGGGCCAAGCACAGTGCAGCTCCTTCCCCCTAGTTTAAGGTAATGAGGTAAGAGGTATGAGGTAAGGGAGGCCAGCTCTGTATGTCTACTTGCCATAGCCTGAGCTCTGCTTCTTAAATACGGGCAAGGATACCCACAGTTTCCCAAGAACCACTAACATAATGTTGAGGGCTAGGACTTTCTGTATCTATATTTAGAGTTAAAAACATCATTCTCTTACTATACAGGGTTTCAGGAGTTTAAAGTGACAATTTTGCATTTGTGATGGTTAATTTTGTGTGTCAACTTGATTAGGCTGTGGTGCCCAGATATTTGTCAGAATTATTCTGGATGTTTCTGTGTTTTTGGATGATATTTTCATTCAAGTCTATGGAATTTCAGTAAAGCAGATTGTCCTTCATAATGCAGATAGTCTTCATCCAGTCAGATGAAGTCTGGAATAGAACAAAAGACTGGAGTACAGTCTTGCCCTACCTTCTTGGGATATCATGACTTTAAACATTCTGCCTTTACGTGTGATATCATGAAGTTTCTTAGCCAGCTTGCAGACTTTATCCCTGGGTGTGTGTAGGCAACAGTGACTGTCAAGGCGAGATGGGTCCCATCTGACAATCAGGTATGTTTGCTTTGGATTGAATCAGCTATCATTAAATCTAATAAAATTAGTAGTTGCTTTAGAGGTGATTATGTGCTTAATGTGGTAAGAATGCATTCTCCATTGTTGCTTGAGAGACAAGAGGTATAGACTGGGAAAAACCTGGATAAAGCAAAATAATATGGCTGATAATTTATAATTTATTAAGGTATTAAACTGTGTCTCTCTTTCCTATGCTTCTCTCTCTATATATATAGTTATACATATGTATATATGTATTATATATATATGTATATACGCATATATTTTTGATATTCTAGAGGCTTTGTTCTTCCAGGAGTCATTTTACTGACTAACAAATGTTGAAATAAATCTACAATTAGGTGACATGATTAAGTGACTTAGTGTTAAGAAGAATTCCAGTGTATTTTTGATGAGCCAGTTTTTCCTTTTCAAGAGCTAGATTAATTATATAGATTAATTACACCATAGTACCATAGGCTGGAAAAGAAAATATGATAGGAAGGAACTCTAGAGCTTGACAGCTAGGAGAGAGAAGCTGTGAAGTCCCCTAGAGCTAGTTCCATCACTTGCCAGTGCCAGGAGCTGTATGGGAGGCGAGCCAGGGTGAAGTTGTTCTCTGGCTGCTGCCTGGTTTGGACCAGCTACCAGATGTTGGGGCTCAGCTTGTAGTGAAAGGGTCATCTGTACCCTGAGATTCTGCCTTAGCCTTGAATGACTCATCATATGGGAATGCCCCCTCTTCCATCCAGTTTCCTGGAAACTTCTAGATTAGCAAGTAGGGTGTTTGAACACTTTGTAAAGTGTTAGTCTAAGATCTTTGCTCCTGCCCACAGGGAGACTGTTCATAACACATTTGAAATGCCCCCCGAGCTGAGAAAGTGATGGAATATACCTCATGGATAGTAAGTTCTCATAAGGTGAATATTAGTGGGTGTGAGTAGCACAAAGATCAGACTAAGTCTCTAATGGTGACATCGACCATGCCTTGTGCAGACGCAGCCTCGTTCCCCATAAACTGAGTAAAACAGATCTGAATAACCATTCAAGAGTCAGAAGAGAGGTGTCTGAATCCTGATCTGACACTTACAAGTCATGAGATCTTTGATGATTCACTTAACTTTCTAGGATTAATTTTCTTCTCTATTAAATGTGGCTAATTCTTTCAAGAATTAAATTATATTTGTGAAATCACTTTGGAAACTGGAAAACACCATATATGTGAGTTTCAATAATTCTTTTTTCACCTGTAAAATTAGGAGAAGAATAATTTCCATGGTTAAGGGTTGCTGAGAAGTTAAATAAATAAAGCAACAAGAAATAATTTCAAAAGTGCTTTATATCTATAAGAGGTATTTTTAAAAAGTGCGTTTATGGATTTACTTAATTTATGCTTTAAACAGTGAGGTAGTTTTTGACCTAAGTTCCTCTTTCCTACCCGTTATTCTCCACCACCCTCATCCTTTCAGTACTAGAATTTAATAATATTTTGCCTGTTCCATATGGTTAATAATAGAGACTCTGTATTGTTCATGTAAATGTAGTTACAGAAGACAAATCCTTTCTCTTGGTAGCTGAGTCTTACCTAAGGAGGAATTAACACATCCTCGTGGATATTTCCTCCTGACATCATTATATTCATTCACAAAGCTATCCCCTGGGTGATGGTTTGTTTAACCATTGTCACCGTATTCCATCCATTTCACTGAAATGCACAGTGAATGTTCCTAATGCAACTCTACTCAAATTGTGGTAAAATTGTATCAAGCGCCTCTTTCGTCCAAAATAACCCCACTACTTTGTTTATATTTTAAGTGACAGAGGCTCCTGGAATTTGCATTCATCCTTCTGATGTAGATGCTCCCTGGAGAAAATAGTCACACCCACCATAACATGATGAATAAATAATGATCAAAACATTGAGGGACAGTAATTACTCATCACATTACTACTGTTTAGTTGCTTGTGAGCATTTTGTTTAAAAAAATGTATCTGCATAACACAAGGTAGTAAATTTTGTTTTTTCAAAAATATTTTATAGATAATTAAATCTTGACTCCATACTTGATAGCTTTGTAGACAAATCCCATAATCTGAAATAATTTGGATGTTCTCCTTGCTCTGCATCAATGCATTTTATTTTTACTCAGTTATTTTCAATAAGGACAGTCTTTAATGCTCTTTTTTCATTCATATGTGTATTTTCATGAAGTTCTACATGCCTTTTTTGGGTTATTCAATGTTGTTTTATCTCCCGATTTGCTTAATTATCCCCCTATTGTAGACCAATTGTATTAAGCAGTTCACCTGGGTACAAAAAAGTCAGTTTCTCTTTATTCATTGCTGTCTCCATTTTCAAATTGTTTAAATTATTCTTCTCCCTGTTTGATGAATATCCAAATCATCTTTGAAGATTTTTGAAATAGGTTATTTTGTCTAATGCCAGACTTGGTGAATAGAATCTGTGGCGAATGCCCTCTTGAGAATGTTGAAAAAGCTCTTCTTTTGATGAAGAAGTTCATGTTGATTGCACCAAGCAAATAATATATACTGCGTGGATACAGCTAAAATTAGCTCCATAACAACCATTATCTTCTCTACCTAATGTTTACACATGCACACACACACACACACACACACACACACTCACACTCTCTCTCTCTCTTAATTTAATTTGGGAGTAATTCAAACTGCAGTGGATATAGTCAGTTCTAGCATGACATCACAAACTGTTTTATGTGGTTCTCTGCCAGTCTCATGGGTTTATGTGCCTCGTATTTCCTCAACTAGAGCGTAAACTAAACAGCTGAAAGCTAAGTTTCTTTCCTCCATATCCTCAGAGTACTCAGCACACAGTGGGGCCTATGGCAATGTCGTCTTCTCCATTCCTGGCCCTTTAAGTGAAGCCAGCTCACCCATATTGTGAAGCAGATGGTAGAATACAGCTCCAGTCACAGGTGTTTACCCAGGCGCACCCTGACTTGCCCATTTAACCCTTTCTTTAGTTGACTGAGCTCAGCTCCCATGATTCCTTTTGTCGGTTTCATGGTTCTTAGCTATTCATTCATCCAGACATTCATTGCACCCCCATGTGTCTATGCCGGATACCGGGGACAAAAGACTATGCTAGCCTATATATCTTGTCTATATATACATCCTGTCCTGTCTGCCAGCAAGGACCTTGTCATCTGGTGCTACCTGGGTAAGAGTTCCTCCCTCAGAGAAAGAAGTCAGGCAGCCAGTCCTGGCTCTGTGTTAGGACAGGAGGATGCACTGCCCTGACTGCCGTGCTCTAGCTCACATTAAAATACTGGAAATTTTTGAAATACAGCTAGGTGTTTTTGTGTGAGACATACATTGATTTATATGTTAATCTTATTTCCCCAGCTAGGCTGTAAGCTCCTTGAGTGGGAAAACTGTTATTTGTGTCCACTGAAACATACTCAAGAAACATACTGTGTGGATTTATTGATTCCTGTAACTAAGAGATGGATTGGCTATGAGCCTTAGCTCATAGTCCTAAATGATTTGACTTTCCTTTCACTGCTTTGCACATCTCAGTTCCCTCTCCACTCACCCTGCACTCCAGGACTGGTCAACTAGCCCCCTCTCTTTCAATATCTTCTGCTCTTTTGGCACCTTGACTTGATCAGCAGACATCCAACCTTGGATCCAATCAACCGTCAGTTTTTCTGCTGTTACACTCTGGTGGCTGAGCCCTTTGGAGAAATATCAGTCACAAGGTGGTAGAGATGAAGACCCCAACAGAGTCCTCATCTCCATCTTCATCTGGGCCCTAACTCTGCTTGGCACACACTTCTATTATATCTCTTTCATCAGTGCTTTCTTCTGTTCCCAGGGAAGCTTTTCCAACTCTGCTGCTCTTCCTGAGGTCCTCTTCCTCACCATCTCCTCCCTCTGTTTCTGATAATAAACTGCACAGAAAGAGTAGAGGCCTTGTGAATATATTCCTCACCTCCCTGCCTCCTTTTTTTGGTAGCAAACTCTCACCCTCAATTTCTTCCTCTTGTTTGAAAGGAAGTAATTCT
This sequence comes from Camelus dromedarius, assembly GCF_036321535.1. Lineage (NCBI taxonomy): Eukaryota > Metazoa > Chordata > Mammalia > Artiodactyla > Camelidae > Camelus > Camelus dromedarius. The sequence continues at coordinate 110,786,751 of NC_087436.1, read as the reverse complement.
TCAGCTCTTCCCTTTCCTCTTAAGGCCAGTCCCCCCGCCTCTGCCCCTGATCCACTTCCCTCTTCCCATTTCAGGCTCTTGCTCCATCAATTAATCTGTTTATTTCCTGACTCATTAACCCCTCCCTTTCTACTGGCTCTTTCCCTTCAGCATAAAATTAGATACAAATATCTTCTACCCTAAAAATCAATTCTGTTTTTCTGCCTTGCCACAGGATGACAGATTGGGCATTTTGACTGAGGCAACCTGGCAGATGTGCAATACTAGAGTGAGCTATGAAAAAGACGTAGAACTGGTTAGGTAACTGACTTTCATCCAAGGTATAAAGAGGGGATCATCTTTATATGAAATGGTGAGCGCTTCCATGGAGTTCATGGGAGTGTAAGTGCCAAGATGAACTGAGCCAGTTACATGGAGGACACCTGACTCCAACCCTTAGCCTGGAGCCTGGATCCTACAAGTTTAGTTTGGCCCAGCCAATTGGCATCTGGTCTGAAGACCTGTGAACAAGAAATGAAGCTCAATAGCTGGTGGGAGATTTGTCATGTGGCATTAATGCAGCAATAGCTGACTAATACAAGCAGGCGCTTAAAAAGTGGAGAATCAAAGGGTGGCTTCTCATCCTTCCATGCCCAGAAGGTCCTATTTCTTCCACCCTTCTGGCTGCCAGGGGAAGAAATTAATCTACCACGATAATGCTTATCTTAATGCATTAAAGTCCTTTCTTTCTGTTTTGCTTTCTTTGCCTTCATCTTTCTTCCTTTCTTCTTTCATTCTTTTCTTCTTTTATCTTCTTTCACTGCTGAACCCTTACCTTTTGTTGGGCCCAAGGAATACAAAATATAATAAGATCCACCTACTGGTTTAAAGGGGAAATGGACTGGAAACAGATAATTGATCTACATACAAGAGGCCCTGTTATAAAGTTGTATATAAAAGGTATATGGAAGGTAGAAGAAAAGGGCTAAGTCACCTCTGGGTGTTGCTGCTGACAGTCACTGAACACTTGGGCCAAGCCTTGTGCTGGGAGCAGAATGAACAAGGACACAGCCCCTGCCCTTGCTCCTCTCCTTCCAGCTTTTTGAAGTCATGGTCTTCACTTCTGTGACTACACCCCACTCTTTCTGGTAGGGTTCTTCACATATGTTATTCCCTCTTCTGGAAACCTTCTCTTCCTCTTCACCTGGCCACCAACTTTGGGTCCTTTCCCAAGGAAGGTCTTTACATCCAGGGGTGGGCTGGGTCCCCTTCTAGAGCAATCATAGTGCTTGATATGTCTCTTACTGTAATATGTGTCATATTTGAATTACTAGTTCAAAATCTGTTTTCCTTGCCAGCTAACTAGTCCAAATCAATTCTGTCTAGTTTGCTGCCTTTTCTCTAGAAACTAGTTTACTATAGGACACATAGAAGGGACTCAGTGAATATTAAGTGAACTGGATGGAATTGAATCATTAAAGTCTGATATGTGTGCAACAACAGATACGGGGCTTGGAAGGGGATTTGCAGAAAGTACATAAATGATCAGTTAGTACACTTCCTAGGCCCTTGAACAAATGCTCAAATTGCTTCCCAAATACCCACATTGCTATCCAAGTTGATCCCTGAAGTTGACAAAAAAGGGAAAAAAGAAATCCAATTTGGGTCTCCAAGGAACTCAGTGGTGCTTGCCCTTGCCGAGAACTCTCAAATAGCTAGAAAATTCCACTCATGAGCAGCTGGCCTCGCTCGTGGCTCATGACGCAGGCTGTGCTTGGTGATAACATTTCCTGGAATTGATGTGTATCTGCCATGTGCGCAGCTTGAGGGCCTCGTCTTATTCACAGAAATACAACCCCTCCTCCCCGGCAATGCAGCGTAGCCTCTGAATCCCGCTTATCCTGGCAGGAGAGGCTGTTGGGAAGTTGTGCGGGAGGCCACCGGCTCCACCAGCGCCTGGTCCTGGGGACACAGCATCACAGCACAGGGTCCCTGCTGGCTCAGACACTGTCTTTTGTCTTATTGCTAGTGCCCGTTCTCTGTATGATGAAATCACTCAGTTTCTTCTCTTTGTTTGCTGCAAACAATAAAATTATGAAAATTTTTACCTCCTAGAACCAGATGCCCTGTAGTATCTATGTGACAATTTGAAAAGATTGCTCAGAATTAAGAGGACTATTTTGTATGTACAGAGTCATCTCCATGTCCTCAATGAGTTTGCAGTCATCACAGTCATGTGGCTACATGGAATCAGGCACAGACGGCAGGGTTTTCTTAAAATCAACACCTATCACTGCCTGAGGAGCAGCAGCTTTACTAATACAACAAGGGTGGGCAAAAGGCTGGGGCTAAGAATAGTTTTTACACTTTCAAATGGTTACCAAAAAAGTCAAGAGAAGAATAACATTTCTGGAAAGGGAAAATCAGATGACATGCATTTCAGCGCCCATTAATAAGGTTTGGAACACCTCCATACCTGTTTGTTGAGAGCTCATTTGAAGCTGCTTTCAAGAGCAGAGGTGAATAGTTGGGACAGAAACCAGGTATGGCTGCCAACGCCTAGAATATTTACCGTCTTGCTGTTTATAGAAGTTTGCTGACCCCTGCACTGGAGGGATATGGATTTGTTTGTTGACCCATCCTAAATTTACCAGAGATTTGCTCAAGGGCCCATTTTGTGTTTCTTGGTAGACTGAACTGAATTCCCAGTCTGAGGAAAGATATGTGGCCACAGACAGCTCTGTTTGCTTCTCAACTGCCCTTCTCCACTCTCCTTCAGGTTAGGGGGTTGTATGCGATAATTATGACCCAGGAACACAGCTGCCCCAGCAGGGACCACATTGTGATTCAGCAGAAAAGGTAAAACTAGTGCTCAGAACTTCTGCCTGAACGTCTTGTGAGGTCTTCTTCCTTTAACAGGGTCCTGGGCACTCAAGAAAACTCAAGGAGTTCTTTTTTTCCCCCTTCTTTAAAGGGATTTATACCTCTGGGAAGAATTACTAAGCAAAGACTCTCGTCTGGATTATCTCAGTGCACCTTCAGTAGGTCTCACTGCCCTCCGCTGGTCTCCCGCACTTTGTTCTTTCCTCTGCTACAGCGCACCATGCACGGAAGTGTGACCGTTGGCTTCTCTGTATCTTCTAGACAGTGAGTTCCTTGAGGGCAAGTTTTTTTATATCTCTGTTATAAGCATCTGACAAGAGCTAGGCTCATGGGAGATGCACGCAAGATGTTCAAGGAATCAACAAAGTCCATGCTCCTCACATGGGGTTACAAGTCTGCAGAGTCCATGGTGTTGTGACAAGAGGTCCCTACAGCCCCAGATTACACATGGCCTGCCTTTGTGAGTATTTGTAGTACCTAAAGAAATCATGATTTTTATATTTAAACAAGCATGGCCAGATTACAGAGTAAAGACTCAGAATGTTTAAAGGTGGAGCACAGACTTCAAAGAACTTGACCTGCTTATGGTGGCCATTTGGTGGAGGGTCCACCACAGGTCCCTGGAGTGGGGAGGAGGGTGGCAGATACAAATGCATTCTTTCCTACTGGTAGAGGTCTCTGGGTGGAATGGTCAGAGAAGGACTGAAGTGCTGTATTTCTGCAAGTCCTCCATGTGACATTATTAACAGTGGGGTTGGGATACTCAGATCAAACCTTCTGGTTTGTGAAGGAGGCAGAAAGATGGAACAGAGAGGCCCTTGGTAGGACTTGGTGGACTTGATGCATTAGAGATGCATCGTACCTTCTGTCAGGGATCCTCAGGCATGGATTTAGACCTTTAGCCCAAGGGTCCTTTGAGAATCTGTGAAAAGCTGTAGACTCTAAGAAATTGCACTATTAACTTGGGTGTAGGAGAACGATACTTTAACTTAATGTTTATCCTAATCTTTGCTGCCAGGTGGGGGAATTTAATCTTAACCAATTTAGAGTTATTCCCTGGGAATGTGACTAAAGCCTCAGTGATATGGAGAAGGGTGAAAAATGAGTTAATGTTTAGTGAGGTGTAGGTCTGCATTGTTCTCCTAGATGACATTGTCCTTGACTCCTTCTGGTCTTCAGTGGTTTTTCCAGCAGACACTCATAAGCTTTCCCTGTCAAGCAGTCTGTCACTCCGGTCTGTTCTCTCTCCCTAAGCTAGTCATTTTGTTCCTTTTAGGTTCTTTTTGCTTCTCCCCTGATGCACTGGGTCACTAGAATCTGGATGGAGCCTGGCTATAGTCCTTCTGCACTCCTGTTAGTCTTGGGGAGATTAGGGATCATGCAACACACACCAGGCTTTTACGTACAATTCCATTATATCTGTGGATCTCAGGTTAATAACCCCTGCACAAGTCTAAGTCTAAAAAAGGAGGCCTGCTATTTTCAGTGTGAATGGAGGTGAGGAAGAGAGGATGAGGTGACCCAGGAGGTTCTCTCCTGATGTCCCAACTCCTGCCAGGGGAAGGAGGGAGGGGAAGGAGGGAGGGTAGAAAAGGAGGAGGGGGCACAGCACGTAGCACATCACTGGCAGCAGGCGGCAGCTGGCATCCAAACATGGCCACATGCCTACTGCACTGTGTAATTCTATAGCTCTTTGGCAGTGCTTACAGGCACGCTGTCTCTGAGTGCTATTGATTTCTCAGGGAAAAGAGATCAAAAACAAGTGTTATACTTGGTGTCATGTGTTTTCTGGGGGAAGTAAATAGATTAGCCAAATTGGACAGACAAGATCAGGGCAAAGAGAGAGGAAGCTCCCTCAAACTGCCTACCTTGAAATGAGATCTCCTAAAATGATCCGCAGGGGAAATAAAAAGATTGGGCAGGGCAGGGATTTGTCCTGTACTAGGATCGAATGTCACATTGTTTCCGTCTCAGCTTCATATCCTGAGACTCAAACCCCTCTACTCTCCGTTGGATTGCTGTTTGATATCAGCAACTCTGCCTGTCTCTTGACCATTCCCATCCCCCAAGCTGCCAGGGCTGGTTATCACTTTGTTTCTGGATATTACTCTAGAACAGCACTGTTCAATAAAACTTTTTGTGATTATGTAAATGTGTGAGCAGTTCTCTGCTGTTAAATACAGTAGTCACTGGCCTCCTGTGGCTTTTGAGCACTTGAAATATGGCTGGTATGACTGTAGAACTGGATTGTTAATTTTCGTTAATTTAAGTTGAAGTAGCCACGTGTAGCTATTTGCTCTCATCCTGGGCAGTGCAGTTTTAGCCTTCTGCGATACTGCAGTGTGAATTAGTGGCATCCACCATACCACCTGGGATTGGGAGGTTGTTAGAAATAGTACTTTGGGCCTCACCTCAGATCTACTGAACCAGAGTCCGAATTTGAACAATATCTCCAGGCATTAGAGTGCACATTAAAATCTGAGAAGCAGTGCTTGAAATGACTGAGGCTCAGGAAAAGATGTGGTATCAACTGGGGTAAACTGGGTTATGCTACAGTAACGAACAATCCCCAAATCCTAATGACTTAAAATGTAAACAAGTTTTACTTTTCACTAATGCTTGTCCATTATGGGCCAGAGGGATCTCTGTCCTACATGATTCTCACTCCAGGTCCCAGGCTAATGGACCAGTACTCTCTGGATCAGTTGGCAGACGGAAAAGAGAGAGCACAGTGGATTCTGCTACATTTCACTGGCCAAAGCAAATCATGTGACCACACCTAACGCTAAGGTGGTAAAGGATGATCCTATCATATGCCCAAAAGATGGAGAAACAGAATATTCAGTGAACATACTTGGTGAACAGCACTAGTGACTGCCACACACAACAAGCATAATTAGGTCTTTTTGTTTTGTTTTGTTTTAACAACCGGTTTTAAGCCTCATCGTTTCAAGCCTGGACTTGCAATAGCTTTCTAATTGGTCTCTTTGCTGTCTTTTTTTCCTCTACAGCACTACCATGTTAATCCTCCTAAGGCATAGCTCTGAGTATGTAATTTTTCCGCTCAAAACCCTTCAGTGACACCTCACTGTCTACCCAGTTAGGATGATGTAGTGGAAAGAATGCTACTCATTCATCTGTGTGACCTTGAATATCATTGCTTAAATTCTCTGAATCTCAGTTTTCTCATCATTTAACTTAGAGATAAAAATTCCTGCCTCCAAGGGCTGCTATGAATCTTAAATTAAATAATGTGTATAAAGTGCCTGGTGCATGAAATGTTTAGTAAATAAGAGCATAATCATCGTCATGAGCTCTTGGGGCACGCTGTGCATGGCTATATTATAGTATTAACCCAAGCCATATTGAAATGACCTATTGCAATGCTGTTTCTCCTAGTAGATTCGAATTCCTTAAGGGTAGGGACTGTGCCTTTGACTTTACAACTACTGAATTTAGTGTGAGACTCTCATGTAGGGACAGTTCTTACTAAATGTTCGAACTGCATGCATTAGTCAAACATTTAGAGCTTGCCTAGCAAGGATGTCTTATGTGTATATTCAGTGTTATAGCCAAGCTGGACCACTTGCTGCTCCTTGAATGAACAGCTAAGTTTTTCACCTCTGACATTTGTGCATAATGTTTCTGATGTACACTTTTTCTTTCCTCTATCTTAGCCTTTCAAAAGTTTACTCATCCCTCAAAGTCATCTAAAATAGCACCTCTGCTGTGAATATTTTTCTAATTTCTGCACCTGAAAGTAGCAGCTCCATTCTTTGAACATCTGTAGTATTCAGAGAAGATTTCACACAGCAAAGCCATGACCTGGGATTTTCTCTGAAAAAATGATGACCAGGGACCTCTACTTGGAAGGCAAGGTTGAGAACAGGAGACAGAGAGGACCCTCCAGATTGACCCAGGAGGGATCACACATTTTTAGATGGCTGAAGTGTGGGGAATATGGGAAAGAAGGCAGAAACAAGGCCAGAGAGACAGGAAGGTGTTAGAGGAGGCTGGCTTTGAAGCCCATGGTAAGGAGTTTCAGTTTTATCCTGTGACAATGGATATGGCTTTAAGCAGAGAAGTGACAT